>NC_090922.1:607396369-607727675 GCF_040938575.1 Ambystoma mexicanum | reverse complement strand
GTACATATCATGACAGACATCTGCCCAGTGGAGAGGCTACGGGCATATTTGGGGTACCGGGGGGAACAGACGGGCCTGCTGTTCTTACACAGGAACCAGTATTGCCTATCCAGGTACAAGTTCAGGAAGATTTTTGAAAAAGCATTGGAGAAAGCAGGGCTCAGGGGGGATAGGATTTGCTCCACATTCTTTCAGAATTGGGACAGCCACCACTGCTGCAGGCCACGGGTACGGAGAAGGACAGATCAAGACAATAGGGCAGTGGAAATCCAATGCAAACAAGGGTTACATCAGGCCACGCATCTTCTGTTAGAATGATGAAGAAGGAGGATGAGAAGAAGGGTACCAATTTTGTGAAGAATGTGAAAAATGTGGAGGAATACCGTGATAAGACGAACGTGTTGTTCTTTGTGTAATTTTTGAGGAAGGAGATGATGAAACCAGTGGTGTGGTTCTGTGATGCTGGAAATGCATTGGGGAGACAGGCCCTCCGTGTCTTTGTCCTGTTCTCCCTTATCATGTGTGTTCTGTGTTGTTTTCTGCACAAGGGTTAATGTGGGATTCATGGTAGTGCAGCTCTCCCTCTTTTTGTTTGTGGTGAACAGAGACCCTTCGGATACCCTTATGGCACCCATGGGCGGGGGTACAAAACTGTGCCCATAGTGTATGTTTTTGGGCACCTGTGTGTCGCCCACAGAACAGAGTATGGGCTGGTGGCAGCTGCATGCTGAATTTGACAGGTGCTCTGAGTATCCTCCATTTTGGGATACCCAGGCCCTGCCATATGAATCAGTGGATTCCTGATAGGAGACAAGATGGCCCCTGTGGTTTTTGTATTCTATTACCTGTTACCTTGTTTTCACAAAGTCCTGGGAAGCCCTGACTCTGTCCCTTCCACTGACTGGCTGTTGGGTCGAAGAACCATATATGGTATTGTGGGGAAGTCCAGGCCAGATTGTCTGGAGCCTTCCCAGTGACTGTATGTTGTGGGTAGACTATCAGGGCGGGACCTTGGTGAATGGAGTGTATATCCAATATGCATTCCATGTTCTGGGTGCCTGGTATCTCTGTGTGTGACACAGAGAATGAGACAGCCCTGCCCGAAACTGACATGAATGCAGCGTGGTGTGCTGAAAGGCTGCGTGCTCGCCCCAATCCACATTCCTTTTTATGGGTGTCTGGGTGGAAGTGAAGGCCTGAATTCACTGTGAGCCTGACTGGCTGCCTGCCTGCATGAATGCCCTTATGAATGATTGGCTGCCTGGGCTTGACTCAGCAGTGTGAATGAGAGACAGAACTTTGTATCTGGGGACCTCTAACTTACCAGAATTGATCAGAAGCTGAAGTTGAAACATGAAACTGCTTATCCTTGAAGTCCAGCTGGAAGAAGGAGAATTGCTGCTGCTTTCCTCTGACCCAATCCGAAAGCTATCAAGTCTGCTGATGTCTGATCCGAGAGAGGACCTGGCTAGGAGACAAAGACGCTGACAAGGAAGATCCGAAAGCCTTTTCTTTCCATTGCGCATATTTGTGGTTAGCACTGAACACAAAAATGCCACCAGAAGAAGTGCTCTGCATTGTTTTACCTCCATTTAAATCCTCTGAAAATGACTTACATACAGAACAACACCACATTGCTCTTCTGTTTTCTAAATACTAAAGCTGCACACATGACATCCAAGACGGCATTGCAATTTGTCCTCCTGTCATTTTAAATACCACAAAGTTTTGCTCCATTAAACACAGCCCTGCTGTGTATTTCATCTGATCGCCATGAAGCAAGGCAATACCTCCCTTAATGGAATTGTTTTCATTAACAAAGTCCATGAAGAGCATGGCTATGATTTACTTTTGAAATTAGCCAGCACACGCAAATTACTGCAAAGGAAAGCAACAGTGTGTCTCTCTCTCTTACCTCATGTCAGTTACAAAGAAACTCTTCGCGGGCATATCTCTGTGTCCAGAAACTGACCATATCTTTAAAAGCCTTCCAGAAAGTTAATTGAAAAGAAACTGAGTGTGGCAGAAACCGCATTGGTGAAATTAACATGAAAGAAAATAAACACATGTGTAAATCTGCTTTTGCAAAGCAGGAACATGCCATTTGAAAACTAAAATGTTAAATAATGCTGTGGCTCGCACAGAAACGCAATTGTATATGTGGGTGGAGGGGCTGCAAAGCTATGTATATTATGCTCTTTCCCCCCAAAAAGACTTCAATCAGCCTGTCTGAGGTCCAGGAATTCCAGTCAAACCAGTTTGGCTGGAATGCTTGTCTCCCAATTTTGCACTTACCAGTGAACTGATGCTGCAAGCACATGGGCTGGGATTGACAATGTGATAATTACTGGTTCTATTATACTGCCAGGTAGAACTGCCCAAAAGGTCAAAGCATGGGGGTGGAGCCTTGTGTTTTGGCTCAGATGTGCGATTTCCTTCAGCACACATTTCACAGGAGGTCCTTTGTGCAGACTGACCAAGGAGGAAGACAATTTGGCTGTGGGGGTGGAAGGACGGCCCACACAAGGGACTAATATAGCCCTTTGATTTTAAAACCTGTTGTACAGTAAGACATTTTGCCCAGCACCTTAAATAAGCAAGAATTCAATATTATGCCAGTATTATGTGAGATTTTTGGACAAGCACAATGAGACCATGTGCATCTTTCGGGCATTTGGTGAACTGGAATGGCAGGAAAAATGCATTTCTGGATGAAGTATAAATGGCACAGACATAAAACTTGATGAAAATATGCGAAATAGTAGTAGGTATATGTGTAGCCATTTGCAGAATTTTTAATATTATGTTTCTCCTAAAAATGGCAAAATTGTGCCCAAAAGCGATGCTACCTCGCACAGAGTTGGTGTTTGAACTGGCCAATTCCTTGTGAAAATATGGGATCTGCATATCTGATTTTTATGATGGTGACTAGTGTTCATCTGATGTTTTGATCCATAACTCATTTTGTCAAGAAATAGGCTTTGTGAAACAAAGCAAGTCATAAATGCACATATACGGAAAATGGTGTCACTTCCCCTGAACTAATCAGCTCAGGAGAGGAGGGAACACCAGTAGCCTAGCCTATCCTAGGATAGGCGTAACTCCAGAGTACTCCCCCCACCCCAGATTGTAAAATTCTATGATGTCACTCTGGCTATTTAAGGGGGAGACACAAGGGAGATTCAAGATTCAAAGACTCAAAAATAAAACAAACCCAGAGGCAGGACGAGTCCATCCAGGCAGGACCATCCAGATCCAGGCAGAACCACCCATCCAGACCCAGGCATACCCAATAATCCAGGGAGGAAGGAGGATTCCTTCATGAGGAAGATCCCATTCAGGAGAGTAGTGACCAGACCCCTTGCCCAGCTGACTCATCCTGCTGTCCACAGTGACCAGACACTGCCCAGCTGATCCCATTCCGGAGAGCCCAGCTGCCCCAGTGACCAGATCTCTTGAACCCGCTGCCCAGTGACCAGATCCTTGGTCCCGCTGTCCAGACACCTTGCAGGCTGTCCAAATTACCAAACTCAAGCGTACCTTGTAAGTATCACATCACCCAGACCCAGTACTCCAAAAAATGGCATATCCTGCTCTTTTACCTGTGCATCCTATTAAAATGATATCATTCCCATGTTGCCAGTATCTTGTGTTCACCCTTTCCATAGAAGAATCTGTGTTAGTCTATATCCATTAGCATATTTCTTTTTTAATTCTTTCAGTTATCTGTGTAGTCCCTGGTATCATTTGAAATAAATCGATTCATCCCCCTATAAAGAGATTCACGGTTGCAATTCGAACTCAACCACCTCATGACAAGTGCATTTCTTTAACAATTATAGCCCATAAACTATAGCCTCAGTAGTCCTAGTCATTGTGCTAACACAACTGAATTTGACCGTGTATTTTGCTTTTCTTTAAAATCTTATTTGCATTTCAATTAGAAAAACCCACAATAACACTGTATTAAGAGTCATCCCTTCCCCTCAGAATCCTATCTGTTCTGTGTCTTTGTTTCTCATCCCAAAAAACGATTTCCAATTTGACCAGCTAAGCCCATTTTCTTAACTGCTGGTCATTTTAAAGCCTGTGTAAAATAAGAAATTGCAATTCTGCCATGTATGTTTTTTTGTGCATTGTTTTCCTCCCAAAATAGATTTTCTCACCTGTGTTGACATTGCTTTGGTGCCCTGCTCTGTAGTCTCTAAGCTTCCTTATCATTTAAGTACAGCCACACACATTTCTGTCCTAGCTATCCTACCGCAATTGTAACCTGATAGGAAGTATCCAGTAAAATCTGAGTATGCCATTTTGCTCCTTTTGAGGGTTTTCATTTTCATTTCTGGCCTCCCATTTTGGGGTGGTGGGCTGAATCTTAAATCTGATTTTCCCTCTTCTTTCTGACTCCTTGCCACTTCTTTCCATGCACCAAGAATTTAGTCAGCAGGTCTTTGGGGGAAGTGTTGCAGGGGGAGTGCTTAACCTATGTGCCATCTGTGATTGTGAAGAAAAGTGATTTGGTTTCCATCCCTATTAAAGGTGTATGTTATGTTATGTTATGTTATTCAGATTTATAAGGCGCCAAAGCCTGTGGGCATCCTAGGTTAGAAGTTGAATTAACTTTGTTATAATATTTTGCATTTGTATTGCCACACCGTGGTGGCTGCTGCCCCAATTTTTGTTTTGCTCTTATTTTTCATTGAATTCCAAAAATAAATATGTATTTCATTGTTACACAATGGCCTGGTTCATAGTCCAATGGGACATGGGGTATTTGTCAAGGTCGGTGTCAGGCGGGTTGGGGTCTACTCAAACGAAGAATCCAGGAATCAAATAAAAATAAAAACGTTTTTATTGTGTGCCACCTTCAGTGTCAGTGGAAGAATTCCCTGGCTGGACTGTGTTGTATTATGAAACCGCTACTCTTTGGTAATGTGTAACACATTAATTTAAAAAAAAAAAAAAATAAATAATACACAGTGGGCACGGCCGAAGGCCAACACTTATTGCATTTTAAAATTTTCAGTGGACAAAAGATGTACAAACTGCTCAAGGTCAAAGGCCATGTTTAGTGGCCCATTTATATGTTAGAATTTTAGAGGAGGTTGCAAATACAGCCCGCACTCCAACCGTCCATTTTCAAGTACCAGGAACGTTGACACCTAAATATGTGACGTTTGATGAGCAAATAAACCAGCAGAGAGCCACAGTGGGGCTCTGTCCAGTACATATCAGAATAACTGCACCTATTGAAGTACTAGTCCCAAGGAAACCATGGACAGTAAGGCATTTATCGAGGGAACCCTATCAACAAATGAAACAAAATGAAGATCGTCTAAGTAAAGTCCCTGAAGAGACCAGAAAAGGTCTTAAGGGAAGATGAATAGTGACGTCACGAGAACCCGGACTGACTCACATATAGAAGAAATGACGACCAGAGAATGACGCAAATAGACGAAATGCCATGAACAAGGATATTGTCAACTTAAAGTGTAAGGGCAATGTCAAATGTAAGAAGCTTAAGCTGTAAGCATGGCAAAGGTATTTGACCAGTTTATACCTGTACATATGCTTGGAACCGCAAGAAAGCTAAGAAAATCGTGCAGCTTGCTATGCTTAGTAGAAAGATAGTGCCACTATACATACCTACCTCAACAAAGCACATTATATAAGTGTATTTCCACTTTTTCACGTAAAGCAGAATCAACCCAGGTTACTAGAGGCCACACGAGAAAAGGCTTCATATTTAGCAAAATCGAGAAGAGACAGCTGAAACGAAACTCAGCAGAGGCAACTCATGCCAGGAAAGCCAAGGTCATATCAATAGAAGAGACGAACAGTAGCTACATTTAATTGAAACTAAGAACAGAATATCCTGCCTCTGAAATGTCGAGATAAGATGACGAAGGCAGGTGGCGGGTGAAACGAGAATCAAATACACAAATTGATGGAAAAGAGGCAAAATCACGGTGTCCAAATCACGTGACCAGCCGAGCAAGAAGAAGCGTGAGCTCACACCTACGCATGGCACCAGGCCAGGTGAAGATATCAGAACTTTTCCAGACAGAAGATGCAGTCTCGAGGTCAACCACAGTGAAATAATTGACACATGGCTGCTAAAGTGATGATTGATTGTAACAATAACTGGAGGAAGGCTGGGTAACTAAGGAGCACCCTGCACCTGGCCGACGATTCTGACTGCTGCTAAGCAAAGTGGAAAAGTATGCATGGGATTGGTGCCAACCCAATCAAAATGAACCAAATAATCTAAAGTCCTATAGTCAGTAGAACCAATAAGATGTCATACTTTTAGTGATGTCTGCAGTAGTCATTTTTGAAGGAAGGGCTTAGATGCCCACCTGACAGTGTTTACCCAATCTCCTCACTGTGTTACCATATACAGATATAGTACCTATATTAAAGTTACCTTTCGCGAACCAATAGAATTGCATGTCAACTTTTGAGTGTTACACATCAAGGAAGACAAGTTTTCAGTATAAATGTCATGATTTTTATGAAGCTTATTAGAGTTGAAGCGAGAAGGAAGATCGCACCATTTGCGGATATTCATGACTCCCTGTTTTTTGTACTTCTTATTAAACCGACTCCCTTTGCCAAACCGTTGAGTTGTCCTTATTGATTGGTGTTGAAGTGTATACCTGCACCCCCATCCATCTCACGGGTGCTGCTATCTTGTCTTAAAGTGCTTCTGAGCAAACCCCGACTCTATTGGCTGGTTGGGGGTCTTGGAGCACAGAATATATAGTGGGCACAGTCAAACATTGTGGCCACTGGCCAGTATTGTGCTAAAGTCCATGGTTAGCACCTGATCAGTGTATATAATATACAGTAGACACGGTTGAAAGCTGCATCCACTGGCAAAGGCCTGAATCTATGGTTGTAGCCTGTTAGTGTTTTAGAATATTCAGTGCCCATGGGTGAAGGTTGTGACCACTGTCCATAACTGAAGGCCATGACTAGTACCCATTCATATTTGGCCATGCACACTGACCATGGCTGAAGGCCACGCTTAATGCCAGGCACTGTTGAAGGTACTGTTGCAATGCAATTAGCGATGTCATCAGTGATCTGATCTTTGAAGTCATCATTATGGCCATAGGCTGTGCAATAGGGGCCGTGAAGTTAAGGTGGCTTTAGCGGAATTTCTGAGGTTTTGTTGCGTTATATTCTCACCTTAACAGCCCTGGAACTAAAGTTTTTCTTTGAATGTATATATCGATATGTATGTGTATCGGTTCTCTTGTCTACGTGAATCACAAGCATGTGTTTCGTGTCTATATCCAATAAACTAGTGCATGTGTGTATAGCTGCGTGAGTGGATGCCTGTGTGCTTCATGCCTAAGCGAACCTATGTCGTCATGAGAGTGATGATGTCATTGATTTCTCGAGTTGCAGTCAATCGACATCTTTAATTGAAGACACCTCCATCCCCTCCATATCATCTATTGTGCATGTCTTGAATGGCTGTCTGAGAGAGTAACGCTTTTCACATCTGCAATACATCGACGATGGCGATGAAGGGCCTAAAAGTGATGGCCATCTGTAATTTCTATGTCTTCAGGCTGAGCGTCGTGTCGGGTTCATGAGGGCCATACTTGGACCTCCGTCTTCATACTCCTCAACAGGTGCTTTGCCACTTAAGTGTGGCTCTCTTCAGGAGGAAAGCAGGTTTTCTTGTCCCGATTCATTTGATACATGTGTGTATTTGGTATTTTGATCTGATTGAAGATCTGTTGACTTATTTGATAAGAAGTCCCTGTATTCCTGTAACAGATTTGTCTTCTGTTATGGTTGGCATACATGCCCAAGTGATGGTGCGAGGGAAACAGAGACAATCAAAGGTGAGGTGCAAGTGTGCTATGGGGAATCCTCCCTGGGGGTGCATAGAGTTCATTAAACCTAAGAGAAGATCCAAGACCAATTGGGGGAACCCCCAGAACTGGCAACTAAAGTAGCAGAATAGCTGAGCGATTCAGACACTAAACCTCATTTGTGTCCAGAAGTAATATGGCCCAAGGCAGCTAAAAATGCAAGGACAAGCTCTCCCTGTGTTTATCCGCTTCCAGGCCATTTTGGGTTTCGAAAAGGAGCGTGACACAGAGTGGAAAAAGCTCCATGCAGGGAAACTTTCAGTGCCGCCGCCCTCGCCTGACTTTGTTGCAGGTGATGATGTGGTGGTCCCTATGTCATGCACCTGTATTTTTAACAAATAGGCAGTTGCCATATGAACCCCTTGTAATGACGAATGCCATGGTTGTGCATGGCGCCCACGATTACTAATCGTGGCCTTTGGTGATCAAAGTGTATTTCCCCCAGTACACGGCATGGGAACTCGGACTCCTCTAGATTCCCCCGGGGATTAAATGCAAAACAGTTTTAAAGCCTTCCGATCTGTAAAGTTGTGCTAATAAGTGTAACAGGTAACATAGTCATGTCTTCTTGCAATGCTGAATTTAATAACTATGGCAGCTAGACCGAGACATGTGTGCTGCAATGCAGACGGTTGCATAGTATCCTTACTGAAGTATGTCACCCCGAAAGAGGGCACATTCATTCTGCAATGTACTGATTCATGACCAACTTTGATGGGGGCCAATTCTGACCGGCTGGTAGTTGAGTTGTAAAGTGCAGGCTTGGTGACAGAGGTTATCGCCATTATATATATATATATATGAGAAACGCATGTTTAATGTCACCAGTGGCATCTGCCATGCCTGTTTCTTTAAATCCGCTCTATTTAATTTGGTTATTTATGATGTAGAAGTCAGAATTCCACAAAAATTGATACCCCAAATTTGAATGGCGAGCCAACCTCAATTGTCCTTTAGGCCATGCCTTATGCTTTATGCCAGGGGTTTGCAGGCTGCAGCACTTTTGGACTGTGATACCCAAGGTTACAGATCACTGCTTTATGCCTATGACTCCTTTCTATTACTCTAACATAGTGTACTTCAAATGGTGGGGCCTGCCAGCATGGGGGTGGGGGCTCGGGCCCATAATTGGGGAGGGGGGATGGATCCCGCAGCATGAACATATTAACAGCTGGCTGAGTTGTTGCGAGCTCAGCCTTTTGCTCGGCCTTTTGCTCAGAGGCGTGCAGTGAGTGATGGGGGAGGAGGCCGAGGGGCATGGCCCGTGCCTTAGTAAATAAACACTGCATGTTAGTGCTGCAGCCTCCCTGTGTTCATCCTGGTCTATCGAGTTAACAGCAACCTGCTGATAAGGAGGCAGGACAGGTGTAGCCACGCCCACAGAAAAGAGGGAGAAGGTGCCAGCGAACAGTGGAGAGAGCAACACAGATGTGGTGGGGAGAGGGGAGAAAGGGACAAGAGACAGAAAAGAGGGCGTGGGAGAACAGGAGCGACAGAAAGAGACAGAATGCGGTTAGGAGAGGAGAAAGAGACAAGAGCCAGAAAAGAAGGCGCGGGAGAACATGAGCGAGAGACAGACTGAATGCGATAAGGAGACGAGAAAGGGACAAGAGCCAGAATAGAGGGTGTGGAAGAACAGGAGTGAAAGACAAAGACAGAATGTGGCAAAGAGAGGAGAAAGAGACAAGAGAACGAAAAGAGGGCGTGGGAGAACAGGAGCGAGAGACAAAGACAGAATGCAGCAAAGAGAGGAGAAAGAGACAAGAGCCAGAAAAGAAGGTGTGGGAGATCAGGAGAGAGAAATAAAGACAGAATGCAGGAAGGAGGGGAGAAAGGGACAAGATAACGAAAAGAGTGTGTGGGAGAACAGGAGCGAGAGATAAAGACAGAATGTGGTGAAGAGAGGAGAAAGAGAAAAGAAGAGCCAGAAAAGAGGTCATGGGAGAACAGGCGTGAGAGAAAGGTATAGAATGCAGCAGAGAGGAGAAAGAGACAAGAGCCCGAAAAGAAGGCGTGGGAGAACATGAGCGAGAGACAAAGACAGAATGTAGGAAGAAGAGGAGAAAGGGACAAGAGAATGAAAAGAGGGTGTGGGAGAACAGGAGCAAGAGACAAAGACAGAATGTGGTGAAGAGAGGAGCAAGAGACAACAAGAGCCAGACAAGAGGGTGTGGGAGAACAAGAGTAAGAGAAAGAGACAGAATGTGGTAAAGAGAGGAGGAAGAGACAGGAGAAAGAAAAGAGGGCATGGGAGAACAGGAGCGAGAGAAAAGGACAGAATGTGCTAAAGAGAGGAGGAAGAGACAAGAGCCAGAAAAGCAGGTGTGGGAGAACAGGAGTAAGAGAAAGAGACATAATGTGGTAAAGAGAGGAGGAAGAGACGAGAGTGAGAAATGAGGGCGTAGGAGAACAGGATCGAGAGAAAGAGACAGAATGTGGGAAGGAGAGGAGGAAGAAATGACAAGAGCCAGAAAAGAGGGTGTGCGAGAACAGGAGCGAGAGAAAGAGACAGAATGTGGTAAAGAGTGGAGGAAGAGACAAGAGAAAGAAAAGAGGGCATGGGAGAACAGGAGCGAGAGACAAAGACAGAATGCGGTAAAGAGAGGAGAAAGGGACAACAAGAGCCAGAAAAGAGGGCTTGGGAGAACAGGGGCGAGAGAAAGAGACACAATTTGGTAAAGAGAGGAGGAAGAGACAACAAGAGCCAGAAAAGAAAGTGTTGGAGAACAGGAGCGAGAGAGACAGAATGTGGTAAAGAGAGGAGGAAGAGACAGAAAAGAGGGTGTGGGAGATCAGGAGCGAGAGACAAAGACAGAGCAAAGAGAGGTGAAAGAGACAAGAGAATGAAAAGAGGGCGTGGGAGAACAGGAGTGAGAGAAAGAGACAGAATGTGCTAAAGAGAGGGCGAAGAGACAACAAGAGCCAGAAAAGAGGGTGTGGGAGTACAGGAGCTAGAGAAAGAGACATAATGTGGTAAAGAGAGGAGGAAGAGACAACAAGAGCCAGAAAAGAAGTCATGCGAGGACAGGAGTGAGAAAAAGAGGAGACAGAATGTGGTAAAGAGAGGAGGAAGAGACAGCAAGAGCCAGAAAAGAGGGTGTGGGAGAACAGGAGCGAGAGAAAGAGACAGAATGTGGTAAAGAGAGGAGGAAGGGACAAGAGAAAGGAAAGAGCGAGAACAGGAACGAGAGACCAAGACAGAATGCGGTAAAGAGAGAAAGAGCCCAAAAAGGGGGCTTGGGAGAACAGGAGCGAGAGACAAAGACGGAATGTGATAAAGAAAGAAGAAAGAGAGACAGAAAAGTGGGATTTGGAGAACAGGAACAATATATAGAGACATGTGGTAATGGGAGGAGAAAAGGAAAACAGGAGACAGAAAATAGGGTGTGAGGGAATAGGAGGCATAGAAAGATACAGAATGCGGTAAAGAGAGGAGAAAGAGACAAGAGAATGAAAAGAGGGCATGAGAGAACAGAAGGCAGAGAAAGAGACAGAATGCAGCAAAGAGAGGAGAAAGAGACCAAAAGGGTCTGAAAGGAGATTGTGGGAGAACAGGAGCGAGAGACAAGACAGAATGTGGTAAAGACAGGAGAAATAGAGAACAAAAGACCATAAAGAGGGCACGACGGAACAGGAGGGAGAGAAAGAGACAGAATGAGGTAAAGAGAGAAGAAAGAGAAAACAAGAGACAGAAAAGAGGGTCTGGGAGAACAGGAGCAAGAGAAAGAGACAGAATGTGGTAAAGAGAGGAGGGAGAGACAACTAAAGACCGGAAATAGGGTGTAAAAGAACAGGAGGGAGAAAAAGACACAATGTGGTAAATAGAGGAGGAAGAGAAAAGAGACAGAAAAGAAAGTGTGGGAGAACAGTAGCGAGAGAAAGAGACATAATGTGGTAAAGAGAGGAGGAAGAGACAGAAAAGAGGGTGTGGGAGATCTGGAGCGAGAGACAGACAGATGTGGCAAAGAGAGGCGAAAGAGACAAGAGAATGAAAAGAGGGTGTGGGAGAACAGGAGTGAGAGAAAGAGACAGACAACAAGAGCCAGAAAAGAGGGCGTGGGAGTACAGGAGCGAGTGAAAGAGACAGAATGTGGTAAAGAGAGGAGGAAGAGACGACAAGAACCAGAAAAGAAGTAATGGGAGGACAGGAGCGAGATAAAGAGACAGAATGTGGTAAAGAGAGGAGGACGAGACAGCAAGAGCCAGAAAAGAGGGTGTGAGAGAACAGGAGTGAGAGAAAGAGACAGAATGCAGCAAAGAGAGGAGAAAGAGACAAGAGCCAGAAAATAATGCATGGGAGGACAGGAGCAAGAGAAAGAGATAGAATGTGGTAAAGAGAGGAGGAAGCGACAAGAGAAAGGAAAGAGGGAGAACAGGAGCGAGAGACCAAGACAGAGGGCCTCATTACAACTATTGCTGAATGCGTTTAACGGCGCCGGTAATGGTGCCGGCGCCATTAAACGCATTCCGCAATATTACGAGGTTCCCTTGCGGGACCCGCTCTGGACGTCTGGTTTTACCAGACCTCCAGAGCGGGTCCCGCGAGGGGACCAGGGAGCTAACAACGGGCCAGTCGTAACCGGCCCGTTGTTAGCTCCCGCACCCATTCCCAGTGAGCCCTATGGGGGCTCAAATGGGAATGGGGAAGGTACGGGCCCGGGTTCCATGAAGGAAGAATTGCCTGGCCCTCCAAACTCGGAATGGCCCGGTAATTCCCCATTCAGGGAACCCGGACCCGGACACGGTTTTGGAGGCAGCCATGCCCTTATTAAGGGCATGGCTGCCTCCAAAGTCGTAATGAGGCCAAGAATGCGGTCAAGAGAGAAAGAGCCCAAAAAGGGGGCTTGGGAGAACAGGAGCGAGAGACAAAGACAGAATGTGGTAAAGAAAGAAGAAAGAGAGACAGAAAGTGGGCTTTGGAGAACAGGAATGTTATATAGAGACAAGCGGTAAAGGGAGGAGAAAAGGAAAACAGGAGACAGAAAATAGGGTGTGAGAGAAAGATAAAGAATGCGCTAAAGAGAGGAGAAAGAGACAAGAGAATGAAAAGAGGGCATGAGAAAACAGGAGGCAGAGAAAGAGACAGAATGCACCAAAGAGAGGAGAAAAGGACCAAAAGGGTCTAAAAAGAGATTGTGGAAGAATAGGAGCAATAGACAAGACAGGATGCGGTAAAGACAGGAGAAATAGAGAACAAGAGACCAAAATGAGGGCACAGTGGAACAGGAGGGAGAGAAAAAACAGAATGAGATAAAGAGAGAAGAAAGCAAAAACAAGAGACAGAAAAGAGTTTGGGAGAACAGGAGTGAGAGAAAGAGATGGAATGTTGTAAATAGAGGAGGGAGAGACAACACAAGACAGGAAATAAGGTGTGAGAGAACAGGAGGTAGAGAAAGAGACACAATGGGGTAAACGAGAGGTGGAAGAGACAAAGAAAAGACAAAACATAGGGAGTGAGAGAACAGGAGGGAAAGAAAGAGACAGAATGCTGTAAGGAGGGGAAAAAGGGACAAGAGAACAAAAAGAGGGAGAACAGCAGTGAGAGACCAAGACAGAATGTGTTAAAGAAAGAAGAAAGAGACAACAAGGGACAGAACAAAGGGCTTGAGAGAACAGGAACAAGATATAGAGACATGCGGTAAAGGGAGGAGAAAAAGTAAACAGGAGACAGAAAATAGGGTGTGAGAACAGGAGGGAGAGAAAGATGCAGAATGCGGTAAAGAGAGGAGAAAGAGACAAGAGAATGAAAGGAGGGTGAACTGGAGGCCTCCAGCCCTTTAAGATGAGTAACAATACCTTAGAGATGAGTGGGGATGCAGATTCTACTCATACATCAATAATCCAGATGACACAAATAATTTGGCAAAGTTTGTCTGTTTTAATGCAAGTCTTAAAACAGGGAGTACAACGAATATCAGCAATCGCTCGATACTCTCTCAACTCATTTAAGAAAAAAATATATTTTTATAGTCCAAATGTGTCACTACTGATGTGAAGACCTGCGTCATTTCCAACTTCATCCTATGTGTCAAACTACAGAAACGTATCGGGAAGCAGGATTGGTTCTAAGTGAATAACTAAGCATAGATTCTATATCTGTATGGAGTAACGGAGAAGGTAATCGGATAGCTGACATCAGGTGGGGCAACTGAGCCCTCCCTCCAAAATGGCCAATATGAACGTCACTAAATGTACAACGTCCCATTGGCTACACAAACTATAGGACCCCTGACTGCGTGGTCCCCTACAATCGGTTGGCTTCTCACCCCCATCAGTAATTTCCATCTACGTGAGCAGCACGCAGACTGAACAACCAGGTGTGGATAAGCTTGTCTTGATACCAGGTTCTCTCCAATTAAAATAGGATCCATCATCACCTCAATGGTCCAGTGTCAATTAGTACCTTTGAAGTTGGCCTTGAGTCTGTACTGTTCTCTGAGAATTTTTTAGGAGTGTGGGTACTATCCTCTTTACATGCATAGGTGTGACCATCTCGTCCGTCCAACTTTCTTCCATCACGTGACTGGACACCATGAATTGGGCCTTTTCGTGTATTCGATTTTATTCTTCAATAGACCTCTGACATCTTTTGTTTTCACTTGACCTTCTTGAACAGGAGCTTCTGTTCTTTCACATTAATTGTATCCAATGTCAGCCAACTCCTAGTTTGATAAAACCTTGGCTTCTTGGCTCAGTGGACTCCTTAGCTGAAATGGATTCTGTTTAATTCAATTGCTTTTTTTAACTGCGACATTGGAATGAGGCCTTCTTGCGTTGTTCAGTACTGCTTTATATGTAGTGGAAACATTCATTCTTCAATTAATCCATATGTGTCTATGAGGTATATAGGTATATGTTGGCGCTTGCCACGGTCTACTCTATTTAAGCATTTGGCTAGCTTCATGATTGCTTTGCTGCTTGTGTTTCATTGCATCTGTACACATTTAAACTAACTAAGTATCTTCATCAGCTCTGTAGCATAAGTCTCTTCATCTTGATCCCAAGATGTCACATATCCTTGGTTCTTCTTTGCTCTTTATAATCGTCTGCCCCTCTGGTCTGGTTATCTTTCTATCTGGGTGTCGATTCACCTTGTATGATGTCACCATTCATCCTGGTCGTTCAGTTTCTTTTTTTATCAGGAATCTCGTTCAAATGGCCATCATATGTTTTTGGATGCAAGTATGGCTTCCTCAATGGGTACTTTACTTCCCATATTCTCTTAGCTATAGGTATTCTTATGGGGACTGCACATAGTCCACACTCTTCTCTTTGTTGGTTTAACTGTTCAGTATACGTCACATATTTTGGTTAATACATTTCAGGTAATGTAGGAGGGGCAGGTGTAGTGGGGGTACTTGGCTCCTCCTCTACAAGGGCATGATAGAACAGTAGGGTGAGAGAGAGAATCCGGTAAAGAGAGGAGAAAGAGACAACAAGAGATGGGAAAGAGGGCATGACGGAACAGGAGGGAGAGAAAGAGACAGAATGATGTAAAGAGAGAAGAAAGAGAAAACAAGAGAAAGAAAAGAGGGTGTTGAAGAACAGGAGCAAGAGAAAGAGACAGAATGCAGTGAAGCGAGTAGAATGAGAAAACAAGAGACAGAAAAGAGAGTGTGGGTAAACAGGAGCGAGAGAAAGAGGCAGAATGTGGTGAAATGAGGAGAAAGGGACAACAGGAGATTCAAAAGAGGGCATGGGCGAACAGGTGTGAGGCACAAGACAGAATGTGGTAAATAGAGAACCAGATAACAAGAGACCGAAAATGGGTCCTGAGAGAACAGGAGGGAGAGAAAGAGACAGAATGTGGTAAAGCGTAGAGAACAAAGAGAAGAAAAAGAGGGCATGGGAGAACAGGAGCGAGAGACAGAGACAGAATGCGGTAAAGAGAGGGGAACAAATAGATAAAGGAGGAAGAAAACGAGCAGGAGAACTGGAGAGAGACAGATTTGGGGTAGGGAGAATAATGGACATAGAGAACGAGTGACACAATCTGAGTGCAAGAGAACAATAGGGAGAGACACACAAGATGGGTGGAGAGAGAGGAGAAGATAGAGAACAGCAATAACAAAAGAGACTGCCAGAGATGAGAAGTTGGAGAAGCATGTGAGAGACAAAGGAGGGAGAGACCAAAGAAAATGTGGAGATTGAGATGGAAGAGGACGTAGTGACAGAACAGGAGAGACAGAAAGGGATGAACAGAACATAACGAAGGAGAGACAGTTCAAAGGCGAGAGACTGAGAGAAAGAGCAGGAAAGAGGAGGAATGGCAGAGAAACCCAATACAGAATGGGAGGGGTAGAGGAGGAGAGGGGTGAAAGAGGACAGGAAATGTAGACAGAGAAGGAAGAGGATGTGAAGAGTTGGGAGGGGGCAGAAAAGCAAGAGAGAAGCATCAGCATTGGGTAAAAACAACGTTGGTAATTGGACCGGAATTTCCCAGATTCCTGGATCTGGCAAAACATGTCTCGCTGAATCTCAGACCCAGGAAATGCTTTCATGAAAATGATCTGCCCTTGTTGCTGCCTCCAGGACTCAAACTCAGGCCCTGAGTAACAAAGTCGAGAAGCTTACCCACTAGACCAGTGGAACGTCTGTCTGGGAAACTTGCAATCATGCATGTTAAGATTGTTCTCTGCAGAAAGTATTTCGGCACAGGTGCCCCTTCGTACATTTAAAATATGTGCACCTTTTAAATTGTGCAGAAAGATTCTAATGAGCTCGAATGCTCTATGATCACAGAGAATATGCGCCAATGGCGTATTTCCATAAATGTTCGAGTTAGGTCAAAAGAAACACATTTCAGACGCTTATGTGAAAGTATAACAACCAATTTTATGATCATTGATAAAATTGAACAATAAGAACAGAGCAGTACAGATGTTTTGGGCCAATGGATTTCTGATAATACAATATCCTTCATCAGGGCACATCTATCTCATAAGTCCTAGAACTTCCACTTCTCTGTTAATAGTGAGTGATGCCCCTGAAAATGTGCACAAGGCATCAAAGATGCACTGAGGTCAGATAAATGGCGGTTTAGTTCAGCAACAAGAGGCTCGACTGCTGCACATTGTTTCACCTGGTTGCGCCCCCAGGCTTCCTGTAGTGCTCCTCACATATGTAGTGTATTTTGAATATGTTAATGTTAATACTTTGCTAGAACTGTGGTGGTACCCACTCCTAGCCTTAACACATTTCTTAATTTGCAACATTATAGGGATTACTCCTCCTTCCTTGGGTTAGTTTCCAGCTATTAGTAATGTAATTAATTAATGTCCTGAAATGGAAATGTTTATTTATGGGAGCGATGTGTCTAAGAAAAAGATATCTCCTGAATCACCTACCCTCCCTACCTTTCCCTTCAACGACCTCCAAAGCACCCCACTCAGCCCCACCCCACTGTGTCGCTTGTGGGATCCCACAGTTAATATTGAGACTAGTTGGCTGTCACATGAAACTGGGCGGCACCGCTAAATCTTCATGAAATTGAAATCAGTCTTAGTTTGAGAGCTGCTCTAAGGGAAGGATCACAACCACGTGCATTAAAATGAACAGAACTAAAACTTAAGTCCCTTGCTATAAGAGCATCTCTTCAGAAAAATATGATAAACTCACAGTATTTGGTATTCAACCTTTTATATTAACACTGATAATGCAATGACCCTTACATTATAATTATTCTAGTGTGTTAGTAAAGGGTGATTGCATATATATATATATATATATAGTATGTTGTTTTACAGAAAGTGTGGCAACTCTATGGCCATAGGTTTCGCCCTCTTGGATCACTGCATATTAAGAACAGAAATTCTTCCACTATATTTGGAGCCGGTTTGGAACTAGAACCGTCTGGGGGGCATGACATAACAAGAATTGAACATCACTTTTGTGGGGTGAAATCTAGCCCCTGAAGGTCAGAAATAAAGAGGTCAGAGTGATTTGCAAATGGCCATTGAATTTTCAGGCCTAAAATCTAAAGGAAAGAAAGTAGGCCTAAATCAAGAGTGCAAAGATACGCGCAATGCTTTCAGGAAGGAAAAGAGAGACATGTGACTGACAATCCATTTGGAGCTGCACTCACACATAAAGAACCAGCAGTGCGTACAGTATATTCAATGGAATACCAGATTGCGCTCCAAGCACATAAAGTGAAAAGGAGCTTATTGCATGTAAAATAAATAAAAGAATGGCATTTTTGTTTTTTCCCTCATCCAAATTGACAGTATGCTAAGAGAAATGCCCACTAAACTTTCAAAGCTTGAACACAATGTTCTTATATAACAGCCCTATACATATGGACATTCCAGAAGTGAGACTCATGTATTTTGAAACTGTGTGCCTTCTAAGATGCTGTATACAATTGCAATTGTGTGTGAGTTTAAAAGGCTGTTTGCTGCGGGGTAAATGAACGGTAATTTCTGCCAACATGAAACTAAGCTCCAGGATCTTCCCTCTGCTGCCCTGGAGACACAGGCCTGGTTGCCATCATCAATCAAGGCCATTATTTAAAAATATAAGAAAGAAATACACTTCTTAGATCGAAAACACAGTGGAATACTGATAAAGCCATGTCTGTTCTTGCAGCAGGAGCGACCTTGAGGTCTCAAGTACCATAAAACGTCCATTGGCATGGCTATCAGGCCTTGAAGGGTGTAAGTAGTTTCAACCCAGCACTCCACCTAAGTCAATGCCTAGCGTGAGATGCCCAGCTGGAACCCTTAGTTATATATTTTTATGTCTAAAGTTCTTTTATTTCTGAATGATGTACCCTTATATCACGCCCCTCTCTTTGAATCCCTTCCCGGTCTCACTGAACCAAGAAGTAGGTTGTTTTGCAAAGTTAAAAGATTTGTTTGATGAATTGAGCAATATATATATCACACTTTTATGAATTTGAACAATATCTAGATATCACACTTATTCATATTTATACAATGATCGGCAATGGATGATATCACAATCAGCAATCTCTTTAATCAATAGGAGCATGGATGAGAAGAATTATGTGGCATAGAATAAACTTTGTGTGGGTTGAATGAAATGCAATGATAGGAAATTAATGGAGCACAGAAATGATACTTTTGTGTTTGATCAAATGCAATGCAATCACTCTTTCCCCCTGATACTACTCAATCCCCCCTAATATGCAATCTAGAGATGGAAGGATAGAAAACAGGTTTCAGAAATAAACAATCAACAAATGCAGTTTCAATCCCAATTCCCCCCAGCAAGCATAGAGAGAAACAGGAATGATTTTAAACAGGTCAATTGCTTTTGAATGTGGTTTGCAATGAATGAAAACATGCTAAAAATGGATTTAATTCTCTAAAATGGATTCAGAACTAGTGGGAGCTACTTTGGATGGCTTCAGGTATACACTAGCAATGATGATTGAATGACTGATAGATAGGAAACTGAATTCAGAGGTTGAATGCAAGAAATAGCTGTTTTATATTGTATGAAATAGAGCCAAATGCAGAATTGCGGTAAACTTTTCTGCACACGTTAAGCGCGATTGCGGCAAAACTATAAGGAGTTGGAATGCTGAGGATGTTAGCTTCAATTGACACTTAAATTTCATTCTTAGCATGTACGGTTCAGAAGTTATGAAGGTTTTAGTAAAGCTCGATTTTTCTCAAAAGAGTCAAGATTTCAAATGAAAGATGCGCTTTTGAATATTACAAACACGGATTGGCTTTACACTAAGTGGCTATGAAGATGCGAGATACCAACGGTACAGCCACCAGTCCAGAGGCGCCTCTGTCGGGTCTTTGTCCGCGAAGACACTTGCCTTCTTCAGCAAATATATTAGCGCAAAGATGATTTATCACTACAATTATCACAGGATCATATGGATGAGGGAAAGATTCAGGACAGACAAAAGAGATTCTACAATGCAGTTCTGGATATGATAGAATGGGCTGGATGGGATTACTTAAGGATAAGATATTGGCTATGGACAGTTCTATGCTAAATACTCACAATTATGGTTTTGGAATAGGCCCGTCAGGATCTGGTCAAAGGTTTTGGACTGGAATCTGCTAGCCTCCGGACAGGATTCAGGCGCTTGGTTCTGCACTCAGCAAGGCACTCTGGTCTCTGTGCGGCTTCTTGGACTGGATCTGACGGATTGGTTCTGGGTTACAGCTCTGCTCTGCTGGTTTGGATCTCTGGGTTCTAGCAAGGGTTCTAGGCAAGAAGCAGAAAAACAGCACAGCCCGGCTATTGAATGGTTGTGCCCCTTGGAATTTTGGGGTTAAAATCAGGTTGCAAGATTTTAAAGGCCAGCTGAGAAGGGTTCAGCTCTGGAATGGGCCTTCTGCTTTCAGAGTTCTGGAGTCTTGATCTGGGTTCTTCCTGCAGAGCACTTCGCCAGTAAATCAGTTGATGGGTGAATGTGTGTGTGTGTCTCTAGGACCTCAACAGTCCCTATTTATGTATTTCCCAAGGGGGTGGATAGGCTGATTATAATAAGCCCACCCTCTAGGAAACTGATTGGTCAAAGTATTCCCTCTCTCCTGATTTGAGAAGGAAACCAGAGTGTCATGATGTGTCATGATGATGCTGTGTTTACGGTCCAGGTAAAAACTTCCCCTTTGTTTCTACACAGAAAATATATTTTTCATATAAAGCATATTTATAATATCACCAACTTGCTAATAATACATATCTACATTACAGATTAAATAAGGCACGTATCTGTCCAAGTATCTGTCCAAGTCCCATCTTCCTAAGAGTTTCGGTTCACAAATGACAGTTTTTCACGCTTTTAGTAGGTTACTCAGTGTCAGATCTGTTTCTACTTGTGAGCAACATTTTCATTTTAACAACCTATAAATTCCAGATTTTTACAAGTTCGGCACAGTTTTCTATGAGTCTTTTTCTCAAAAATATATTTTCTCCAATTCCAGATGCACATTTCATTCTAGCCCCGCCTCCAAGGTTTGGCTGAGCCAAGAGCAACCTGAGTCTCTTCTTGCCAGCAGCTGGTTTCTGTTGACGCCCAAATTTGCATTTCCTTTCAGTCAAGGGAGTCTTTTGTCTCCTGTCAGATACACAGGCCAAAGTCCCCTCCCACTTTCATTAGCAACTCCCTGCCAGTTCCTTGGCCAAGAGCAGGGAGGAAGATTCCTTTGTTTGGGGAGAAGCTGTGGAATGTCTTTGAAGTCCAGTGTGGCTGGCTTGAGTTCATTTTTGAAACACTGTTTAAAATGGTCTTTTTTTTCTAAAATACAAATTACATTTTTACAAATATACCCATAGATCTCTTCATTCCAGCCTTTTTCAAACATAGAGAGTGGATTGTAGCAACCTATATTGCTTTTGATGGGAAGTCTCTTCTTTTTCACACTTTGATTTGAATGTACAAGTTTTAAATTGACAGGTCAGTAAATGTCCGCTTCTGACACAGGCGAGCGGCGGTACTGCACCCATATCTGACATATTTTTCCCAAGCAAGCACCTTCTGAATGTGGATTTTTTATGATGAAAAGTGTTCTCCTGACATTGTGCTTAGGTGAATTCTTTAAATAAACAGATGTTTAACACCCAACACGGATGTTGGATCTTTTGTGATGTTTGGGAACCATGATTTTGCACTTTCCACAGCCAAGGAAAAACTGATTTTTAAAGTCGTTCTGGGTTTCCCTTGCAATGGAGCACTGCTTTTTCAAGTAGTTTCATTTTACTCTGTGGGCAGCCAAATGATGGGTTTTGGCAGTGGTCTCCTGTGTTACCACTGACATAGGCAAAATGGATTGTCGGCCTATTTTTCTGGTTTTTCCTGCACACTTCTTAGATTTTTAGCGCATAGATCTTTTTGGAGGCCATCCTGTTGTTTTTGATGAAAACAGAGCAAAGTGATGTTGCAGGGCATAGACTAGTGGGTTAGGACATCCCACAAGGGGGAGGCAAACCTACACATGAGCCTCTCTACATAGTCACATGTCTAAGGAGAAATGAAACTTAGGAGCAAGGGTTGGGGCTGGAGTGAAAGAAGCCTGTGAAACTGCAGTGTGATAAATGGGAGAAATACATTGTATCACATAAATAGGCCAGCGTACATGTCACAACATTCATTCCAGAGCGTTATTAAAAGTGACAGTCACACCATTTTAACCATGCCAACATGAGTTTGGTGTGATAAACATAACTGAAGTTATTAATGAAAATGTGATATGGGCCGTCCCTTGATTCCGAGAGATGTGAAAGTCAGTATGAGCGTGCAGGTAATAATTAACATGGGAACTGTACAGTGGCATAATTTCCGCTGATATGGCTCCTGAGTAAATGAGAAAAAAATGGTATCTCTGCGTTGGAAGGGCGTTCTGATTTCAGACTAGCCTTATCTGATTCACTGTAACATGTAGTTCTCAAAAATATACGCATACATGTAAAGATTTGAAAATGTATGGTACTTGCCATGTTGAGAGATTTTTGAGTTTAAAACATGACGGAGCCCATCTGTCAAAGTGGGACGATGAAGCTTTCTCCTCCCACAGCTGTCCCAAATCACTCCCCCGCCCCCTTGTTCTATTGGCAGACAGGGGGGAGGTGGGTAGTGAAAAACAGCCAATCCCATTTGCGAGAATTATGACAAATTTTGATGTCATTTGCCCTATAAGTAAATCAGTTTGCATTAGAACTGGACTTCTTCCATTAATTCCGAGAGGCAACCTGCTGCTAAAATCTGGTGAGAAACATCATAGCAGAGAGGCCTAAATGTTGCTTTGGCGACAGGAACCACCAGGAGACATAGAAGCTGATTGGGACCCCTTGGAGAATCCAGCAGAGATCCTTGACTGACTGACCCCTTGCTGTCCCAGCGGTGCCCTGGCGATCCCTGATGCCCATTTTAAGGCCTCTCCTGTCAGTAAAATGACCCCAAAGTGATAGATTGTGTAGGCACTATATTTTTTCAGCACTGTTTTAGTTATTTCTCCATAGAAAAATATCCTGTTTGGCAGTGTAGATCCCTAGCATATTTATCAATGTAAATCAATTAATTCTCCTATAGTGATCACGGGATGGGTATTGTTGGTATTCGAAACCGACAATCTTTTACCAGTGTGTTTTGAGCCAGTATAGACATAAAGATTTGCAAAAAGAATTAACCCCAAAACGCTGCTTCCACTTGAGTACACAGGGTGCAAAACGAAATTCCCCATTGATCCCCTTCATTTTAAATCAGAAGGGTGAATCCTGGTAGTGCCTTTGCATATGCAAGGTGCAAAACAAAATTGCCCCTTGGTGCACATTGTGCTCTGACCAAATCCCAAAGCCCTGCCTGTTCTTGTTAGGTGTGACAAAACGAATTTCCCATTGCTTTTCTTTCTTCCACATTGCAGCTGTGTTTAAAATCCCCAAAAATGATTTTATCACTGTGCTCTGAACAAAACCGCAATGCCCTGCCTTTTCTTGTTAGGTGTAGTAAAAACAAATTTCACATCGCCTTTCTTCCTTTCACATTGCAGCGGTGCTTAAAATCCCAAAACCAATTTTCCCATTGTGTTCCCACCCTCTGCCACTGGCCTTCCATTCATAGGAGTCAAGTTTAATTGATGTTTGGAGGGTGACGGTTGCTGGTAGAAAATGATAACATAAATCTGCAATCACTGACTGTGTTGTATTGTTCTTTTTCTGTATTTGTGGTTGATTTCGAAAGGAAATAATGGTGACTGCATATCTCAGTGTCCTCTCTGTGTTGGTGCCTTTATGGAAGTTATTTTTGTTCTTGTGTTGCCACAGCATTGTTGGCTGATGTTAATCTATGTGTGAAATTTGGTTTAAATAAAGTAATAAATCTATATTCTTTATACAAACCGGCCTGGTTCTTAGTCCATTGTGGCACTGGGTACTTGATGGGGTTGGGTGCAAGAGGGGTTGGAGGCCTCACCAAATAGAACCTGAATCAAAATCATAGTGATTTGTTGTGCGCCACATCCATTGGGGGAAAGTCACTCCCTGAGTTGAATGTGGCCGCGTAATAAACCACAACACTTTAAGGTTACTAAGTAGGAAAATCATACTGTGATTATCACTGAGGAAATTTGAAATGAATGAGGAACGGTTAACCTATGACTGCACACCACCTACCAGGCTGCTACGCTACCAATTATTGGGAGCAGTTTGAAACATTATAAATCATTAAACTGTATATTCCTTGATGGAGCTGATTTGATTTTCCCTGAGAAAGCCCAGAAGGCGAAACCTAAGGCCATAGAGTTGGCACATTTTGTGTAAAACACAGTACTATTTGTATATGCAATGACCCTTTGTCAACACAGCAGACCAATTATGATTTAAGGGCGATTGCATTATCAGTGTTAATATAAAAGGTTGAATACCAAATACTGTGAGTTTTACATATTTTTCTGAAGAGATGCGCTTATAACAATGGATTTAGCTTTAGTCCCACATTTAATAATTTCCATTTCCATCACTCGGGAGGAACTAAAAGAAAATACAGAATGAACGGGGACAAGAGAACAAATTGAGGGATGGAGGAGGGGAGGAGGGGAGGAGAGGAGCAGCCAAAAGGGAAAGAAAGAGAAGAGACTAAATGTGACAGAGAGCCAAGAGACAAAGTGGAATGAGAAGAAGAGGCATGAGACAGAATGGGAGGGTGACAATGGGTGCAATGGGAGGACAGACCGGGGAAAGGACAAGAGAGAGGGACAGAACGGGAGAGAGAGGACAGAAGAACTGAGAGACACACAAGAAGAATGTCACAAGGAGAGGGTTCTGCACTTTCACAAATCTACAGTTGGGGGCAGAGCCTTCTCAGTGGCAGCTCCTATGTTTTGGAATTCCCTCCCCATGTCCTTGCGGAAGACTGCGGATCATCTTCACTTCCGTAAGGCTTTAAAAATGTTCCCGTGTAATCAGTAACTTGTGGGGCTTCCCTTTTCTTTCCTCTCTTCCGGTTGTTGGGCCTCCGATTGGTTGGGGGTCCCCTGGTTAGCGCCAGGATGCCTTCGGGCCACGGTCGTGCTTAAAGCTGTTATAACATAACATAAAACAGAGGGAAGGGGGCGAATGTTATGGCCGAAGCGAGAAGAAAGCGGACGAGAGATATTGAGAGAACAGAAGAAAGAGAGTGAAGGCGGAAAGTCGGAACAGGTTGGGACCCACAAGTGCAGGAGAGCAAATCAAGAAAAGAAAGCATGACACTGTCATGACGGGAGAGGGGGACGAGACAAGGGACCGGGTGGCACTACTGAATTTCAAAATGAGATAGTGATGTGAGGGGTCTATGGCTGCACTACACATTGTTAATTCCATCCTTAATACTAGTAGCAAATGTTGTGATTCTGCCTGCTTGTGATCAACCCACCCACCATTTGGAATTAACCAACCTGGCTAACTGAAGTTTCCGAAGTAGGCGCAGGCCGTTAAAGCAAGCCTCTCACCTCTCCCTCGATGGAATTCGTCCCTATTCTTGGAATCATTGTACTCTACCAACAAAACTATTTCCTCCATGTTGTCTTCAATGGAAATACCTTAAAAATAACTGATTTCATAGGTTAAGAGGTATTTATGAGAATGCAGGGGCCTGGAACCTTGGCGTGGTTCCGGCTCCAAGCTTGCCCCAAGGGCAAAGGGCACCAGACTTCACCGTGTTTTGTTCCCAAGCATGAAAGTCCTTGAAGACTACGGTTATAACATCTGTAGTAGGGCTTTTATTGATTTATTTATTTACAGTTGTATTTAGTTCCAATTAAACTTTTAGAACGTTTTAAAATGTACTATAAAAACTCATAATTACACAAATATTTACACATGTACAACTGATCACGTAAATCCATCATCATGCAACACTTGGAGACATAAAACATTATCATCATCATCATCATCATGATCATATTTTTCAGTGTGCTCTCTCATTCTTTGCATTGTTTCATTACTACTTTTACTTCTTACCATTCTTTTTTAGAAGACATTATTACGTTCTGCCACCCCCTAACATGTGCCATGTGCAATGCTCCAGAATGGGAGTTCAAACAATATTGCCAGAATTCTACCGTTTTGATCATATCATAGTTGTGCACACATCGAGCATATAACGTCATGTAGGTAGGTCCGAAACTCGGACACTCTGTTAGAACATGTTCTGGTGTTTCTAAATGAGTACTACATTTGCACATGCAACAAAATCTAGTAGGGCTTTGCATTTCTTGCACTTTCAAAAGATACTGCAGCATCAAACCAAGCACATTGAAAACAATGGCACTGTGTAAGCGCCAATGAGCATGGCCCAAGTTCTCCCTGAATAACACAGCGCTAGAGATGAAATCAAGTTCTGATCAGTTGGGGGTGTCGGCATCAGTAAACATGGTCAATGGCGGGGCTATCACCCCAAAGGTGCTTTGCTAATTAGCTGTTTGCACATAGCATTGACCAGCCCTCGGGGGCAAAAGCCATGTCTGCTGCATTATGTGGAGCCAACTCTGGGGCCACCTTAGATGGCCAGCTCTCAAAGCGGCAGGGTCTTTAAGATGATGCTATTGTTGCTGCCTACCCCCCCTGTGCCCCCCATCACTTTTACTATAGTATACATGTGAGCCACCTAATTTTTAAAGCAAGTGTTGTGAAGTAGTGGTGTAAAATGTGTGAAGATTGTATTTCTAATTTCATGGACTTGATGTTAGGAAAATAATTAATCTGGGCTATTTGTACTTTATTCTGAATGGATGAGTTCACCTTTTTATAGTTAGTAGCTGTAACTCTTCTTAAAAAAAAAAAAAAGGTTTTTTTTGTGGGTCTGGTTATTGGGCTGAGCAATTTTACGAATGTTATTTAGAAAGATTTTTACAAGCTTGTTGGCGTTAGTCTTGGTGTGCTCGCGTTGTGCTTATAGAAACAGTATTCTACACTTGTTCTTTGAAGTGTGCTTTTCCAAGTGCATTGTTGTTAGTCTCGGTGGGCTCATCTTGTGAGCTCCCGTGAATACACAGTGCCTGTTGTGTATGGCTCTTGTGCTAAACAGTAAATTTCACGCATTCTTATTCGAAGTGTATTGTTGTTGGTCATGGTGTGCTCATGGTGTGGGGCCTGCATGTAGTAGCTGTTGCGTGTGGGTGGGGACATAGTGTGGGGACATAGTGTGGGGCCTGTATGCAGTAGCTGTTGCGTGTGGGTGGCTATTGTGGCGAACCATGATGGGTGACAACGAGTGAGATACTACAGCAGAGGAAGACCACGAGGAAACAACAGCAACAACAACAAAATAAATCAGAAGACGAGTAGAGGTGGATGCAAAAATAAATTATGCTCGGAAAAGAGACCACGCGGCGGCAAGACAAAAAGAAACAGTGGATAAAATGCTAGTGGATAATCTTTGGGTAGATATCAGATCTCACACACATGGCCTGGACATGCAAGCCTCTGCGGAGGGATGTGCCAGGGTCCCCGATTGGCAGCACGCACGGGATGGGGCCTACTGCGCTCGACGAAGGACTTCCTACCGATTAATAAGAGAGATGAACTGAATGGAAACCTGGTCGCCGTGAGGCTATTGTGGTAGGGGCGTGTCTAGGGAGAGGCCTGGGGTGGCACGTGCTGTCCCGGAAATCTGATTCGCCACCCCAGGCGCCACCCCATTATCCTAAACTATGATCATTATGTGTGTGTGTGTGTGCGATTGTACTTCATACCGCCCCTGCATGAGTCTGGGCACGCCATTGTATTGTGGTATAAAGGCTAGATTGCAGAATGGTGGGTTGGGGCTCCCTCGGCTTGAAAAGTGGCACAGGAGTATTATCAAATGGGAGACAGTGGAGCGGGGTCTTCTAATAGAACCTAGGGTTAGGGGAGAGGAGGGCCTGAATAGCAATGTTTGAGCAGAATTCCACATTATGCCTCAGCTGGTTTTATCCGGTAACGACCCTGAGGATTGACTGCCAAACCATAGGAAGGTCCGGGATGGAAATAAGGCTTCACATTGCAGATGCCTGGGGT
The DNA here is from genome assembly GCF_040938575.1 of Ambystoma mexicanum. Lineage (NCBI taxonomy): Eukaryota > Metazoa > Chordata > Amphibia > Caudata > Ambystomatidae > Ambystoma > Ambystoma mexicanum. The sequence continues at coordinate 607,699,821 of NC_090922.1, read as the reverse complement.
AAGGATATCGCGGGTCCTAATTTTTATGTTTAGGCTATTATGATGTGTTAAAGTGCCACCTATAAGCGAAAGTCTTGCATTAGAGAGCTAGGGAGACATGGTATATGAGGAGGGGCACAAAACATGACTACCCATGGCCATGCTAATCTCTATGGCCATTCCCACCCAGTTCCTGCCCCTCCCGCCCAAACCACATCCTCCTGAGATACGTTTGAGCAAACTTAATCAAGCTTTACCATCAAACGTTGGGCTTGAAGTACCTGCCAGTGGTTTTTCTATGCAGTCCTCTGAGAGTTCATGACTGTATTGGAGTTGTAAATGAGTGCTACTGGTGTAATACACATGTATTAACCAGGTTTGCCTTCCGCCACTCGATTTATAAGCACTATGCCCGTCCTTCACTGAAGTCCTGTTATAAACAAACATTAGCAAAGTGAACAGTTTTGGCTTGTGTATAAGTATTAGGCATTTGCCAGGTGCTGCTATGTACTCACACCAGTTTGCAGCTGCTACCATCAATGGCCATTTGATGCCACTACAGCAGTGCCTAAGAAGGTCCTTTCCTGTGCCTACACAAATGCCCAAACTGTTGCCACTGTCAATGCTGGTTTGTTTTATTGGGGAGATGGGAGTGTGTTCTTTGCTGAGGTCTCTTTTGTTCTGCTCATGTTCGTGCTCGTCAGCCGTTGGACTGAGGGCTACTCCACTTATGCCTGGGTCTCCCGCGGGTGAGCTATTAAGTCTTCCATCGGTCATGTATGGCGTGATAGGCTGGTTATTGGAATTACGCCACTGTTTTCAGTGTATGAATTGCCACGATCAGCTACTGAGTTGCTAGAGTTCTCAAAATAATAACTTGAATAAAACATGATTTATTAAAAAACAGCTCAACGCACATGAAATGGCAATACCCCATAAAAGGTGTCGCCTTCCGTGTCAATAGTGGATTTGATACAGTGCAGACATGCATCGAACTTCATAGTTTCTTAAGTAAAATTAAATCAAATAACTCTTTCAGGGTTGTTATGCCCAAGAAGACCACCTCTAAACCCACAGGGCCAGTAAAACCAGCTTGGAACTTGTAGATGTATCAACTCTTCCGGACCTAAAAGATTTTGATAAAAAATAGAACATGTGATGCAGGGTGCAAGCCGACAAGCTGTGACCTATGGCAGCAGCCCGGCAAACATCAAAGCAAACTGACATGTCCATCCACATGGAGTCCAGCTGTTCTCATCAACAGTTACCAGCATTGAAGTTCAGGAACTAGTGGTCGGAGTTCTGAAATGTCTGAGAAGCAGAGTCATCGCTACAAGGAGAAAAAAAGCAGCTTGCAACACCTAGATTGGCAACACTCTGGGATCTTAAGCAAGGAAAATAACATGGTGATTAAATGCTCAGGCAAAGTGTGCCATGCTGTAGTCATGGGTATAGGGGACTGTGGGCGAATCCAGGGGGCAACGTAGAGCTGAGGAATTCTATACAAAGTAAGTGAATATCCCACCAGTGACATCAAACTGGCCTATGACGAGCTGCTGGGTGCAGGGCACGGGAGGGGTGTAACTGACTGTGAACATAACACGGATTTGTTCAAGGAATATCATCCCTAGACTCCCAGCATGTCGTTTTTACCAAAGATGAATTGGTCTTTGAAGAAGCCCCCGAGGAGACTGATAGGGGCATCAAACGGCGAATGCTAAGTGCACTCCAGCATGCCGATGGATTGACCATGAACACAACATGGATGTGGCCATAGACCATCCCCAGATGGTTCCAGGCCATTTCAACGAACTATGTTACTTTGTTGTAATTCACTTTGTGAGCATTAAATTACTCCAAAATGTTAATTCGAATACTTACATTTTTTGGGGAGTCTCCTCTCTTGCCCCCCATTCCCTGTCACTACCACCTCCATCCCGAACCCCTGCCCAGCCCTTTTCACCTCTTGCCTCATAAATACATATACAAATTCTAAGTAATTCAAAGTTTCAAAATAAAACCCACAAAGTAAATTACAGTGAAGTAATTTACTTCTTGGAAACAATGTGATGCCCCCTAGACATCCAGCGTATAGTTTTTTACCAACCATAGATCCATAGGTCTTTGAAGAAGGCTCACCCTTTCCCCCGGCCCCATAGTGGCAACATATGGCTCCCTTAGACCCCTCAAAGTGTATCAATGAATTTCTTTTTCTTTTTTGTCTTGAGTCTACCGTCCTCTTTACGAGATACAACAATTCTTCACAACAGATCAGAGGCACACACTGGGAAGATCACCCTGCGGCACTACTTCACAGGGCGCAATGGCACTACATCACGAAACCACGAATCTGTGCTGCATAATATTGAAAGCAAGTGATATGATATGATATGGCATTTATGACGCGCCTATACACAAGTGTTTCAAGACGCGACGCGACAAGGGAGGGGGGACAGAGGGAAGACAAAGACAACAATCTTACTAGGCCGAGTATCATTCAGATCACGCGAGTGCAGGGGAAGGGGAAGAGGAAAAGTGCGGAGTGGGAGGTGGGAAGGGGACAGTGCAGTACATGAGGTAATAGAATAAATAACAATGTGGTGTGAAGTAGTGCCGTAGCGTGAGTTATGGCTCCATGTGTTGTGTAATCTAGTAATACTGGATTTACGCTGAATCATCCCACATTGATGTCAGCATTCCCAACGTTTGCAGACTTCCCCTTTTTACAGGTAGTAACCCTAACTCTTTTTAAAAAAAACTTGATTTGTGTACTGCTCTACTCTTTCTATATTGGATACGCAGGTGAGTTGTGTTAGGCGTCTGTTATTTTCAGCATATTATTGCAAGTGTCTTGCTATGGTTCATTGTGTAAACATAGTGTGGGCTTCGATAAAATACCTGCTGGGTATGCTGAATAGTTCAGCTCAGTACTATTGGACACACATTCTGCCAAGCTTATTATTCCAGGGGCATTGTTGTTGGTCATTGTGTGCTCGTGGCGTGGTCTTTTATGCAGTAGCTGTTATTTATGGCATTGTGGTGAATTGATTGTGTTACATGCTATTCTGAACACATCATGCGCACGTTCTTGTTGGTGGGGGCTTGGGATTGTATGCCGCGTCAGTTATTTATGGCTATTGTGGTGAGTTGTATTACTTGCATGTAATTGCAAGGTATTGTTCTGAGCTTATCATTAATGGTTCTGGTGTGGGCTTGCACGCAGGGGCATTGTCTACTGCTAGGCATGTCTTATTCCAAGGGTATCATTTCCAGTGTAGTGGCTTGCATGTCTGGGGATGCGTGTGGTCTCGTGCATAATGGATGTGACCAAGCAGTTCGGGCTGGACTGCCCCTTTTGGGGTAGGACCAAGCCTGATTTGCATATGGTTTTTCCCCTTCTGCAATGGCTTGGCAGGCTGAAAAACAATGGTCTGGAGGGTTGTCCAGATGTATGCCGTTGGTTATGATTTATTCAAAACCTTCCAGCCATCACCTTTTCGTTTTACATGTATGGCTACCAGGCAGATTTGTATTATTCACCTGTAATCCCGAGTTTGTTATGCCAAGTGTGTTGTTAGCGATCATGGCATTAGCTTGTATGCTGTGCCCATTGCCCATGTCCGTTCTGCTGAATGTTGTCACGCACAACTTATTCCGAGCATATTGTTGTTTGTCATGGATTGCACCTGGTGTGCTCTTATACGTCATGGTTAAAAGCAAAAGTGTGCATGATTTCTACAACCCTCTTATCTCACATGTTCAAATGTATTGACGTACTTCATTTAATGTTAATGTTACTGTTAATGTTAAAGGATAATTGTACCACACACTATCACCACCAAAGTGGTCCCCTGGTGCTCTGGCAGCTCTGAAAAAGGGAGGGGTGGATGAGTTAGTGGGAGTAAGCTGGAGAAGTGCAAGAGAGCAGGGATGTGCTGTTGGTGGCATCAGCCCGGAATTCCGTTGGCTGGGCTTGGGGTGATTTCTGTTCGGTAGTCGTTGTGTGATGTTGTGCGAGTCTATGTGTGGTTTGTTTTGTTGTTGCAGTGTAGTGAAGTTTGTGCGGATTGTTGTGTTATAGGTTTTTGGTTGTATTTAGTTAGAGTTTGAGAGGTATATGCATAGGGGTGAAATTGTTAGTGGATTGGTTAATTGGGCAAGTTCTAACAATCATAATTCTATCTAAGTGTGGCACATGCTAACATTTTAAACCTACCTAGATGTGACGCCGGCTAATGTTCAAGATTACGTCTAAGTGTGGCACATGCTAGCATTCACAATCCTATCTAGATACCGCGCAGGCTAATGTTGTCAATTCTAAGTGTGGCACAAGCTAACATTCACAATTCCATCTAGATGTGGCGCATGCTAAGCTTAAGAATTCCCTCTATGTGTGCACATGCTAACATTCACAATCCTGTCTAGATACGGCGCAGGCTAATGTTGTCATTTCTAAGTGTGGCACAAGCTAACATTCACAATCCTATCTAGATACGGCACAGGGTAATGTTGTCAATTCTAAGTGTGGCACATGCTAACATTCACAATCCTATCTAGATACGGCACAGGCTAACGATTATTACACCTGTCTCAGGTGACATAGGTTAATCTTGACCGGTCTCTATAGATTAGTTAACATTGCCACTAGTTAATATTGGCTTTGCGGACCTACCAATGATATATAAAGTGCTATATAAATGCCAAGTAACATAACATAACAGTATGTTAGTCGGTACTGCAGTGCAACATTTATAGTCCAGCCAAGAATGTATTTAGGTTGGTGGTCAAAATCTCTTTAAGTATGCGTGTTGTAATTCTATGGCAGTCAACGTTATGGAGAGGCAAGGTAGAGTGGCAAGGTCTTTCTGGAGTAGAGTGATTGCTCTATGCCCCACCCATGCCACACTTACAGTTTTGTTGGTGTCTGTTGGCTGCTGGCTTCCTTTGCTTCCCCTGCGGACACCTGCAGACACATCTTGGAGGCGCCTCTGTTGGGGCCGCCCTTTGCCTTGAGGCCCTTAGCCGCAAGGGGCTGCCGGGCAGATGGGTGCCCTGGGAGGGTCAGTTAAGACCAGATAGATCAGCCAATGGGTGGGGGAGGGTGGGCTGGGAGGCGGGGGAGAGATTCAAGCCCAGGAAGTGATCGCTGGGTGCTATGGCACCCGGGAACTGGGATGAGGTGTTTTTTTTAAATACATTGGCCCAAAATGGGGGCGCTGGTGGCATGCTGCACTTACCTGCTCCAGGATTTATAAATGAAACATCTTAAATTTGGTTGATCCCATTTTCAAAATGTGTCTGACATCCATTGGATCAATGTTAGGGCTAGGGTTTGGGAAATATCTCCACATTTAAAGCAGAATGTTTCAAGATATATGATCCAAAAGAATGCTTTTGTATGTTTATGGTTATGTGGAAAACCCAATATAAAAAAAAAAAACATGTTCCATTTTTTTTTCTACGTGCAAATGTTTAAGAATCTTCACCAAATTTGGCAAGTGTTCAGGTTTGGCTGGGTGTGCTGCGTGCTACATATATTGAAGATTCATTGATGTCAACAATTGTTAAAGAAGACACACGTTTTGTGATGTTCCTATGCAAAGTGCCATGCACAGTAATAGAGTTGCAGCTGATACTCTAAAATTAATAGAAAAATATGTATATTATAGTGCAGCGGTCATCACACTATGGTGAGGTGGAGTATCAAGTTCAATTGAAAACACAAAAATTGAATTGCTAATAGGTTTTGACTTGCATGACGGATTTGGCTGATATTTTCAAAGGTTTGTCATGGCCACCCTCCTCCCACCCTGTTATCCCCTACCCCCAACCGCCCAACTGAACATTTTGGGAAAGATTTGTTAAAGAATGAAAATGTTATTAGCCAAAAAACACTGTTTTCGTCCTACTTCCATTAAGTTCCCCATAGAGAAAAAGTCAATATTTCTATGCCGAGCAAGCCATGCTAGGCGAAATTGGACCAGGTATGAAACTTCGGCAAGAAGCGTTGACTCAATTTCCAGGAGGCGTATGGGTTATTCCGTTCAGTAGTTAAACATATTTGATGGAGAAGGGGGTGCCCCTTCTCCCAAACTTATAGCTATGTCTCCCATGGTACTTTGCAGCAGAGAGGCTTTACAGAAATGAAAATGCTGCCATTTTGTTTGTTTCATATGGTTAGTCGAAAACGAAAGGTAAAAAAAATGCCACTTGGAGGAGGACAAAGGATGAAATGGCATCATGCTGCAGGTGGGGAGGGAGAAAGAGGACACCATGTGAACTTGTGGAGATGGGTTGGGGGAGGCTTGAGTTCAGAGCCCAAATGTTTTTGGCTAACGCAGGTTTTTTCGCATATCCGGAGTCATAGGATCACGAATGTAAGTGCATCATACAGGCAACCATAGTTATTTTATGAATAAATGGGGTTATTTTACAAATAACTGGGGTTATTTTACAGATAACTGAGGTTATTTGTAGAACATTACTATTATTGAGGTTATACTAACCGAGGTTATTGGAAAACGTTTTGTTTAAAAAGAGAGAGTTGTAAAAATGTGGTTAATACAAAAATAAATGTGGAATGTGACAGCTATAGTGAGGTTGAGGGTAATGGATGTGGCCAAAGACCCTGGCTAATGGGTTACTTAAAGGAACCGATTGGTGCAATATGGGATGTGGGCACGGCTGAAGGCCAAGGCTAGTGGGCCTCAACAAAACCTATTGAGGTAGCATGTCAACGGCCCACAGTGAAAGGCAGTGGCCACTGACCATAACCGAAAACCATGGCTAGTGGGCCCATTTAGGAAACCTATTGGAGCAATAAGTAGAGACTGGAAGAAAGCTTTTCAGGCAACATGTAAAGGGGCCATGGCCGAAGGTCAGGGCCAATGGTCATGGGCAAAGGTGTGGCTAGTGAGCAGGAAAGAAGGCTAGTGTTTTAAAAGATACAGTGTGCATGGCCAAAGGCCAGACTGAAGGCTCTGGCTAGTGGGTCGGAAAGACATGTAGAGTGGCCACGGTCAAAGGCCGTTACCACCTAGTGGGTCCAAACAAGACATATTGGGGAACATGTACAGTGGACACAGGCGAGGACCGTGGCTTGTGTCCTGTACAAAATTGATGGCATAACAAAACCCTAGAGATTTGCTCAAAACATAGTTATGGTGCAGTTAAGTTAGGCAGATGTAATGCAACAAAACCCTTGAAATTCAGCGGATGTGAGAAGTCATGACCAGCTTAACTCAGAGCGTTCCTGTTGCAAAACCCATGAACACATACATATTATAAGAGAAGGGATTCACAACGTAGTACAAAATGGCATTATGGGGGACATGGCATAATGGGTGACATCAACGGGAACACTCTGAGTTAAGCTGGTCATGAATTCCCACATCCACTGAATTTCAAGGTTTTTCTGTTAAATCTGCACAACTTAAGACATATTTTTTCACTGAATGAATATTCACTAAAAAACGTTAGTTAAGGGATTAAGGGATAGTTAAGGTGATGATATTTAACACAACAAAACACTTAAAATGCAGCAGGTGTGGGAAGTGATGATCATCCTAACTCGGCGTCCCCCCGTTGATGACCCTTAGGATCTAATGATGTGTTATATATAGAGCACTTTTTCCTAAGCGCTTTACAGAGAGAATATATGCATACAATACCCAACCAGAGTTAGTACTCGTTTATAGAAGTTGGAAGGATGAAAGGCTGAGTTGGCCTTGCCAGTATTTGAACCTGCAGCTCACAACAGTGAGAGCTCAACCCACTGAGCTATCTTGCCGGCCTCTAACCTTGTTTGTCATTGTGAATCCCATATGTTATGTGTGTGCTCATGTGCTTTGGAACCTGGGGTGGGGGGGTGAGTTAAGACGATGGTCACTTCCCACATCTGCTGAATTTCACAGGTTTTGTTGTGTTAAATCTGATCACAACTGTCCCTTAACTAAAGTTTGTTCAGTGAATTTCAAGGGTTTTGTTATACCATAGTTTATTCAAGGGCCATTGGCCAGGGCCAGAGGCCATGGCTGAAGGTTTCTTTAAGACCCATGAGCCTTGGCTGAAGTTCCACCTATAGGTTTCCTTGGATCCCACTAGCCATGGCCTTTAGCCATTGCCAGTGAGTATGGCCTTTGGCCGTTCCCTCTGTATATTTAAATCACCAGGTTTCGTTCAAGCCCACTAGTCATGGACTTCAACCTTTGCCAGTATACATGTTGCACCAATAGGTTTACTTGTGGCCCACTAGCCATGGCCTTTGGTCGTGGCCACTGTAAATGTTGCACAAATAGGTTTCTTTAGGGCCCACTAGCCATGGCCTTCGGCAGTGGCCACTGTACACGTTGCAACAATAGGTTTCTTTTGGGCCTACTGGCCAGTGTCACTGGCCCTCATTACGACCCTGGCGGAAATCGCGGTGCAAAATGCACCATGGAGCACGGCGGAAAGCTGCCGATAGCGCCATGGGGGTTGGCGGATTTTCCGCCCCATTCCGACCTTGGCGGGGCGGTAAATCCCCATCCCCCATTTTACCCTTCCCCATTCCCATTTTTGCCCCATAGGGTATAATGGGAGTGGGGAAGGCGTTAATTACGCCACCTCAAAATACGGTGGCGTAATTAACGACAAGGTCCCGTAGCGCCATGGATTTCTCCGCCCGGAAAAACCAGGCGGAAAACGCTCCATGGCGCTACGGAAACTCGTAGTAGGGCGGACGGGTCCGCCGCGAATAACGCTGGCGTAAACCCACTCCGCCAGGGTCGTAATGAGGCCCACTGTCACAAAGATTGAGTTCCCCCTGCCTAGTAAGTGTGATCACAACAGATGCCCCCCATTTTTTTTCTCATCTTCCATTCTGGTGATAATCACCTGACAATTACTGTGGTGCTCTTGTGGTAACTACGTGCCAATTACTGTGATAACACTCCTGTGATGCATTTTTGTTTCCAACCGCGTCTTCTGTTGTTACCGCTTTAATCTTGGGAGATTTCCCCTGAAATTCTGCAGATAATGCAAACACTTCCAAACTGCCACTGTCTCTACAGACCATCTCCCCGACTTCACATGATGTCCTCTCTCCCCCTCCTCGCCTCGTGCCTGATGCGAGATCAACCTTTATCCACTTCCAAATAGCTTTTTTTGCACTTTTTCCTTTCGCATTCCCCAATATTACTGCACTAAGCGCTATCAATGAGCAAAAGAACATGGCACATTTTCATTCATGCAAAGCCTCTCTGCTGCAAAGCACCATGGGAGAAATAGCTATTATAATAATTGGACTTAAATAGCTATATATTCGGGAGACGAGATTCCTGTCGAATATTTAAAAAACGACTTGATGGAATAACCCCAGACCCCTCTTGCAAATCGAGTCAATGCTTCGTGTCCAAGTTGTTTCTTATTTGGTCTATTTCAGTCCAGAGGTTTTTGCCCTGCAATGTGCCAAAATTTGGCGTTCTTCTCTATGGGAAATGAATGGGAGCAGGCCAAAAACAGAATTTTTTTACCTTCTTAATATTGTTTAAAAAAAGTTATGAGTTGTTTCCAAAATTTCCAGTCTGCGGGGGCCCAGGTAAAACATTTAGTTTGCAACGTATCAGCCAAATCTGCAAGTCAAAAATTATTAGCAATTCAATTTGCAGGTTTCATATGGAACTAACTACCCACCTTTACTATAGTGATATATCTATGAAGAGAAAAGACTCGGGTAGAAGGGACCTTATTGTTAAGTTTATTTGGAAAGATCTTGAAATATGTCATCCTGAAAAGAGAGAAATCAAATGAGCAGAGTTCCCAGTGTTTATAATAACGTGCTCAGCATGGTTTCATGATCGGACCGCTATCACAGGAATATTTCAAATATAAAATTCTTATGTTTCCAAACTGCTCTGTAATGTTATGCAAATTAGCAGGAAACCAGATTGATGCTATATTTCCTCTTACCCTGTCTCATAAATGATATATATACACTGAACAAGGGTAATTTACTCACTGTTTGAATTGTTTATACACTGTGTGAGAGAGTGGTTCATTTACAAACACCAGAGAAATTGATTTACAATGTGCAAACATGAAGACCTGATAACCAGCTCTGTTGCCATCTGTTGTGACGTAGCATGTCACCATGGTCAGGTGATGGACTACATCACCATGTTAACAAATGGGACCTCTGCCCCAGCACACGCAGGAGTCCCAATAAGCAAACCTCTTGTGGTTTCACATTCATTTCTGGGGAGCTTCGCTGATCCGAAGACTCCCAACAACTGGCGATGAGGTGGGCACGGTCCCTCTGCCCGATGCCACTGGCCATGTCGCTGTGATCCTAGGTGGCCTGCTCACCAAATCACTTTTTTTAAACATACACCATTCAAGGCTTGCCCCTGCCACAGCAGCAGTCATGGTGACCCAGAGGCTGGTTTGGGTGCTGCACAAGACACCACAGGTGAGCCCACACTGACGAGGGCTCCCAGAGGCCTTTCCTGGTCACAGCATACAGCACTTTAGTAAACCATGGCAGCTCCCAGGCGGTGAGGAGATTAGAGTGGTGGAGAGCAACTAGTAGCCCTACCCTGGTGCTTGTGTGGCAATCACCACCAACCAAGGACAGGGTGTAGACAATTCCCTCCCCCTCACCCTCTGCCAACAGGAGGCACACGGCCCAGGAGTGAGAGCCATCCACTGCTGGCACATTGCTACTCATGTGTCGGATGGATGTGGATTGCAACATCCTCCTTGCTGAGGACACCTCCTTCAAGTTCTCGTATGGACAGTGGAAGGACCTACGGCCAACACCAAGGGCAGCAATGGTGGTTTTGAAGGGAGACCCATCCCCAGATTTGATGTCACTGGTGTCCCGGCGACACGAGGTCCCAGGTGGGACATGTTAGTTGAGAGACTGGAGATGTTTTTCAACACTGCGAGGTAAACCGATGACACAGCAATGAAGGCCATGCTGTTATTTTACGCAGGAAGCGAGGTTCACCAGATCTACAAGATACTGCAACCTCGAGACAACTCATACGAGGTGGTCAAAGGCACCTTGGAAGCTTACTTCAGACCTCTTGTCAAAAGGGACTATGAGAGATTCCAACTACGTCACGCACATCAGGAGCCATCCGAGTCCCTGGACTCCTATCATGGCGACTCCACCGTCTTGGCATGTCCTCTCATCTCCACAGTGAAACAGACAAACAAAGGGCACAGATTATTCAACACTGCGTCTGCAGCACTGAGCCATCAAATCCTCAAGCAGCCAGAAATCCTGCTACAGAGAATTCTAGAGCTGGGACACACGCAAGAACTTTCAACATCCAGGGCTGCGCAGATGGTAGAGGCCTCAAAATGAAGAAGGGCTGAATCAGCACATCCTCTGGTGGTGAGAAATTCATCATCAAGGGCCATTTCAACAGAGCAGGGAAACAGTGCATGCCCAAACAAACTGTCGGACAGCAGTAGGTCTGTATTGCATGTGGGGCGATAGCACCGCACATACAAGCATGCCCGCCAGCAGGTCTCACATGTGCATGTTGGAGGAAGCCCAATCCTTTAGCCAGGCTCTGCAGGTCGCTGTGACTGATTGGGCAGTCAGCACAGCCTCGCCCCACCGCCTCTGCCCCGCCAGAGGTGCGTAGCAGGATTTGGAGGATGATCAAAGCTCAGTCCTGTCTAGATTTGATGGAGCAGCAAATATTGAGCAGGAGTACTTCGTCCCCACCATCTGTTTGGGAGGACCTGGAGAGCAGAGCAAGCCGCAATGCTATGTTTCCATTCTGGCCACCGAGATGCCCATACTTATTGACGCTGGGGCATCAATTAATGTACTGCCTGTTGCCCAATTCCAATGTTTCCAACCTAAGTCCAAGCTGAATCTACCGTGAATTCACATTTTCACCTACGGAGCTCCTCGCCATTACCGCTGAATGGTGCATTTTGGGCAAGGGTGAGGCATGAGCAGGAATATGTTGATGCAATATTCTATTCATCTCCAGTGGCAAATGACACCCTGCTGAGCTGCTCTGCTGCTGATGACCTGCGGATAGTACAATTAAAGTTCCAATTATGCCAAATGGACCTAGACTGCTTGAAATATGTCATCACCTGTTCGAAGGGGTTGGATGCCTCAGGTGTCAGGAGGTGCACCTACATATCGACAAGATGCTGCAGCTGGTGGCCCTGCATCACCCTGAAACAGAAAGTGGAGGAAGAGTTGGCCAAGTTCGGCTAAGCAGATATCATCTAGTGTGTGGTGAGCCCCACACCCTGGGTGTTACCCATAGTGATGGCCAACAAGCCCAAATGCCCAGAGGAGATGAGGCTATGCGTGGACATGAGGCTCCCCAACAAGTCCATCCACCAAGAACAACACCCCACACCTACACTAGATGACATTTTGGCCAATCTACATGGGGCTAAGGTGTTCTCGACTCTTGACCTAAAGGCAGGCTACCACCAGGTTCTGCTCCATGTGGACTCTCGACCGATCACAACCTTCTTGTTGCTTGTGGGGCTGTTTTGCTATATGTGACTCAGTTTAAAGGTGTGCTCTGTGGCAAAAGTGTTTCAGTACAGGATAAGGGGTGTGCTGGCAGGACCTCCTGTTGTGTTCAATGTGAGTGACGATGTGTTGATATTCTGCCAATCCCACAAGGACTACATGTCATGGCTGATAGCGGTGCTGGAAAGGATTGCTCAACATGGACTGCCGCTAAACAGGGCGAAGTGTCATTTCATGCAATAGAGAGTGGATTTCTTTGTCTTCGTTTTCTATGATGGGTGCCGGTTACCTGATCTATGAAAGGTAAAAGACATTAAGATCGATGCTTCCCCGGATTCCCCTTCTGAAGTGAGAAGTTTTCTTGGGATGGTGAACTTCTGTGGCAGGTTTATCCCCAACCTGGCCACACTCACAGAACTGCTGCGGGTTCATACCAAGAAGGACCAGGACTGGCGATGGGGGCAAGGGGAACAGGAAGCATTATATGCCACCAAGGAAGCACTTTTCTACGATGGGTGCCGGTTACCTGATCTATGAAAGGTGAAGGACATTAAGGAGAATGCTTCCCCAGATTCCCCTTCTGAAGTGAGAATTTTTCTTGGGATGGTGAACTTATGTGGCAGGTTTATCCCCAAACTGGCCACACTCACAGAACTGTTGCGGGTTCATACCAAGAAGGACCAGGACTGGCGATGGGGGTGAGGCGAACAGGAAGCATTATATTCCACCAAGGAAGCACTGGTGGGCTTTAAAACCATGGCTTATTTTGATTTGACACACTTCATGGAGATGTTTGTGGATGCAAATCCATTAAGTCTGGGTGCGGTTCTGCCTCATGTCAACAGCCAAGGAGAGAAGCAGGCTGTGGCCTACACCAGCAAGGCATTGACGAGTACAGAACGCTGCTACTCTCAGATCGAGAGAGAGGCTCTAGCAGTCCTCTGGGGCTGCAGGCACTTCCACATCTACAGATATGTCCATCCAATGACTGTGTTCACAGCTGCAGGAATATGGGGTCAAGCTACTGTTCAGGGCTGGAGTAGAAAACCTGGCACAATATTTGTCCCAGCACCCAGGAGGACCACGTCTGTGGCAACAACGATGATACAGAAGAGTTTGTGGCCATGATCACTAGGTGGCCATCCCAAAGTCTATGTTGCTGGCCAATATTGCAGAAGTAAAGTACCGGGAGGCGGGACTTCAGGATCTGATAGCTCACTTGCAGGCAGGTCAATGGAAGACATTCCTTTCCATGATGCACTACCAGAGAAAGGTGGATGGCAGGTTGGGTGTACGTGGTGCCCAGCAGCCAGGCCACTAGCTGAGGAGCTGCTGATCGCATCCCCCGATTGTATGACAGGGCCCTGGGGTGCACTTAGCCTGGATTTTGGAATCATTTTACAGGCACGGCACTTCCTAGTTGTACTGGACTAGTACTCACGCTACCCCATGGTGCAGTGTGTTCAGTCTACGGCGCCGGGTGTGACCATTCCGATCACCAAGGAGCTGTTTGATGCCTATGGATCCCACAGTCGGTGAGGTCTGACAATGGCTCGCCATTCCAGAGTGAGCAATTTGCACTGTTCCTGCAGTTCTAAAGTGTGTCACACTGGCACATCACACCCTGCTGGCCAAGGATGAACGGAAATGTGGAGCGGTTTATGAGGTAATCAAGCAAAGCATTCTGCATCGTGGTGACATAGAGCCACCACTGGAACCAGCACTCACCTCATTCCTGATGGCCCACTGAATGATGCCTCATACCACAACAAGTGTCACACCAGCCAAGGCATTCCTAGGGAGCAAGGTGAGGTCCCACATTCCTGAGCATGGGTCAAGAAATCTGGCAATTCTGGATCCCGTAAGGATGAGGGATGTATAGGAGTGAGCCAATGAGAGGGGAACAGTCCGGTGGTGGCTAGGCGAGCATCCCATGGAAGTAGGAGATGCAGTGCTGGCCCGGACGCGACATCCAACGCACAAGCAATGACTGCCCACAACACAGCTCCTTAGACAGTTACCAACAAACAAGGCTCTATGGTCACTGCTGTGAGGGTTCAGGAGTTTCTCACCAGGAACTATAGCAGGTTCAAACATTTGCAAGGGAACCCAAAAATGAGCGGGTGGGCTTGAAAAAATCAGAACTCCAGAGCAAGGGGGTTTGCTTGAGGAATCATCAAGAGGGCAGAGGACAACTACAGGAGGAGGGTGACCAGAGTGAGGAATCGGTGGAGGAGCCTAGAGAGTGGATATCATGATACTGCCAGAGATTCGAACTGAGACCCCTAGAGAGGCTCCAGGACTATGTATTGGAATAACAGGGGGTGGTGTTAGTATTCATCTGTTAAACTGTTCAGGATGATATTGTTGTTTTGCTTATGATGGTTAGATGGGATGTTGTGACATCTCACGTCACCATGGCAAAGCCAACAGTGTGGGCATTTGTGTTGGTATGTGAAAGGCACTTGCCAGGCACTGCATAGAAGTATTTACTGGTCATCGATGGTAGAAGGTGATCAACGGTGGGAGTACCTGGGCATCTAATAGCAGCGCCTGGCAAATAACTAGTACACAAGCCAAAGGTGTTGGCTTTACCAATGCTTGTTTTTAACCAAACTTCAGTGAAAGACACACATAGTGCTTATAAATTGAGTAACTGAAGGCAGGTCAGGTTGACATTTTTATTAGACCAGTAGCTTGTTTATGACTCAAATTAAGTCATGACATCTCAGAAGACTGCTTTAAAAAAAAATAATAATAATTTGCAAGCACTTTGAGAGCAAAGTTTGCTGGTAAGGCCATTTAAAGCGAGCTGAAAGAGTTCCCATGAGGTGTTTTAGGTGGGGAGGGGCTGGAATTGGGAGGGAATGGCCATAGGGATTTGTATGGCCGTGTGCAGTCAATGGGTGAACAAATAGCCAAGCAACACCTTCAAACTTTGTGTCCCTCTTCAAATGTAATTTCTCCCTATCTGTACTAATGCTATAGTTTTGGCTTATAAGTGGTGCTAAAGCGCCATCTAATAACCCAAACTAAAAAAACAGTAATGATGATTGACATGGAGGTGCTCGTGTTGTCTGATGGCTCCACCCCTCCTCGCAGTGAGACGATCATTTGTCACTGTTCTGTCTTCCTTCCCTGACTGCTGGGTTTGGCTATGGGTACGAAAGAGAGTGGGCACAACTGTGAGAGCCTCAGAGCCAAGCAGCACGAGGGCCCACACGTTGAGAGGAAGCAGGCCCTGGCTTCTATCTTGATGCATGCCTGCCTTGGATTGGATGCTTCCCTTCCTCCTATGCGGTTGGCACACTTCAGCAGTGGGCCTGAGGTGGCTGCTCTGCCTCTGTCCTCTCTTAGTCAGTGTTGTAACAGGTTACACCACTGTTACTTTTTGTCTGCCCCCCAGAATCAGCACTCTCACTTTGCTGCCTACAGCCTGCATGCCACAGAAGGACATCCAGCCAGGAGCTTGAGGAGCTCCTCCTTGAGTTGCTCCTCCTTGAGGCTTGTGGCGAGGGAGACAAATGGTTATCAAATTGGGGAAGATACTTCCATTAATCATCCATGCAGGGCTGGCACAGGGGGGCGGGGTGCCGGTCAGAGGGGCAAACTGCCCTTGACTTCTCAGTGCAGGGCGGCCGCACGGGGGCGGGGTTCCTCATGTCTTGTGTTGTAGGTTATTATTTGCATAGCACTTCTGGCATCGGCAGCGAAATCCTATTGATGACGAATTGGGATGCGTGGCCTAGTGTCCAGAGTTTAGTGTGCAGACACTTCGATTTAAAACCTAGCTTCAGTACCTGATAAGCACAGTGTTATTCTGGACCAATCTTGGCACGTCTCTGTATCTAAAGGGGTAATTATGTGGAATGTGATGTGGAACTGTTCCTGCCAGCTGCTGTGCTGCTGTGGAATATCCTTTCACGTCTAGGATTCTCTAATTTGGCCTCCACAGTCCCAATACGAGATTGTTATGCCTGCAGTAGCGCGTGTTTGAGGGGGCCCTGCCGCCATCTGTCTCAAATATCAGCTTTGATCCAGAAGGATACAGGTGACGGGCAGCAACAGTTCACCTTTTATATTACATTGGATATGTTATAACCTGCTCAGAGTATATAACACTTGTGTATAGGCACGTTATAAATGCCATATCATATCATATCATACAATATAATGTTAATGTTAAAGGTATTTATACCGCGCACTGTCACCAATAGAGTTGGTACCCAGGCGCTCACAAATTTAAAGGAAAAGGAAATAGGGCGCTGAGCTCTGTAACCTGCAGGACACCGTTTCTCAACCCTATCAGGGAAGATTCAGCCTTTCATCCTTTCAGAGGCAGATACAATGAGAACTGTTTAGCTGAGCATTGCAACCCCTGATTACTTAAGTGCCAGGTTAGTTTAAAGTGCCCAACATAATATAACTGATATAGTTAAAGAAATGCTTGTCTGAGGAAGAAATTCAGGATTACATTAGAGGAGGGAGCCTGAAGAGGGCATTGGAAGTCCTCACTGTAAGTATTTCCGGCGTGGCCAAGTATTTCTTGATTCTGCAAGGCACACAGTGAGGGGGCACCTCCATCCATGGGGTCCATAAATAAGTGTATGCTGTCAAAAAGCATGGATGTATAACAATTCTAAAAGCAACTGGTTAGGGTTTTTGCACAGCATGCCGTAAGAGCTAATTAATGTGTTTGTCTTCTAATTGTTTAGCACCTTATACCGCACACAGGCTGGGAAAGTGTTATGTCAGTCAGGTACTGGGCCACTTCAAAGCTGTGGCACATTTGATTCTCACTTGTTATTGGCTGGGGTAATCTCCCTGGAGCCTCTGTGTCCAAGAGAAAGCAAAAGCAGGTAACAGATGGGCCGCCTCCCCAGATGTAACAGGAAAGTAATAGTAATTAAAATGATCTTGATCCAATGCACCATAACAATGTCTTGGTTTGTAAAGACTTTTGTTGAGAATGTATTTTTCTGGCAATTATGTGCATGGCAAACTGTTGTAGGAGGAGCTGTACAAATTAGAATAGCAGACATAGGTTGCAATCTGGCCTTAGTCCCTGCTGCTCAGTGCTGGCAATCATTTTGAAAAACAAGACACATTGACATGTTTACTTATCTGCCAGTGCGCTTTGCAGCCTGTCTGTAACAGTTCATCATTGGTGCAGGGTTGCCATCCGTACCCTACCTATTAGCACCTTGTAAATCTCAATCAGGCCTAGCTAAGGTGATGGCTGACAACAAAAGGAGAGTGATAAGAGGCAGGACAAGTGTGATTTATTTGTTTGCATACACTGAGATGTTGCACTGTGGTAGGGGCCTCCACCTGACTACCCGGCAAAGAAGTTGATACACTTTTTAAAAGACTTAAATACATCATGACAATGCATAGTATGCTGATGAGGTATTGCAAGCAAGTTCAGATCAGATCAACTGAACTTCTAAATGGCAAGTTTGTGAATTCATTACAGCACAACGTTCGTGACAACTCCATCTTTCTTTGGGGAATATATTAATAAAATGCAATAATCAAAGTTGAAATGAATGTTGATACGTTTGATTTCCACCATGGTGAAGAAGATAGCTCAGTGAGTTAAGCACTTGTTGCAGAGATCTGTGTTGTTGTGCTGTGGTTCATATTTGTGTATATACATGCTGTTGATAGAAGCACTTACTGTTCTACTTAAAAACATATCTGCAATAAAAGAACTAGCAATGTAATCTAAAATAGCTTCATTATGCTACTATTCTAGTTAGTGGTGGTGTGTGTCTTTCCTCACACCAATATTTTTTATAGCCAGAACAGCATTGCAAGATACATGATAGCTGCTACATTTCTCAGTGTCACCCATCTGCTAGTTTATTCAAAATGTGCAATGGGAAGTGATGTTCGAATTTGTCAAAGCCCCCTTAGAATTCCCCTCTTCATCTTTTCTTTACTTTAATTTGTGGTTTCTTTGAGATGTATCTTTCGTATTATATGACCCCTTTGATCAATGTCCTTTTTTAAATCATTTCCTGAACAAGACATATGTCACATTTTAGAATGTACAGATTGTGAAGAATTGCCATCATCTGGCAAGGGTGCAAAGCCATGGCTTTTTCGATTTTTGTTAATACATCAAATGATGCAGGTATTTCCATCTCCAAAAGGGTAATCTGCCCATCATATTCCTCTTTTTGCCAACTCCATGCCAATATATAGTGTGCTTGTGCCCTGCTGCATCAGTAGCCTGATCTGCAGTGCCTAATCTGCTCGTGGTGTAGAGCAGATTCAAAGGTCACAAGATGCCCACTCAATGGCAGCAGCGACAGCCAAGCTTCTGCTGTGCAGGGGCAGCATTTAAGATATGCCCCCCTGCACCAAAACAACAGTGATCATGAATAGCCCATGCTGGTGGCAGGGTAACCGCTAAATAAAGCTATGCCTGAATTTAGAAATGGCTCATGGTACTACTTATTAGCATGGCCAACACATTCCAATGGATATCACACATGTGTCAGCTCCTGTGAGTCAGCTCTGCTGTGGAACGTGATATGTATTCTGGCCAGAAAGGTGGAGACTTCCAAATGGCAGGACAGGAACCTGGAGCTGCGGGTCTCTTCTTTGAACTCTTTGTAAGAGCAGGTAACACCCTACAGCAGAGACAGCTGTCATGAGGCTGGGCATCAAAGGACCACATACATTCAAAAGCAGTACCCTCCCACCAGGGTGCTGCATCTCTAAGGACCTTTGTTCTTAGTAGGAAGGGACGGGGCAGGATTAGAGTAGGCAGGAGGCCCTGGTCTATGGAAGGAGACTTACACCATCTTGTTTCTCTCTGCCTCTCGTTCTCTTTCCTGTCCCCTCCACTTCCTCTGGAGCCAAGCCAGTCTAGCATTAGTCTAATCACATGGGGACATTTGCCTCTAAAGGAAGGGGTCTGTCATCCCTTCTTTAGATTCTCTCAGATCCTCTCAAGACACGAAGATTCACCTTAGAAGAACTCACAGAACGTCCTTTGGGAAGGTTGTGCTTTCCAAAGCCCTCAGCCTGAGCTGAAGAAGGAAGATCTGCCCTCCACTCACTCCCAGGGCACAAAAGGAGTGCCCTTTGTTATGGACCAGGACATACCACTCTGCACCAGAATCTCTTGAAGCTTGAAGAGCAAACCCTGAATGGAACCATCCTGTCCTCAAGCCCCCCTGAGTGGGCTTCACAGCAGCTGGAGGGCCAGACCATCCAAAGCTTTCTGTTCTACCGAACCGGTCGCTCTTTGTTTATTTCACTGTGAACGAGAGGGAAGGTGCAGGCACTGACTTTTGCGCTCCTGCTCCAAGTCAAACTATTGCTTGCACTTTGAACCAGCTTGATGCTGCCTTTTGCCCTAGCTAAGCCTGTCACTGACCAAGCCCAAATTGACTGCTTGATACCGGGACCCGATCCAAATCACTGGTGAGTCACACCTTGACTCTGACCAGGGGTTACATCCATGGCTCAGCCAGCTAGCCTTTGAATGAGCACCTCATTGACCTGCACATCGACAGACCCAAAGTCAACAATTCGACGACTGTTGCCTGCCGATTCAAACCTCTGGAGCATCACTCATTGACCCCTCCCAGCAGCTAAAGCCCACCTCAGCCTGGTTCAACTGCAAAGCCATCCTGGGACTGCTCCCACCTGTGTCATTGAGAACACTGCTTCTGCTGCACAGATCGACCAAAAATGTTCCCCTACTCGGCACCCACCAAGAACTGAATCCAGGTACTATTGTCCCTGAACTGCCTCCTTGGTCCATTATATTATATGGTAGGTTATTTATAATGTGCTTAATACCCAGAGGTTTCTATGTGCTGCCCTAGAGACTGGTTACATCATGATCCCACCTGTTTTCAACATCGGCATATCCATTTTGTGGCTAGTAATTCTCTTATCATCCCTAGAACCACGCTCAGAGTGCTAGTTTCATCTTACATCTTCTCTGTTCTTCCTTTGGGTGGTTTTTTGTTCAGTATTTTCTATTTGTTATTTTATAATTAAAGTATATATATTTTTATATATGAAGAACCTTGATTGGACAGTCCCTTTATTTTGAACTGCGATCTTGTGTTGTTTGTCCACTACTGGTTCAGACACCGCCTCTTAACAGCATAGCCTTCCCTCGGCCCACATTACCACAAAAGGCGAAGGAGGTACATCTCTTAACTGTCCCTGGTTTACCTTCATGATTGAGGCAAGATTTAATTATTTTGGCACTTTTAAGCATTGAGTATGAACAGTTAAATAATTCACATTTTTCTGACATAATTAATGATTTTGCTAAATGCAAATATATAGTTTCATCTTGCAGAGTTTCAGGCACATCTGCCTTTGCCTGTTGAAAGCATATACTCCCTGGGTGCTTCTCATTCCATTCTATGATTACTTGAACGCGTTTGCTGTGTGGGCATGAACGGAAATGCTAAGAGAAGCTTGCTGTTTGGTACACGACTTTTTGTATTCTCTGCTGCCTAGTCATGCAATGTTTTTCCAAGGGCATGTACTTCGGACAAATCATACAGAAAACAATGGTACAGTTGAACTGTTAAGGTTATCATTTTATTAAATAAATACTTGCTGAAAAATCATTTTCCTTTATTTTCTTTTGCAATATATTGTTCGGGAAAATAAAAATGAAAATGTCTGCATTATAGCACCCGCTTGGGGAAACAGGTCACAGAGATGTGTCATGTTTATATTTTATTAACCCAGTAATCCATTTAATGTCTAGACGAGTTTCTGTTGAATTTGACTCAAGGAGGGGGTTATGGGTTTCAGGGCGGGTGACATGGGTTTTAGGAGGCGGGAGCAGGTGGCTGCTTGTGGGCCAGGCCTGCCGGTGATCTGGATCCTCCCCACACCATGCAGAGTAACCCAAAGAATATTTTTGTTGGGTCTCCTGGTGCATTGTTTGGGTGAGACGGCCCCCCATTTAGG
Source organism: Ambystoma mexicanum (assembly GCF_040938575.1). Lineage (NCBI taxonomy): Eukaryota > Metazoa > Chordata > Amphibia > Caudata > Ambystomatidae > Ambystoma > Ambystoma mexicanum. The sequence continues at coordinate 607,678,382 of NC_090922.1, read as the reverse complement.
CCCATCGCTTCACTATTCAAGGCCTGATTCACAAAGCGTTTTCCTATGGGATTGCACCTTTATAAAACGTTTCTGTGTGTCACAACATTCAGGGCTCGCCCCCTTGTTAAAACCACGCTCGATGTTTGCATTCGACTTAAAGCACTGCATATACTTGTTGGCCCCATGGCACTTCTTCCCGCAATGCAGGCTGGCGCAGATAGGGGGAGAGTCGGGCAAACGAGAGAGCATAGAAAGGAGAGGGAAGAGGAGGCGGCACGGTGTGAGAGGGACGGACTCGAAGCATAAAGGAAAGAAAGGCGGTGAGAGATGGAGAGAGCAGGTCGGAGCCGCCTGTCTGCACAGAAATTCGGCATCCAGCCGATCCGACAACCCCCCTCCCTTCCCCACCACCCACCCCCACCCCCCTCCAGCACTATCTATGCTTCTGAGAGTGAGATTAAAAATAGATGCTTGGCCACGGAGCCCACATGAAAGCGAGCCCGGTTCTCCTGCAGCGCCAGGGCGAGCTTCAAACGTGGGAACGAAAGCAAGTACCCTGTGTGGGCAGCCGAGATATGCGGGGCCAGTTAGAGCAGCAAATGGCGCCTGCTGCTGTCTAGCGTCTCGCTGGGCTGGGGAGAGCCAGGCTGCCAATGTGTCGCAGTCCCCAGGCACCGGGCACCCAGGCACCAGAGGGGCCAGGCTACAGGGGACATATGTTCCTGAAGGAATCTCTCCGGCTCCATTTAGTGCTACAGATTTCACATGTTGCTGCAGAAAGACAATAAAACGGACGTTATCGTTCATGTTAAGTTCACCGAAAGGACGGGGGTGTGTGCCAAAGCGGAGCCTCGTTTCCTTTTTAGCAAAACAGGACTGGTCGGCGTCGGTCCATCAGATCTGACCACTAGTGATAGTTGAACAAGACATGGAGGGGGGGGGTAGGAGGGTCGCAAATGAGTCGCAAAATACAATGTAGATTGTGGCCTCACCAGGGGCGTTGCTAGGGGGGGGGGCTCAGGGGGCTGTAGCCCCTGATCTTTTGGGTGTAGCCCCGGATAGAATCTCAGGAGCTACAGCCAAAAGACTAGCTAGCCCCCAGTCCCAACAGTTCCGACATCAGCTTAGCCCCGGGTGTTTTCCAGACCTAGCAACTCCCCTGGGCCTCACCAACGTCCAGCGCAGTAATAATCGCAAGTAGTGGAGGACCCTTTAAAAGGCTTGTGGCATACATCGCTAAATGAGTGGCCACAGAGATGCTGTCGAGGGTTTGTACCTGTCAGGAACGGGAGGAAAAGCTTTTTTAAAAGGCGTTTTAAATAAAATATAATTAACCAGGCAAAAAAACTAAAATAAAAGACATAGATCAAATTAAATAAGGCAGATGAAGGTTCAATACAATCCTTTGTTCTTTTAAGGAAATCTATGATTCATATATATATATATATATATATATATATATATATATATATATATATATATATTTGATATTTGAATCATTCTAATGACAAGATTTCAATATAATAAATTGCAAAAATCAAACAATTTTTCCTCTATGATATCTGTTTCCCTTACAGAGTATTCAAAACAAATAATCTAAACCCAAATCACTGAAACTGATCATATCATTCTAAATCTGAGTGCTATCGCCATCTGCTGGGAAAATCAGTATTTTCACTTACTTTTTTCATTGACTTTTAGCACAAGGAAATCAGGTTGGAGATACCTGGCTTGAGGGCAACACCCGAACACCGCCCGGCTAAGCCTGGGCTACTTCCAGTCCAATTAAAGCCCTGGATGTGGAATGCACTCCTTATGGCACAGCGTAGCTCAAACAGCTTCAGCAGCATGCCCTCAGGCACTTGCATAGCTTCAGCTTCAGTCATTCAGAGGCTTCCTGTCACACTGGCTGCAAGACCTCCCACACTCCGCCTGTTTAATGCATAGCTGATGGGTGCCGAGTGTCCATGGGGGGACATTCCCTCCCTTCTACATAATAGGTTCAACAGGGAGGAGTTATCTCGTTTGTTTGAGCATGGGAGAAAAACCCTTCCCCGACCACCATTTATTACAAAATGTCTAGTGCTCTACAGTAGAGGGATGAGTAATGGTCTAAACTCTCTACTAAGCCCCACAGCACTACTAAACCAGCAGTGATCCCAATCCTAAAGGTGAAATGGCCTGAGCCCGGCAGGTGTAGCCCCTTCTCCTCCGTTAGTAATGTGGGAAGGGGGCTGGCCATATCTTCATGAGCAGTGTGAGCTGACAACATTAACAACCCAATCAGCTTTAGTACAAGGGCACCAACATAAAAGCGGGTCTGATCAAGGTTCTAGAATAAATGTACTTTAATATAGCAATCAATGCAAGCACACTAATTAAAACACCAAAAATCTACCCCTGTGAAAAGGAACACAGAGAAGGCACAACTTTGAAGTTAAAGGGAAGTCCGGGTTGATAAATAGGGGTGTTCAGGCACGAGACTAAGGACCAATGTCAATTGGTCAAGTACATGTCTTTGGAAGCTCTAGAAGAAGGGTTTAAAAGTCACCATGGCCCTTTATTATAAACCAGGGGGAAAGAGCCCCTTCAAAATGTCTTGGATGATCGTCCTTGCTATGCTGTGATCCTAGGTGCTTTTAGTGTGGTCGTGCTGAAGTGGAGATGTTTGAGTAGTGCCGTCTGACTGGTGAGTCAGCCTCATGTCATTTCGATATGGGGGCTCTCATTGGGACGAATTGGTATTTGAGATGTCAGGTCGGTGGCTTCCAGCGGTTTGATATAGAAAATACAAACTGATTCAGCGTTCAGTTTTGACTTATGCATGATAGTCCCGACATATTTGCAAGACAACTGTAAAATTCCCAAATTAATGGGCAGCAAAGATCAAAACCTGAATGAAAAAATACGTGCTTTAATCTTTCAATAATATTTTATGGATAAAGAATGGGGTTAATAGGCAATTGAGGGCAATCGTCTTCCCTAATGCGGTTCTCAAAACTAAATATATCTTCCAAAACCGACATGTGTTTCAACGTCCATGAGTTGCTGTCGAAGCAGGCTTATATGATCCATTAAATCCTATTATGTTCAATTCATGAATCTGTATTGTATGCAACCCTCGCTCATCTTCCTCGGGGTTCAGGTAAGATTCATGACAGACTCTATGAGAACATTCCAGAGTCATCTGGTGATTAGTGTGTTCCTGATTGCATAATCAGCTGTTCTTGATTAGGCTACCTTATTGTCCTGCCTCCATCTCCCTACATCAGTTTGAGACATCGCTAGAGTCAGCAGCAAAAGAATGGTTCTTCTGGGTTGAGTAAGCATGCATGATGGACGAATTTGATGGCTTGCAGTAAGTCGAGTCGGCAGGCAACTTAGTGGCCTCCACAAAGTCGTGTCTGCGGTCAGGTTGGATAATGCGGTCCACGACTCATGGGTCAAGCTTGTGCCTGGGTGCCTAAAATACAGCAAGTGGTTCAACGGTTCATAGAGTGCCAAAGGCAGCACGACAGGACCTGCAGTGGCCCAATGCGCGTTGAATGTGGGCAAGCCGGCTTGCAGATGTCCCAAAGAGATGTAAACGTGCCCAAGCTGCTTCTAGAATTCTAGGTTACTGGGATGCCCAATCCAGGATCTCCAGGATAAGGTACATTTCTTAGTTCTGTGTTTCCACTCCAGGAAGTTGACTGGCACCTAAAGGAGGTCTTTCACTGCCAATGAACAGGATCCTGATTCCAAAGCAGCCAGTAAGGTGGCCTTGTTCCACAGCAGTTCACTGTCATTGTACTCTGGAGATGGCTAGGAAATAGAGTTCTTGTGTGCCTTGGATTCCTCCAGTCCCCCATCTCCAGCTTCCTATGAAAGCATTTTGGAGTGGATTGTACTCATAACCCAGGTCCTTAATCTTCTTGTAAAAGTCCGAAAATGAATCCACAAATGAAAGTATTTCCTCTCATTATGAAGAGGAAATACTCTTTGTTGGATTCTCGTTATGAAGACAAAATGTCGCAGGCTCCAAAGGAACCCTGCTGTAAGGGGTCCATTCCACACTGTTATATAAAGTGCCCATTGGCTTCTGACATCATACCCAGAATGCCTTTTTCTTGGGGAAAATGGGAGGACAGGACGTTGTAGAGACATCCAGGCCAGCTGGCTAATACACATCAGTCCTGTCATAGCCAAAGCCCTGCTCAAAGAGATGACACTTGTATGATATAAAATTGCTGTGGCTGTATAATTGTGTGACCTTAGTAGCGACCATGCCAAAAACAGGCATGACGTATATGTTTAAAGATCAATGATCAAGTGTACAATTATTATGTTTTGATTATGAAGTGCTGAAGATTTACAGGCCTTGTATGCCTGCTGTCAGTATGTATTCCAGCAGTTGTCAGGAATGCCCATTTGGCCTTTGAACCTGCCCTGTGCCATTTCTGGCTGGTGCTGAGTGTGTCAGTAAACAATATGAGCAGAGGCACATGGTTGTACTATAATTTTTCCATGGAGCATTTGAGAAACAAGGGTTTATTGGAAGGCATCAGAAACTTGGGCTAATTTACGACAGGCAAGCTCTTGGCACTACCATGTGTGGGAAACCAATTTAACTCATGGAACCTCTGCTAGGTGACACTGGCCCACAACTTACTCTCATGGAAATCTACCACCCAGAGCCGGGAAGTAACCACAGCCATGCCCCCATTTCAACACTCTCATCCCGCAACTAACTCTACACAACTAAAACTTGCATCCTTACATCTCCCACACTCTGTCAGATGACCTAATTGATCTACCGTATTTAACAGATTCAGAACCTATCCTTTTTCTACAAACAACCATGCTGTTAATTTTTGCACTCCACACTCCAGGGCTGTCCATATGGCTAATCTGTCCATCCCGTACCAACCACAAGCAACATATTTTCATAACGACACACAGGTATCGGGTACTTACTGTGATGCTGGAAATGCATCGGAGGGACAGGGCCTCCGTATCCGTGTCCTTTATTGCCCTTTTATCATGTGTTCTGTCGTGTTTTCCGCACAGGAGTTCATGTGGGACTCCTGCCGGTGCAGCTCTCTCTCTTTTTTTTTGGTGAACAGACACATGGGATACCCTTACTGCACCCATGGGTGGGGGGTACAACCCTGTGCCCCTAGTGTATGTTTTTGGGCACCTGTGGGTGGCCCGCAGAGCAGGGTATGGGCTGGTGGCAGCTCCATGCTGAATTTGACAGGTGCTCTGTGTATCCTCCATTTTGGGATACCCAGGCCCTGCCATTGGAATCAGTTGATTCCTGATGGAAAACAAGATGACCCCTCTGGCCTCTTGCTTTCTATTGCCTGTTACCGTGTTTTCCAAAAGTCCTGGGAAGCCCTGACTCTGTCCCTTTCCCCTGACTGGCTGTTTGGTGGAAGTTCCATATATGGTGTTGTTGTGAAGTCCAGTCCAGACTGGCTGGAGCCTTCCCAGTGACTGTATGTTGTGGGTTCGCCCTGTGGGTGGGACCTGGGTGAATGGAGAGTGTGACCAATATGCACTTCTTGTTGTGGCTGTCTGGTTTCTGGTATGAGAGACAAAGACTGAGACAGCCCTGCCCGAAACTGGCCTGAATGGAGTGTGTAGTGTTGAATGGCTGGGTACTTGTCCCAATCCACATTCCTTGTTGTGAGTGTCTGAGAGGGAGGAGGATGGCCTGAATGCACTGTATGCCTGATTGGCTGACTGACTGCATGAATGCCCTTCTGTATGATTGGCTGCTGCGTGTGACCCAGCAGTGTGGATGAGAGACAAGATAGTATATCTGGGGACCACTCACCACTAGAAATTGTTCAGAAGCTGTGTCTACACTTGAAGAGTAACTGGAACTGCTGATCCTCGACACCCAGCTGGAAGAAAAAGACTTGCTGTTGCATTTGCTTTGACCTGATCTGAAAGCTGCCAAATTCGTCGAAGACTGATCCGAGAGAAGAACTGGTAAGGCTCCCTCTTCCCATGCTCCGAGGGACCATCGAGCACCGTTAACCTTTGCCGAAGCTCCCTGAAAGTCAGACCCTCGAAAGTCTGCCGACCCGAGACGGGACTGCTGAGGAGAACAAAGGAAAGCACCCCGACTTCACCGCTGTCGAAGTCTATTGCCGTCGACCAGGGTTTGCAGGTTTGTGTAACCGCTGGAGGCCCGTCGAAATTGTGTTGCCACTTGACGCTGTGGCGCCACCGACCAGAGCTGTCCGCTCCTCTGCCTTAGAACATTTGAATCGAAGGACTCCCTTGTCCGCAACGTCGACCGCTTTGTCCCGCCAGAGAAAGTCGAGGACGACCAACGCGCCGAGGAGAATCCGCTGGTGGGTTTCCCGCCACCTGAAGGCCACAAAGACTTCGAAGACTCGACGCTCTTGTTGGGCTACAGTTCTTCTGAAACTCTTTGCGGTTCTGAACAATCCATCGCCGAGGTGCCCCACACACCTCATCCTCACAGGACGTCGCTGACGAGCACCGCCTGGATCAACGTCATGGTCTCGGCACCCTTGAACTTCTCATCGCCGCCGTCGATGAAAAGTTCACCATCTTCGACGCCTCTCGACGATCCATGGCTCCTACTTAAAAGGGAGTCACTCAAGAGGATCCTTCTATGCGTCTTCGAAGAACTCTACTCCACCAGGTACATTGGGGGGGGTAAAACATTATAGGAGGAAATAAAACTATTGCACAATATATGGACAGGGCTTGTGCTATATATCTTTATTTTACAGGTTGCCCAGGTGGGAGGATCTCCACACAGAACTGTGCTATTGGTAGGGGCCAGTATTCTGCACATTGTTTCAACCCTCTTGCGTTCCTTCATATCTTTATTGCTGGTTTCCTCGTTATTGATCTGTGTGACATTTTAACCGTACAGTTGATGCACTGTAATGAGATTTGATAACATTGGTGGTACCACTTTAGAATTGTATATATTTATCATTGTTGTTTTCCGAGTACAAAGTGCGTTATTGTGATCGTGTACATACCTTTGAATAGTAATTATATAAAGACTGTGTTTTCAGTAAAACAGTGTGTGGACATTCCTTTGTGGGGGCTCGGGGACTACACTGTACTTAAAAACCAGCCCGCATCACCTCCTGAGAAGCTAGGCCTTGATTGCTCGTCCATTGCTACCGCTTGAGAATCTTGGCTGGGGTCCTCTGTGACTCACCTCTACCATATAGAGAGCGGAAGTACAGGCACCCCCCACCAGTATCTTCACACTTCCGATCTACATCCATTAACACCAAAGGTTTCTGCAACTGCCTTCGCAATGTCTGACTAACACACCCTGTCCTCCTTTCTTACATAGCCATGTGCAGCAAGACTGACATTACTGGCAGAAGGTTGCTACATAAGAGCACACTACATTACATAATATGAATGTAAAAGAAATGGCTTTTACACCCTTGCATATTGTAATCCATCACATGCCTTCCAGCAAAGGGGGCGTGTGAAGGATTGTGATGAATTGTGACAAAGTTGAACACCACTGTTCCAAGAGTCTGGCTTATCCTTTACAGCAAGAAAAACTACTGCGCCCATCTGTTTTGAAAGGCTAAGATCCAGCCTTAGGCAATATGTGCATATGGATTTCCATAGAGATATGGTCCAACACCAAAGATTTGGGTTCTTCTCAACTGTGACCCAGTTACTTTCTGTTCTCATCAGTCACCAGGCAATGAACTGAATAGCCCCTTCTGTGTTTTTCGGCACTGAAACTGCTTCACGTTTGCAGGTGCCTTCCTGGCATATGAATTTCTACCCATAATTCTAGAACTGGGGCCTGCGCAAACCATCTTTGAAGAACTGAAGTGCTGGTTACATGTTTTTCCATCGATTTGTTTGCATCGAAAATATTTTCCATCAAAACTTTTCAATTGAAAACTTTACCATCAAATCACTATTAATATAATTAAAAGTGAACATTCATTGAAACTGTTTCATCGTAATGAATAGATGGTAAAGCTTTCAATGTAAAATCGCTAATGCTACACAAGTAAGAGGGAGCTGTCCAGTGCTGAAATCGCTTCCATACGATTAAGCACTGGACAGCTCCCTCTAACTTGTGTAGTGTCAGTGAGTGCACTTGACACTTTTATTTAATTTTTTAATGAGGGGTCCCTCCATACCCCCAAATAAAATAAAGGTACACAGTCCAGTCAGAGGGAGCTGTCCAGTGCTGCAATATATTCAATACAGTTGCAATGTATTTCAGCACTGGACAGCTCCCACTAACTTGTGTAGTGTCAGCGAGTGCACTTGACACTTTTATTTGATTTTTTAATGAGGGGGTCCCTCCATACCCCCAAATAAAATAAAAGTCCACAGTCCAGTCAGAGGGAGCTGTCCAGTGCTGAAATATATTCAATACAGTTGCAATGTATTTCAGCACTGGACAGCTCCCTCTAACTTGTGTGGTGTTGGAGGGGGGGTCCTCCCCAACCCCTCGTCACCCACGTTTACAAAACTGAACCCTTCCCCCACCCAAGCATCAATACATCTATTTTTTTAAGATCCATAGTCACTCTTTCCATTGAAATCTAATGAATGAAATGCTTTTCCATCGAAATTCAATGAGACAAATGTCAATGAATATTCATTTTGATGGAAAGGTATTTCAATTAATACATTTCGATGAAAAAAGTGTCCATGGATCTTCTTTCGATGGAAAGAATGCATACCTTTGGCAGGCAGAGGTCTGAGACCTTTCTGTGGTATCTACTAAGCCACAGATATGAAGTGTGGTCACTAGTCCGATATGACTTACTGGGGATCCAAACTGAGAGAAGTTTCCCTTCCTCTCCCAAGACCACCCAACCAAAAGGTAATAGAATTAAGGAAATCTTGGTTGCTCCTCCAGACTCACCAGAACCTTGACAAGACTGGCGGGACTGTGATGATTGCTTCATTTATAAACGCATCAGGGGCCTGTAAAAATTATCAGGCAAACATTAAGATGTCCCATCACCTCTAAGTGACCAGCTAGATTTCAGGAGCCACGTCTAGTAGGAACCTTCCGGGACCTGGGAGAACACACAACCATTGGCTGCACCCTGCCTCAGAATTCTTGCACTCCTTGTTTTTGAACAGGGGAGGGCTCTCCCATTGTGCCTGCTCTATGTCTTGGAATAGGCCCGGTCTCTTGTCCGGTATGTGCACCCTGTTTTAGAATAGGCTATAACTCTCGCCCATTTCCTGCTCCCTGGCATCCTTCTTCAGATCTGCCAGAGTTGGACAATCCCTCTGTTCCTGGAGGAAACAATCAATCTGACTGGGGCCTTAATTTGAGGACAGCAAGCTTGGTTCAGGCATGCCCGCCCGATATGAACATACCCAGTGTTCCATTTCAGATTCTGGTTCCATTCCATGCAGTCAGTGCATCCTGTGATAGTGCAGTAGGTACATCAGTAAATGCTGGGTGCGCTTCCAAAGGAAAATGTGTCTCAGAAGACTTCAGGTCTGGACTGGGAGTTACCCGTCAGACCGGTCTCTACATGGAAGAACCTCAGGGGCCTAAAGCCTCAAGCTCTTCTTCCTGCCCTGCTTGCAGAACTCTCAATCTAGGGACTGCTGTGACTATGGCTTACGAGGGTCATCACCTAACAGACACCCTAGAGGAATGGAGTATTTGACTGTGACACAGTGCAGGACGGTATTCCCACTCCAATTAAGCATTACTATTCCAAAGTGTCAGTAGATAAAAACATCAAACCCCCTTAAGGGTTGGTTTGGAACTGGGATACACTAGCCTTCTTTCAGCCATTGTTACCTGACAGCTATGACACTTGCAGCCATGTCATGCAAGGCGGAAGATTTTTCCCCATTTATGAAGACATGCTTCAAAAATATCTGAGTATTGGCAGGAGCTGGAGCCACCGCTGGCGATCTAATACAGTCATGATTCCCTATTTGGGATTGCTCTGGTAGGAGGAATATGCCTTCTTATATGTGAAGTCCCCACACTGAAAACATCACTTCGGGGTTTGGGTGCCCATCGCTAGGGGTACATTCACTCTTTTTTCCTTTGGCCATGTGCCCTTCATGTTTTTGTGGGCCTTTCTCTGAAGAGGGGTAAAAAACGTGTCCATACCCTCCTTTTGTTTACTTTTATCAGGCATCTCTGCCTCTGATCTGGGTGTGTTCACTTGAGCCTTATTCTAGATGCAAGCACTTGCATAGCTATAGGAAACCCTTGCAAGCTCCCTAGCAGGGTCGGACTGGGACAAGAAATAGGCCCAGACACCCCAAAAAAATTGGGCCACCCCTCGCCTCAAAAAAGTGGCCCACCCCACGCCCCAAAAAAAGTGGCCCTCAAACCATCATCCGTGAATCGCATCAATTCACAAATTTACAGAAAAGGCTACTTATGGAGGGTTCATGTGTCTGTTACATTACAGCACAACTCATAAAATAACATAACTTTGCATACAGTTCTGTGACAGGGTCCACAGCACCTGGGGCGCAGGAATGGCATGAACACAACCTTTCACCGCTTGACAAAACAGGGAGTGGCATTAAATAGCATTGTTCCGAAGTACACTACGAAAAATATGGTTATGATTTCACTAATGTGATATACATTTCATTCAAGAATGGATCACTATATGTATCATTAATATCTGTGTGTATAGATCCATATTGTCAAATTACTGTGAATGCAAGCAGACCTCCAAGGCCATTTGATAATATGTTATTGTATAGCACGTACGCTTAAGCTCGTTTTTATAGAACAAATATGCACACACCTGTGCTGGTACTCATTTATGGACCTCAGAAGGATGAAAGGCTGAGATGGTTCGAAGCTGCAACCTGCAGATCACACACTCATTGGAGCAGCGAGCGCTCAACTCACTGAGCTATCATACTAGTTATTGTAAAATTAGCAATTATTCTGTAGTGTGGATACCATTAAACTGGTAACTGAGATTTAACAGCAGACTAGTTAAGTTCATCTGCACATCTGGTGCAAATTTGGCTGCATGTCAAGCCTGCGTGCATCTACTTTTCAGGCTTCAGAGGTTGGCAAAATAGGGAAAGCAGCACACTCACATGACATTGAATGCTCTGAGCACTTGTTACCTTACATGCAAACAAACATCCTGAACATCATGCCAGGGAGATGGTAAAGATAGACACATTACAACAAAGCATTTACTGTGGCACAATGAGGTCAATGGTAAGCCACTTGATGTGCGCTGCACCCATGTGCAAGTGATGTGGATCCAGCGATAGAATCAGCTAGCCCTAAACCAGGGCAGTCTGGTGTTACAGTGCATCCACCGAGAGCTGGCATTGATGCAAACTCCCAGAAACCTTGTTCCTATGTAAGGGAAATATTGTGTTGACCATTGCATACACTGGAATAACCTAACTGTGTTCTGTCGGAGGAATACAGGCAGCATACACCCAATGAAATTATCATCCCTGTGTCTATTATAAATAAATAAATATAACAGCATTTCATTAAATCATTGAACAGGTTGACCAATTAACTGGATACCATACTTTACAGCCTATTTCATGGATAACATACAGTTCCTCTGCTTAACATACAGCCAGGAATGAGCATACATACATATTTGGATATACATAAGTATTATTATTATAGACCAGTTCACATATAATAAATACACTACGAGCTAAAGTGCAACCTGCCTTTAATTTAATTCAACTCTCCCAGGATAGCTGCATTCTATCACAAAACACCAACTGACGTTGCACGCAGACATAAAGGGAAACAGCACCATGCCACCAACACAGTACTGGCTCCCAAACAATACTCAGCCCTAAGTAGGAGCTATCCAGACTACATGAATGTCCTGAATGGCTCCCCTCCACCATTTGGTGATCCTCCTGCTAATGGATGAAAAGTTAAAACACCCCACACGGGCCGAGATGAAAGGCCTGCTCAGAATGAATCCAGTGAAACCTCAGCACTCATGATCCCATCACCGAACGTCGGGGTGGGAGAGGTTCGTACTGTTCAGTAACTTGCCTGGGTAGCTGTGGCTTAAATATATAGCAAGTGTAATACCTTAACCTCTTTGCTAACATGCTAACAGTGCAGGTCCATAAATAATACGCTGACAGTGGCGGATATACATATATCCCACTCAACTACATTGTACCTCATGGCGGAACAAACATAAAGGTGGGAAGTTGCTGATGAGCGTCTTATTCTGGTAATAAAATCCTTTAAGGAGTTTAACCCCTTTGAATATGCAAACAGGCGGCTACGATAACCCAGTGTCACTGTGCCACATGATAAGAATCCTTGGACGGTCAATGCCTCTGAAAGCATATGTTCCCGTAGCCTTTAATTGTGAACTTACACCCACCGCCAGAGTGTCACAGGCTGGTGGGTTCAGCACACCCCTACTAACAACCCAGAGCAAAGCTGTCACGGATCGAAAGTCCATAGGGGTATTGCCGACCCGGCACTTTCTGCTCTCCTACGTTTCTACTTCATGAGGAGTGGCACAGCGGCAGCGAAGGCAGGCTCTGGACTCCCTGCTCACCCTTTCGGCTCGCTGAAACCCCTTCATTCCCTTTTGGCTCTGAAATCGATACTATATTCCCAACAGAGGGATGTATAAGGCACCAGGGTAGGTGCCGGTAAAAAGCCTAAGGCAGGCCTCATCACACAGCTCAAATATTTCTACACTGTGCACACGCTTCTAGGCACAAGGATTTTATCAAGTGATCGAGGGCACCGAGATGGAATGTCTTGTGATGATCGTAACCGAGACAACGACAGAAAAAACACGCTATTACTGCAACTTGCGAAAAGCAAAATACATATTTACGGAGATCCCATTCCCGTCTACGGGTCTGCCGCCTGCGATCGAAATCGCTTAGGACACAGAAATCTGGCCCACCCCACCGACAAAAGCAGCTCACTGCTGCAACTTTGTGGCAGCACTGGCGGCGGAGAGCAGAGTCTGTAACAAATCACTGGGAGGGAGCATGCCGGGCTGACGCAGACCCGTCCCTTCCCAGCCTTGCCACTCCCTCTCAGTGTTTTGAAACACTGACTGCTGCTGGCGCAATGGTGTCGTTTGGCCGCCGGCCTGCCGCATTCATTAGAGAAAGTTAACACTTTGGTGTTACCTTTCTCTGCATCTCAGGGCTGCAAAGGATCTGTAAGTTAGTTACTTAAAGATCCTTTGCAACTTGCATCCGGTGAGGCCCTGGGGGACAGTTCCTGAAGTGAAGCCCTCGCCTGGGCCGGAGTCCGTCCCAGGCGTGGGCTTCAGGAACCGGCCCCCAGGGCCTCATCATGATTTCGGCCCGGCAATAGGCCAAATGGCCGACGGGTCAATCCGACCCTGCACCCTATGGTCTTTGATAGACTTGTTTACTAGATGCTAGTGTAAGAAGGTTGCCGCACAACGTTTACGGACATGCTTGCATTCCACTGAATTGAACTTCTTTTTCAAATATGACACCTTGTTATCAGCGACCCACCCATATTGATACTTGAGGGTCAAATGTGTAAACTCCTAAAATGTTTGATTCCCCCTTTTTGTGAGCTCACTAAAGCTCATGAAGTATTGTTGTGGGGTTTTGCAGACCTTCCTGATGATGGCATTTTATCATAAATGGTCTTCCCTCAGGAGCCAACTGAATAATGACATCAGTTTCCAGCTGTACCCCACAATCCCTCTTCCATATCCTGGTGTTAGAAGCCTAATGCTAGTGCTTCAAACCAGTCAAACATGTTTTCCCCACCTCATATAGTAGACAAAGCCCTTGGAAATATAATGCTGAAGCTTCCCCGTGGTACTATTGCTTGAGACGCCCTACAGAAGATTGTTTGTGTGCCATCCTCTTCTCTTGAAGCTCTTGCTGTTGCAGCCCAGAATTACCCAAACTCTGTTTCTGTTCTTTTAAGGTCAACCTCCTTTCCTCTACAAGAATCTTTCTTGCAGGGGCGTGGCCAGCAGCCATTCAGTGAACGGTGGCTTTTCCGTGCTCCCGCATGATCCTTTACAGATAGCCCGAAAACCAAAACTCTGCTTACTGCACAGTACCTTTTAAGCTCTGGAGCCCTTGCTGAAGAGATTGATGCCGGTGTAGGGGAAAAATACCCAAGATCTGTGGTGCAAATGAGTCGGCGGAGATATGCTGGGTATCCCAGTATGGCGCCCGCCGTCCACCGACATTGAGAGAGGGGCTCGACCTCACTGGTGCACCTGTGTGCTGGGCTGGTGGAAACGCTGGAATGCTGAGGGGTGTGCGGCGGGCCCTTGCAGACAGCAGTGGGGGAGGCTCATGATGAGGATCGTGAAGACACAGAGCGGGAAGCACTGTGGAAAAGACACAGAGTGTGCGGCTACAGCAGGACTGTGCATGCCAGCGGGCATGGAGCTGGGACTCACCCCGAGTGTATGATCCATATGGGATACCGGTCACGCTGGTGAGGTACATGGGGCTCAGAGAGTTGAGCCTGTTTTTCCAGCAGGGGCCTGGAGACCCGGGACCTGCCCTGATACTGATGAGTCAGCAGGGAGAGGGTCAGATCATCGCAGTCATTGCAGTACTACAGGTGACCCTCAAACTTAAAATCTGCTTGCCCATCATAGATGTCGGCCTCCTCAGGGACGTCATCTTGTCGCTGGCGAACAGACTGTGCACAAAGCAAGCATTAACACAGGAGAATAGTGCCAACATTGCCAGACACCAATCGGAGATAAGTGCGCTGAAAGACACACTGTGAGTGCTGGAGCGCAGGGCCGAGGATGATGAGGGCAGAGCCAGGAGAAACACTGTTCAGATCCTGGGGCTGCCCAAGGGTGAGGAAAGCGTGGATTCTACTTCAACTATTGAAAATGTGCTATTACAAGAGATCGGCCCAGACACCTTGATGCAGGGTTTTACTGCGGAGTGTGCTTACAGATCCCTTGCTAAATGACCTCCGCCAGGTGCTCCCCCAAGACCAATAATTGCAAGACTCTTGAATTATAAGGACAGAGAGCAGATACTGACCTTCTCAAGGGGAGGAGGCATCATTGAGCATGCATCTTCCAAACTCACAATATATCCAGATTACACCCAGCTCGTACAAAAGCAGAGAGCAGCGTTTGGCCCCACTAAGGACTGGCTACGGAAAGCTAACCTGTGATACATGTTAATTTATTCAGCCAAACTGAAAGTGCTGTACAATGACCGCTCACTTTACTTTGAGCACACAATTGCTGCCTGTTCCTGGATGGACTCAATCGGGATCACGCATTTTCTGGCTAGAAGGAATAAGGTACCTTGATGACAGCATTGGGGTGGCGACAAGGTACTTTTTGTGTCATGAACTAAGGGCATTTACCTTTTTGTTTTGAGTAGCAAATTGCAGGAGCAGTAGATGACAGCACTTAGCCGGCGGCTACTGTGCGTTGCGACTGTACTACTTCAGGCACAGAATTTTTGGATGCCAGTTTTAAGGCATTCCACTGCTGTATGATGCACAGCGGGTGCGGGGGGGTGGGCTTGAGAGGCAGTTGGACCTGACTAAGTTATATGCTACTGGGACAGTTTTTCACAGTTTGACAGGGTGCCTTTGGCCTTTCAACACCTTTTTCTGGTTTAGGTTGTTTTTATTGCAATGTTTGTATGGTTTGTTTATTTGGTCCTGCTTTTTGTGCAGTTGGAACTCTTCAGTTGGTGTGAGAATGTGTCTGGCACTGGGGCTGCTGTTATCTGCTTGTTTAGTCAACCTCCCTTTGCGGGCGAGGGCTCGACCCCCTGAGGTACTGCATTGGCACTGGCTGGGGATTGAGGGCAGGCCAGTATGTAGTGGGGTGAGGAGGGTTGGGACTGGGAGGTGAAGAGGGCTCTGTGGGGACACTGAAGACCTGGAATGTTGAACATATGGCAAAAGAAGTGCAAGTTGAAGCTTGGAATGTCTGTAGGCTTGACAGATATATTAAAAGGATCAGAGAGCATGCATGCCTGCGCAGGCTTGGAGCAGGGATTGCATTATTTCAGCAGACGCACCTCAATCATGATAGGCAGAATGTGATTGCCTGGAAATTGGGCGGGCAGTTGTATGATTGCCCGTTCTCTGCATACGCAAAGGGGAATTGTCGTGTGGGGGGCGCCGGCAGTCCCCTTTAAACTTTTGGAAATGAAAAGTGACAATGAAGGTAGAATGATATTAGAGCATGGGTTCCTAGAGGACAAGTACGTGTGCATTATAAATACATACGCTCCCAGTCACGATGCCACAGTATTCTTTAGCTCACTCTACTCCAGGTTAGCATTTTACAGGAATGCCCTGTGGATGTGGGGTGGGGAGACTTCAGTTGCACCAGGCATCTGTTGGTTGGCAGATCTGACAACAAATACTGGAGTCCTGCACCCCCTGCCAAGGTTTTAAACACATTGCTGCGGAATCTCGACCTGGTAGATATGTGGAGGCTGCTGCATAGGAATGACCGCACCTATTGACACTTTTCTGCCCTTCACAGGATACATACCCCCCTTAGGTACTTCTTCACAGGGCGGGAGACGTTGACAGAATTCACAGAAACTGTTTATAAGGCCAGGGTCCTCTCCGATCATGCCCGACTGCTGATCAAATGGCCTCTGATCCCTACTCGTAGGTTGCGAGCAGAAGCACTGTAGGATGACACGTTTAATGAGCATCTGGGTACTGTGATAGTTATTTTGAAAACAACGTGGGTAGCGTGGATAGGATAGGCACTATTTGCAAAGCTTATAAAACAGTGATAAGACGGGAGGTGACAGGTAAGACGGGGGGCCTTCGACTCCCTAGCCAGCATGAAAGCTCAGATTGAGGTTTCTGAATGTTGGGGTGCAGGTAAGGGCGCCGAAGCGGAAGATCTGATCAAGCGGTGGCAACAGTGCCTCTTGGATTGGGAGCGACTAGGAAAGTTTGACTTCGCTAAATGTATGCAAAAGGTGCATGCAGAGGGATAAAAACCAGGGAGGCCATTGTCATGGCTGTGTAGCAGAGCGGATAGTAGGGATATGGTCTGCACCATTCAGAATATCAAGGGGGCCACTAACTGACGACAGTGTGAGATTAATGAAGTCTTTTCTAATTATTATGAAACTGTTTATACGTTAGTGGTGGAAAAAGGCGGCTCTGAAGCAAGTGAAGCACTATCTAACATTAATTTACCCCACCTCAACACTACACAGATAGATATTCCGGATGCCCCTCTTACTCTGGAAGAACTTTTGGGCACTGCTGTGCACTACTGATAGGGAAAACCCCTGACGGAATACCTGGGGAATTCTATAAGGAGTATGCTACAGTGCTTGCCCCCAGACTCCTTGAGGTGATGTGAGAAGCGTATGAGATCGGAGTGTTACTGCATAGTTTGAGGGAATCGAACATAGCCCCGATACTAAAGCAACACAAGTCCCCTTTTGAATGCAGTTCTTACAGGTTGCTGTCTAATGTCAACCAGGATTGTAAGATCCTCATGGCTGTGCTGGCAGACAGACTGAAGAGAGTGATTGGTACCCTGAAACATACGGATCAGACCGGTCATGTTGTGGGCAGAAACACCTTGTGAAACTTGAGGAAACTGTACGCCATTACTGACAGCACCGTACACCTGGCGCAGGACTGTGGGGTCGCCTCCTTAGACACTGTCAAAGCGTTTGATTCTGTCAACTGGGAGTGGCTGTACAAGACCCTCTGGCAGTTTGGTGTGGGCTAGAGTTTTCTCTAAATAGGTTCAGCGGGTGCACACGGGCAAACAGATCTCTAATGGGTGGGAATTGAAGAAGCACACTAAGCCGGGATGCCCGCTGTCCATAATTTTAATCAATCTTGCTTTGGAACCACTCTCAGTGTTCCTACGTTGCGAATATACCAAGGCCTTCATTTATATTGAAGGGGCGAGGCACCTAATTTCTTTATATGCAGATATTATGCTCTTATAAGTCCCATATCCCGAAGAGAACCTCCAATGCATACTTAAAGTGATAGACAGGTTTGCAGACTTCTCAGGCATATGCATCAACCATCACAAATCCTCTTTGTTTCCACTGGCTGGGCTTGCCGATCTCCATCGAAGCCAAATGCCCAAATGGGAAACAGACATTTTCAGATACCTCAGGGTTAATGTTTGGCGGGAGGCTCACGCTGCACATGAGCACAATACAGAAAAGTTTCTGGATGGAGTGGTAAATTCTATGGGGTTCTGGAGGAAGCCCCCCATGTTGATGATGGTAAGAGAGGCAATCTTGAAGATGGTAGTACTCCCACGCTTACTGTACCGCTTTGTTAATATACCCTTTGACATCCCCAGGGCATTTTTTATCAAGCTTAATACTATTGTGAGGGACTTTATTTGGGGAGGAAAGAGGAACAGGATAGCTCTTAGCACACTGCAGAGAGACTATGGGGATGAGGGGATAAGGTTGCCCCACTTCAAATTGTACTATCTAGTGGGGCAGATGCAGTTTGTCTTGGGCTGGTTGGCTGATGAGCCATTTCTGGACATGATCTTATTACAATCCTCCATTGCACAGTATTTTTGGAAGGAGGTGCTGTGGGTACACAAGTCAAGGTTCACGCACCTACTCCACCTGGTAGCATTGGGTAAGACCCTGTGGCGCAGAGTCTGGCAAATGATGGGGATTGCTGATCCATACTCACCTAACATTCCCCTAGTAGGGTTATTAGACAGCAGGCCCACATCAGTGAAATTGATCAGGAAGTATTGGGAGTCCTGTGGGGTGGCGACAGTGATAGACTTGTTGCAGTAGCAAAGCGTGATCGACTGAGTCCTTAGTATGGACCACAGGTATACATTAGGGACATTTTCTAATGTATACAGGTCTGATTAAAACCATTGCATCAGATGGCCTTCATTTAAAGGAGGCATAGAGAGCAAACCGATGCTGGAAGCAATGTATGATATGTCTGAAGGCGGCCATGTGGTTTCCAGAATAAATGAGGTGCTCTCACGGACATCGCATAAACCTGTTCTGAAAGTGCGTATGCAATGGGCAACTGATCTGGGGAGGACTGGGTCCGGACCATAATATATACCAAAAAGGTCTGCAGAAATGCCCGTTTTGAGTTATTGCAGTTAAACGTCACACATAGGGTATACATGACCAAACACAAAATATCTCTGTTCCCAGGGATGGTATGGAGGAGTTGCCCTAGATGTGCGAATGATAAGGCAGACTTAATGCACATGTTCTGTTAGAGATATTTCTTGCTGGTAAATTTTGGTGGTATTTTTTTGCTATTCCTTTTTTTAGTATGGTGGTGAGTCTAGAATATAGGGAACTGTCTGGTGATTGTTTTTATCTCGGGGTCACTAACGGTAAGCCAAGACTGGACTTAGTGCACTCTAGAACATAACTTCATCCTATTGTGGTATTTTATTTACAATACCACGTTATGCTCTTTTGGTGGCATCCCAGAATACATTAACCATGTAAACTAAATATGAACATTCATTCAGAGCCTCTTAAAAGAACACAATTTACAGTGGCCATCTTTGCTTTGCATTTTACCACATGTAATACAGTGAAATACTTTCACCTCTTTATGATAACACAAGAAACCAGGGCACATAAATATGAACGCAAGCTGACTTGTTTATTTTGCAAGCACTTTGTAAGTAATTGAAACTCAAGACTAAAATAAAACAGCACATGCAATTCTTTGAAGAAATATGTACCTTTGTTCATTTGCCAATGTTGACTTGACAATCTGTTAAAGTTATTTAATGCATTTACAATTATAGCAGCAATACTTAGCAGATGTTTTGCTCTCTCTCGCCCCAGGCGATGATCCCTCCAGAAGATCAGAGAATTACTGTAGTTCTCTCTCTCACCTCTAACTTGGCAGAGAACACTATGCAACAACCTTGTGACACTTAGCCCTGAGAGCAGTAACTTCTATCCTTCACAGTTATTATTTTTTGGCAACTGATTCTGCATTGGGAAATGCACTTTACTTCAGTAGAATGGGGAACAAACATACTTTGAGATGCCTGGTATGTAGGAACCTATGAAAAATAGATATCTACATGTGTGATTTTAAAGCTATACACACCTCAGTTATACTTTCCCTGCTCACCTAGAGGATGTTTGCTTTAACGTGAGCCCAGACACAGCAAGATTGGAATTCCCCCTCAGACCAGCTGTTTCAAAACACTCCCACAGCAGCCCTCTGGACAGCAATCGCATTGGGTCTTCTTTTATCTGCCTTCTCCCTTTCTGTCAAGACCAAGGGAAGTCTGACAAACCCTCCCCAACCACAGAAGCAAAGTAAAGTACAACACTCCCACTGTGGTTGGCATGGGTACCTGAATGTGAGAATCACAGGACACCACGTGGCAGCCAATCGGGGGAAGAGGGTTAGGGAGAGAATGTGGATAGGTAAAGGGGAGATAGGAACACCAGTAAGAGGGTTAGGATACAAATGTGGATAGGAAATGGGTATTTGGAAAGGCACAAACTACATACAACGTACTTGAGCATTCACCTGACCTGGCTAACCTTGTGTGAATTTCCTACATTAGATACACGTCCAACCTGCAAGCCGACAAACACACATTGTAGCACATGAATGAAAGCATGAAGGATGGAACACATTGACCACAGTAAGAAATATGAGCCACACAAACACAGCAGTCAATACACACAACACATTTTCTTGTCCCCAGAATGAGAGACTGACTACATTCCACAGTCTCTCTATATTCCCTAGTGTCCTGTGCAGACTCTCCTCTGCGCCATACCTGTTACTTCACAAGTATGCAACCTCATAAGCAGTGAATGTTGGTTACACAGCCCCTGATAGAGTCTTTAACATAATGAAGACCATATTAACTAAATAACCCACTGCCAGGTTTTTCAACACAAGTGAGCGGATTACTGCTGTGCTTTCTCAGAAGCGTTCTTCTGGCCCCAAGTGCTTATCTTTGGTTCAGGGTGCTGGCCACAACCCTGTGCAGTTGGTTGTGTGCAGTAATGGATGGACGCCCACCCGACCCTCCAAACAGCCTGTGAACGGGAAGCCTCTTTTGTGCAGACGGCACATAACCTGCTGGCTGCTATTCCGATCACTACAGCTGCCCGGAAGGAAGGAACCCAGAGAAAATCTTCACTGTGGCTCAGAGATCCTCAACACCAGTTATTGCATGCCATCCTGCCTCTGCCCCATCACCAAAATTACCAGCATCTGGAATGGTAGGATGGCTTGCTTATGAAGGCCATATAAGCACATGCTATGTGCGCACGCCTTCCTGCATTACCTCATGGGAACTGTAGTTCCTTGCAGCATAGATGGGCCAGGGCACAGTGCAAGGCTGTGCTTTGTGGCTCCAGCCACACAGGCCCATAGACAATGCCACCAGTCCCCCATTCTCCTAGCACCTTTGTGCCTAGGATAGCTGAGCCCACACTCTTCCGAGAGAAATCCTGAACACCACCAGCCAGTGCCCCATGCTCCAGATGACAGCCCAGGAAAAACAGCACCTTTGACATCACTGCACAATCCTTTTGAACCCACCCCAGAGATCTGCCCCCTTATGTATGTTTCCTTAAAGAAAATGTTAGCACATCCTGCCTCTGATAGCGACATCATGTGCTCATCAAAAACCACCTCCCTTTGGAAAGTTCCAAAGGAACACATTTTCTGCTGCCACCTTTGACCGTGATGCAGGCTGTAGGAATGGATGCAAATAGCTACATATCTGTGATGTTTCCTGCTCTGGAAGTCTTTTCAACAATTAGCTAGTTTTGAGAAAAACACATTTCACATTCCACAATTCTGACATGTCATTTCTTCATTCAAACACAGCTTAGGTTTAATTTTGCATGTTCTATTTATTGCATTTCCAAGCTAACCTTGCAAAACCCAAATGCCTTGCAAATTCAGTTTACCAATTTGCACTAAGGTTATATAAAAGTCATGAACCCACTTGCTCTGAATATTATTAGGGGATATTAGTTGTTAGGGGATATTGGTATAACTTAGTGTATGTTAGTTTCATGTATTTCAGTGCAAGGGATTCCACAGCTGCGGTGTAGTGGGGCAAAGTGATAACATCATGTTATGCAATGTCAAATTAAAAACCTCAATTTTTTCTGGCATGTGTTCGGTGCATTTGCAACACTGACATCTACTAGATTCAGCCAGAGTACTGGGATCATTCTTTTATCCTTGTTAAAATGTGGAGCCTAAGCTAACATTCAGAGCCTTTGCTAAAATTCGGAGTCTCCTCTCCCTACAGGTCTGGACCTGCCCAGTGGCTTGGGAGTTCTGGGCTGCTGTAGGGCAGCTGGGGGTATAATTGAGATGCAGGACTGGCCCCAAGAGGCCTCCCTCTTGGGTATGTTTCCATGGGGGAAGAAACACACTATCCACCCCTCCAAGATGAAAGACTAAGCGCAGGATAGCAATGGCTTGGAAGTCAAGGGAAGGACCCAGTATTGATGCTTGGTGGAGGGATTTGTGCAGATGGGCGATTGCGGAAACCGCTGTCTTGCATGTTTTTTTTTTATATTTGTATGAGAGATGCGAGTGATGATGTGAATGCAAGGAACACCTTGATGCAGGCACTGATTGCCCCTCGGATTATACAAGAAATGCTAAATTGGACATTTCGAGGCACCCACTAGTCTTTCCGGAGTGTAAGGACATGTCACCGACCATGGACAAGAAGAGCGTGGGGCCGGCACAAGAAGGGGTTGCTGTTTGTTTTTCCTTGGATGTCTTTAGTTCTTATTGTCTGGAACACCTTTTAAGATGAGTATTTGGGATTGTAATTGTGAAAGGACGACAAACGGTAATGACATTGGTTTATGTGTTGTTTGTTGATGAAAAACAATAAAAAATGTTCAAAGAAAGAAGCTTTCTTGCAGTCAGTTCTGCTGCAAAAAGCAGAAGTACCACTGTGGGACCTGGCTGAGACACTGGACCATTTAATATATGTGTCCATGAGCAATCACTTAAAACTAATACAATTTAAGTTTCTATATCCAGTCTATTACTCGCCTGCTAAGCTTCATAAATATTACCCTCAGGTGAACTCAGAATGTGAACGATGCAGCAAAGAGTCTGCTGACTTTCTTTCCCTAGCCTTGGAGTGTGGAGGGTTTATAGATTTCAGGAGGATGTGTTGGAGGGAACTCGTGAGATGTTGGGAGTGAAGATTGGCTCAATGGTAGGCTTGCTGGGATTTGCAACGACTATACCATCGCGATCTAGAAAACTAGCTGACTGTACCTTTCTCCTGATGAAAAGATGCATAGCAATGTCTTTGGGCACGAGCTATTTCTGTCCAGAAGTGTTGGGATAAATGGTATGGTATGGTCCAGAGACCATACCACGTGATTGGTCACCATCACATGAGAGAGTCTCAGTCTTCTGTATAGGAGAATCCCCACACCTTCCTTATTGTCATGACTCAAGGCCCAATAGATTTCCCCTATGCCTCCACATTTCAAGAGGCGCTCTTCCTCAACCTTAAGCCTGGTCTTCTGTACAAATATTATGTCCAATGCCGTCTTCCAGAACTCTCTAATGACCAATGATTGCTCGGTAGGTGAGTTAAGCCTCTTGACATTGAGAAATCCCACAGTCAACCAGTGTTCCACCCGGTATGTTCCACCCTCATTGGTCATTAATGAAGGATTGTGTTCATTATCCATACCACCTCCACCTGCTGAACTGCCTCTTGATGAGTATTATATGCAAATTTCCTGCTGCACACATGGTCTCTACCCGTTCCCTGTTTAAAGTCCCCCCAACCTTAACAACTATCAAAATTGTATAAATCTAACCAATTGGGGACACTTCCCCAAAGATGCCCTCAGAGGACCACCAGAGGCACACGCCTGCCGGCTGGAATTAACATGTAGTCCAAATTACCTCACGCAGTTTACGACACGTTATATTGCCCTCATACTGGGAAACCAAGCTCAGGTCTTCTTCACTGGTGAGGGCCAGTTCAGATTCCTAAATGTTCACCTTCTGCAGCCCTCTTTCATGGTGGGAGGCTACTTTGCAGTGAATGTTGTCCCAGCAACTCCAGCAGTGCTATCTCTTGCGATCTCTCTGTCTCGGCTGACAACTTGTGCAGGATCTGAGCTGCCTCTCCCAATGTAGTCACTCAGTATCCCTCTTGACCAATCTCAAATTGCAATGCAATTGGGAAGGCCCATCTGTATCTCATTCCTCTTTCAGTAAGACATTGCATGAGGGGCCTGCAATCCCAATGATGGGATAGGGTGAGGACTGGCAGGTCCTGAAAAATCCTGACTTTTGAATCTCCGTACATCAGTTCCTGTTGCTCCTGAGCTCTGGCCAGCACCTCCATCTTTTCTCTGTAGCAAAGAAATTTCACAATTATGAACCTTGGGGCTCCTCTGTATGATTTGCCACCTATGTGCGCTCTTTCAATATGGATATCCTTCCCTCCCTCCGTTTGGAACAGGAGGTTCACTATACATTGCACCATTTTATCAACTGTGGCTTTGTTTCTCTGTCTTTTTCTCTCAGACCTAGGATGCAGAGTTTATTTCACCGTTCACAATTTTCTAGATCATCGAGCTTCAGAAGTACATCTTCTTCCCTTTGCTCAATGTCTGTCATGCCGCATCCAGGCCCATCTCCACTAAGTTTGCATTCATCTGGTTATTCTCTAGGCTGCCCAGTTTACATGAATATGTTTCCACCCTTCCCCTCAGATCTCCTGTGGATAGTTGGATTTCAGACTGCAGAGCCCTTTTCTCTGCCAGTATACCAGCAATATCGTCTTTAGTGGCTACAGCTGGAACGTGGCTGTTGCAAACTCCATATCCTCCCCCCACTGTTTCCTCCTGTATCATTAAAGTGCCCCTAAGCCCGTCACAGGACCCTTTGAGACCGCCTTTGTGGGATTAGTCCTATTCGACTACAATTATACTCCAGAGTCCAACGCCTGAACCAGTTCACAATGCCTCTCTTCCGTCCCGGTGGTCTGGGATGTAAATGTTCCAGGCTGCACAATCCCAAACCCACATAACTTCTGTTTTTCTCTGTGTAGGGTTCCCACAAATTGCCACTTCATCTCCTACCGGCACTTTTTCCTCGTTCCCATTTGTTCAATTCGGCATACAGCAGAAACCTACTCAGTTGTCATTCCATCTGGGTTGCAGCATCCGGATTGCCTATTTGTGCCTCTTCAGCCTCCCACTTTGCTGAGTGCAGCCTGCTCTTTACAGCGCCTCACCTAGGACCTCTCTTCTGCATGCCTCCCCCTGTCTGAGGGCTAACTAGGGCCCGCACCGGCAAATGGCAGTAGTCCTAGAATAACATGTGTACCTCTTAAGGGCTCCTCTCCTCCCCCTGGGTGGGTACATTTTCAGTAGCTCTACAGTGTCGGCTTTCTGGGTCCTGGAAAACCTGGGTATGACATGGGGCATTGGGGGAAAGCCTTTATCTTGCCACTGCTACTCACCACACTCACCGCATTGCAGCTCAGGTTTTGGACAGGCCAAAGAGCTACAACTCTGCAAGTACTCGGTGCACCACCCCTGCCTAACACTGCTATCTGCTGCCACACATGTCTTGTTCCTTCAGCTGCCCTTCTGCCGCAGTTCAGGACAGCTTCGATGCAATGCTGGGTTGTGCTCAGTCTACTCTGCTTTTCTACCCTGCATCACCTCCGCACCGGGTTACGGGTTGCCTGTGGGGTGGGGGCTTCACAGGCTGCCACTTTGCCTCTGCTATCTCTTTCGGGTGGTGCCGGCCTATGTCGCAGCAGTACAGTACCATGTATGTCCAGTGCCATCGCCAGTACTAACACTCTCCAAGAGTGGTGGGCTTGTTCCACTCCTTTCCACAGGAGGGCAGTACTTCTCAGACAGGCTATATTAGCAGGGTGTTTCCTGGCTACAGGCTGTTCGCTAAACGCGGCTGTACCACCTTGCGATGGCCTTGTCTTTCTCCAAACCCGCTCCCTGGGGTGGCTATTTTAACTGAAAATGATGGCCCAGTTGGGTGATGTGTCTCCCAAATGACGGCGCCGGAGTGGAGTCCAACAGTTCACACCAGTGTACCCCAACGGGTTTCCTGTTCTAACATGTGGATCAGCATTTTTCCACCTCTCTTCATCCAACGAGCACAGGAGCTAATGGTTAGGTGCCCATTACTCTCTAGGACCCTGGTGGTCTCCCGTTTTGCCCACTTTTAATACAGGTGTGCCAGATACACACATTTATCCTGTGCCCACATGAAAAACCTCTTTACAATTGAAAGGAATTTATGCCAGATGCTTTGTGTTCCAGCAGTAATCCTGGAAAAGGGAGCTCCCTAATTGCCTGGAAGAGGTGCTCGGATGATCCTACAGGAAATTGTCATCCATCTCATACTTGTTGTTTGGACACCAGCAAGGCACTAAGAGCTGTGGCATTCCATTCCACACACAACTGTGAATTCAAGAAAGGTGGTTATCCCCTGGCTTGAAAGCTTGTCCGGCTCCCACTCATTTGTCCTCATGAACATCACATACTGATGACTGTTTGGGCCAATATTAAGGCTCCTACTGATAAGCTACTGGCAGGTCAGTCCGAGACCTCCTTGCATACACAGATGGATGGGGGGGATACATTGGCCTTCTGAAAGTCTAGAGTACGCATGCCACCTTTCAGAAATGCCACACAGCATTAATGCTGCGGGGTTTTGCATGCTGATGCAACATACAGGAAAATTCTGTAGTGCTTCAGAAACAGGTGGCAGGCCGAGAAGACAATCAGGAAGGAGAGCAGGAGCATAGGCAGGGTAGGCACAAGAGTTGCACGGATAATGTTGGGGTGGTCAGAAGGGTCACCATCATTACAAGGAGTTCATGTTGCACGCACAATATTGGTAACTGGTGGGGCAGCAAACTGTGTGTGATGTTGCAAGTTTCATCAGTATCAAATTGTAGTTAATTATGGATGTGATATGTTACTTTAGCAGTACTGTTTGTCTAGAAATTGATATATATTACCTTGCACACATGTAGGAAGATAACATGTCAAACCCACCAAATGTAAAATCATGCATAAACATTAATACAAATGAATCAAACCCACAGTAGTTCGGCTTGTCTGAAAGGTTAACTTTGACTATTAAGTAACTGATTCTGTGAGGCTTTAGAAGCCGGGGTAGGGTTAATAAGTAAATCCACAACCTTTGCAGTCAGCGCTGCAGGAACTGGCCACAAGTTTGATGACAGAAGGTAACCTCCTGATGAATGGGAGCGTAATAGAAGGGGTTTTCCATTATTTGTTTTAGGTAGCAGTCAAACACGGGGTGAGCTGATGCCCAAGGCTAAACTAATAAGAAACTAGGAGTTGCAATTGTATTGTCAGATTTGCTATGTGCAATAAAGCGGCAGGATATTTAGATTAGAATTTTCCACTTAGACTAATGACCTAGGGAATGAGTTAGCATCCCTAACTCAAAGAGAAATCATTCATCCAGCCTTAATCATATCGCTGGGAATATTCATGCAAACAATGTGCAGATCAAGAGTTAGGGTTTAATTGGCTTAAGACAGTTATTGCTAGTAATGTATTATGTTTCAATACCAATGTTTAACGATGTGCAGATATTATGATTTATTACGGACGAATCGTAAGAAGAGGTGTGTTATGAAGATGATCTGAAGATGACTAATAAGATAAAAAAGATGGGATTTTTATAAAGAGATTTTTGTCCAATCATGATTGGGGGTGGATTGCAATAAAATATCTGGGATTATTTTAACTGTTGCACAAATGTATAAAAGATGTCAACTGGTCTGGTTTGTTGAGACCTGGGTATGTTTGGTCCTGAAACACCATCTAACGTCTCCCCGGATAATTGTACAATAAACTTGCTTCATGTACAACTGTGTACTCACTTCTTAAGTGGTGGGCCTGTTTGGGTTAAGGTGATTAAAGTCCATCTGCACAATGATGATAGCTTCCACAATCAAGTACTATATTTGTACCCAAAGTTATCCTGCCCCTTTGCTCTTGCAAGTTTTAGCTCCAGGTCTTTCGGCACCTCTACCCACTGGTTACCCAGACCCCTTCTTCATGCACCTAGTAGTTTTAAGAATTCTGAGAGGGACTTTTCTTATTAGACATAAGCTAACATCCCCAGCCAGTAGTATTTTCACTAAATTACTAAAAGAGGCATAGCGTGAAATTCAGGATTACTTTTTATATTATTATTATTACTGTTTAAAATGTCATACAGTGCCGACCCTACACAGGGAGTCTCAGAGCACCACACAAAGTTCAAAGAGGGGAGTTGAAAAATAAGTTACAATGTTTTCAGAACAGGATACAAAGATTAAGTTAGAGAAAGGATAGCAGATCAGATGTTCTGGTTCAATTAGGAGAACTAGGGTGCATTTTTGTCCGTAAGCAGAACAGACCTCGAAGGCACAGGATGCCTGGGATCCTCGGAAAAGGATAAGCGTATACAGGGGGATGCACATTTGGATGGATTATTCAAGTTTCACTGGAAGCCTTGCCAGATCACACATGACCCATGTCTAGGGCACAGCAGTGGGTTTTTCTAATGTTACTGTGTTTTATAATGCTCACTGCTGCAATTTGTTGATCTGTCGGCAAATGTTCATCAAACAACTTTACATGAAGGGCCCTGTTCATGATGGACTGTTTGCGGACTGCTGTTACCTCTGAAAAAATCAGTACCTCAATACCTTTCTCAATGTTATATCAAATGAAGGGTAAAAGGACTCTCCATACTCACTAACATTTTTTTGGTACAATCCAGAATAAGGTGTTTGCTCTTAGGTGGTGAGCTGATTTGCCATGGGGAAGAAAAACAAAGGGGTTGCCCAAGCAGCACAAACAGAATACAAGCTCTGCTCAAATGTCAACAGGCAGAGTCCTTAAGGGACTTAAAATGCTTCAAAGCGGCCAGAATCCATCTTGGTGGCATTAGAATGGAGTAAACGAACAAAGAGGGAGTTGACCCCTCCCAACTGGAAAGCCCATGTGCTCTTTCTTCAGTCTTCCAGCCGTCTGAATCTACCCCTCGTCTTCTTGGCAGCTCCGCCACCCTGAAAAGCTGTCTGGGCTTTGAGCCAGGTCTATTTTTTCTATTCGGACATTTGCTGTTACAAACCTACAACAACCATAGTCCAACAATCTTTCTAAACATAAATATAATTGAACTGAATATGTCTTGTTTAAGCAATAGCAAGGATGGAAAAGCATATACCAATCAGGGCACATCCGTCATGAGAGCAGGCAATCATGCCCCTGCCGTGGGTGGTTGCTAATCATTAGCACAGCAGAGGTTTACCAATGTCACATATGTTTTTATTGATATTCCATGCTGACACCATCCAGTAACCGTCTTTCATATTTGTATTTAAAGACATGTGTAATATATAACACATTAATACATAATGCATTTAGATAGATGCCCCATTCTTTAAGTTCATCTTCAAATACTTATCACTCAGTAATGAACACTTAATGAATGCTTCTTATACTGTCATGAAAAAATAAATATTTTAATTGTGAGTAATTTGTAATAAAGAAACATTGCCATTATTATCGTCATTATACACAACACACTTAAAAATCAGAAGGTCACTAATGAAAACGCGGAAATCAATGTCATTTTCTCTACCTCAAATCAGACTATGGGCCTCATTTCGAGGTGGGCGGTAAGGGATACTTGGCACCGGTAAGGAGACCGGTGCCGGTAATCCCTTATTGCCTGATTCCGAGGTCCCTACGTGGGAACCGTAAAGGACGTGTGGTCTGACAACACGTTCTTTATGGGGCCCGTTAAGGGACCTTGGAGCTAATAACAGGCCCACAATTAGCGGGCCCGTTATTAGCGCCTTCCCATTGATCCCTATGGGGGCTCAAATGGGAATGGGGAATGGCATTTGGAATGGGGACTTACCGGGTCCGCCTAGGGCGGAATATCCCGGTTAGTACCCCCGCCCCCAGACCGGACCCGGACACGATTTTGGAGGCAGCCATGACGCTAATAGCACCATGGCTACCTCCAAAGTCGGAATGAGGCCCTATGACTGCTCAACCTTCTCCAAGAAATCATAGTCACTTTAAAAACCAACTACCTGCCTCAGCAGGTCGTGATAGGCGACCCCGCAAATGATGCTACGCAATCCAGCGCCTGTCTCACCAAATCATGATAGGTAACCTCATGGGCCTCTTTACGAGTACATCTATGCAGGAAAAAACTGTGGGAATGCAGTGATAACTCTGTTACCACTGCATTATTGCTGCATTACAGAACCACCGTGCAACTTTGGTAGTAAGGTGGAGGATTTTCCTCCAGTAAAAAGATGGAGATAATTCCTCTACCTTACTGCCCAAAAAATGGCAAAATCTGCCGAATTTCCACCACCAGAATTATTGCCGGCGGTAGTTCTGCAGAAATCCCAATGGAGTCCTATAGACTCTTAAACATTGGGACTTACACCACCTACTACCATTGCGGGATGAAGTGGCAGTAACAGTTAATTTGGCAGTATTTCTGCATTTTTACCACCGAAATACCACCAAACTTCTAAGGAGGTCCATTGTATTTCACAAATAGGGTCCATTTTCAATTTGGTGCCAGGGCTTATTTTTGTTGCAGTCGGATCCAGCTGTAAGCACTGCACTCATTCTCCTCATTCTCCTGTGTGCACTCTAGACCTGATCTGATAGAGGGCTGCTGACACATCAGGTTTTCAGAATAACCTCGATTTAATGGATTCCCCTGTGTGCATTGCTATTGTATTTGGAAAGCTTGAACACCTCGTGGTGGACACCACCGCTCTAAAGACTGCACCTAGGCATGCAGCCATCAGGACACTGCCCCTCGCAAGTGCTCGAACCGGCTGGTGCAGCCGAACATAAGGGCATTCTGCATCCACGGTGCCATATCCATCACATGTTTATTTAAAGCCCAACCACAGAAAACTGCCCTTTAGCTAGCTGTCATGTGCTTTGAATAGGTAGACATGCTTACCGACAAGGATGGCTACACCGGAGGACATCCTGACAAGTGCCCTTCTTGTGGAACCTCCTTTCATTACCTTAACATTAGACCGTTTCAAAGTGCTGACTCTCCTTCTAGCCAGACCGAAATATGTTTAAAGAGTTGAATCCTTGAGTTGGTGACTAAAAAAAGGCAAGTGTTAGGTTTTGACCTGCTCCCTGACCATGGTATGTGTGCTTTGGGTCATGACTGGAGTGTTGATGTAGAAGGTTTAGACTGGACCTTGCATGAGTGTTCTACTGTGTGTGAGTGTTCGTAGAAAAACTGTTGGGACCTGTATCTTAATGGACTAGGGGGCCGGTGGATGTCTCTCCCTGCCTATGTACTTTCCCTTATTATCCTCATGTACTTACCTGTAGATTTATCCCAGTAAAGACTTATGAAACCCACGAACGGCTCCACCTGCATGTTTTGACTCCAAAGCATAAACTTAACAGCAAGTTCCCTTCCCTTTTCCACACTGATTTCTACGGCACGGCCGTGCCCATTGGTGCTTAGGTATCCAATCACGTTTCAGCAATGTCTTCCAGGTGGGGACAACTTTCTCTATCACCTGCTTTTCTCTGTCTCTTTTTAAAACATTTTTTTTTTTCGTTTCTAAATGACCTAGAGGACGGGCAGCCAGGCTTGAGGCCTGTAATGAGCCATAGGATGGCGTTCTTCCTCTGTTCGAATGATGCTGCCTGACTGTCTAATGAGGCCTCATCTAGCAGGAATATCAATATTTCATCCGGCTTTGATGCAGACAGGCACAACTTTCCCCCTCCATCTCCTGTGCGCCGCGCGCTTGATTGGTCCCCGAGAATAGGGACCAAGTGCCAGCAGACTTGTTTTCTTGACTGTTCATTGATCGATTGGACAATGGGGCTCTGTCGAGAGAATTCAGACTTCAGACTAGACAGGTGCAGTGATACTGCACATTTCTGTAACTGTCCCAAGGAACAGACTTTTGCCAACCAAGCCTCTGTTCTTATCTGTGAGACGCACGCAGCTGCTGTGCAACACCTTGCAGGTTTCCAGAGGTGGTTCTACGTGCAACGAAAATAAACAGCTCTTTCTGAAGGCACTAGTGGCGGTGATATTTTCTGTAACTGGAGCGCTGTATGAGGGCATGTAAGCAGGGACGTTTTTAGCCAATTTGTTGCCCAGGGTGGAACACTAGAATGCACACCTGCACCCCTGTGACGTGTGACAAAACCCTGCCTTAATATCAATAAACCATTGCCATACAAATGAGTCTGGTTCAATTACATTGTAATTCAAATACTTTTCAGAAGAAAACACAGCTGTTGCTGCCCAAGTAAATCATTCTTCTGTCACCGGCTCTTAGTTTCAAACTGTCCACACTGGCACACTGCGATGTAACCCGCCAGTCGGGGTCTGAGGCCCACGGACCACTGGCCCTGTATTGCAGGTATTCTGTTTGTAGCACCTCACTTGTATTTCGCAAGGGGCAATACTAGACTAACCACATGCATTATTTCCTGATCAAAGGTTATCATTCCAAGATGGACAGTCTGGTACACTCTTATTGTACTCTTTCAAAATACAACTATGCATGAGAAAGAGGAAATATAGCACCAATGAGTGTTTCTGGCTGCTTTGCATTAAATCAAAAGAGCATTTCAGGAATATAACAGTGATCGGAGATCTCTCTATTTGATTCAAAAAATGTCTGTGATTAAAGGGTTGTATGTGTCAATCTCTAAATACATAACAGACACTTGGCTTGATGTTCACAACACAAACCCTAACATTAAAATGTTTGTAACCATGAACCATACATACTCATTCAGACAGCTTATGTTTTTGGATGTGAGTATAAAATGGCTGCGACATCATCCACTCAAATGGGGTATAAGGGCTCTTTTGCTTCTTGTTTCTGGAGAATTTTAGATAAGGAGGGGCTGGGTCTCAGTCTGAGCATGCCCAGCCCCCAATACAGAAACATATTTAGGGAGTTATATCTACGGACAGGAAAGGATACCCTACAAGAGGCATCCAATAAACAATTCACAGAAAGGATTGTACCTCTTACAAACTTTAGCCTGACCAGTGATAAGCTGATGAAGCGTTTGAAACAAAACCGGCTTCTAATGCATGTTAAAGGGTCCTCAGCCACTACCTCCTCAACATTATACGGACCTCCTGGGTTATATCTACAAGAGCACACCCATGCTTTATCTAACAGAGCTGGCAGTGGCATCTCTTATTATTGCTTGTCTGCAGCTAGTGAAAATCATGCTATAAAAGTGTAGAAAGGGTGTTTGGCGTAGTGGTTGTAGAACTTGAGGCAACTTCTTTGATTGCTTTA
Source organism: Ambystoma mexicanum (assembly GCF_040938575.1). NCBI lineage: Eukaryota > Metazoa > Chordata > Amphibia > Caudata > Ambystomatidae > Ambystoma > Ambystoma mexicanum. Next base: position 607,645,041 of record NC_090922.1, on the reverse strand, counting down.
TGTGTTTAAGTGTCGACACATTATGGCATACTAAAACTTTCCAGTCTGCTATTGTATGGACATGGGATACAACATACAACAACAGGCATATGTACTGTTATATAGAGGAGGCCCACATAGACGCTATTAAGCAACAGGGTGGTAACTTGTGCAGCGCACAAATCAATGCTGCGCACCCATCATGTCATTGATTTGCCACGTGCTACTGTCTGCATGGTGACACACAATGAACCTTGCTTTCCTAATAAAGGGGCCAGGTCACATTGAGGTGCCGTCTGGTGTGCACGCTAGGCAGTTGTTGGCTGGCTAAGAAAATTAAAAGAGCTTTGATGCTGAGATGATGCATTCATTCCATGTCCCAAAGCACCCACTAGAACAAACAATAATATACACAAGAAATGTTGGTGTGTCAAATAAAAATACATGAAAGTAAAGAAAATAGTTTAAAACTTTTTTCTGTGTGGCACGTTAATTCTCTTGGAAGAATGCATATGTTTGATCAGCTATCTGATGCTTTGTGCTGGCCTTCAGAATTAAAATGCCCCATGTTAAGCACATTCTGTGTAAAAACAATGGCTCATTAAATGAGCCATCACAAATGAATTATCCCCACTTTAAAGGCTCTGTCAACACAGGGAACAGGGGGTGTGTCTCCAGCGTATCTCCGGAGCATCTCATAGGCTGCGTTCACAATGTCTGGAATGTCTGTAATAAAGTAATGCTTAACTTGTTTCTCCAGCAGCTCAGAGGCAGCAGTACGGGTGGTTCCATTCCTGCACCCACCCCAACCCCCAGGCTATTTAGGTGTGCTCCCCTGGCAGTCACCCATTACGCCCGCCCCAGGAAACGGGTCTGCATGTAGGGCCCTTGTCACTGCAGGCACAAGGCGGCGCTGTTATTCAAATAGAACTTCCTCTAGTTTGCTGATGAGAATGCAGTGCCTGCCCCCTCGTCCCTCCCCATAATGGGGGGGAGGGGGCTGCGTGTTGTTGCCGTGCTCCCAGTTCAAACAAAGGGATTCTACAAGGGCAACTAGCTATCCTTTTGGTAGCATGACTGATCGTTCAGGTTGCACTCTGGAAGATGAGTGCTATAGTATAGAATATAACCTCCTATTAACTGAAAAACATCATACAATTATATTTCATCAAAATGGTAAAAGACATTAGAACAGAAAAGCTGAAACTGTTCTTAAAACTGCAATAGGTTTAGAATAAAAAGTAAACGAGCGTTTACGTTGGGAATTGCTTCCTTTCAACGCTTTCGGCAATGATCAGCTTCAGAAAGGCTGCCAGCTGAACTGGAGACTAAGTTAAGGTTCAGCTGTGCCTACTTTCACAGCAAGCTGCTAGGATAATGTACCTGGTTTGGGGAAGCTTGCAATACAAATGCTAAGGTCTACACAGAGATTTAGTCAGGGGATATTGCACGGTTTTATTTACGTGCAAGGCCGGCCTTAGTAGCGGCAGTGCCCGGGACAGCAAAACAAAAATGTGGTGCCCCTGTTTCCCCCACATGCCCCTAGTCATGCCGAGGGAGAGGGGGGTTACATTTTTTAATAGGGGCCAATGCGAAAGCATCAGCACCCTATTGTTATTAAATGCTCTTGCGAGCATATTTAATTTCCAAAGAGCACCTGTTGCTCCTTCTCCCACCACGCCAGCTCAGGGGAGATGTTGAAAGGCTCCCCCAAGCTGGTGTGGTGGGGGGGCTAATGGCACCACGGGCGGTGCCGCGTGTGGCCTTGCCCAAAGGCCGACCCTGCTTACGTGCTTTGAGGACCCTTCTGCAGCTTGTCAATGATGCTGCTACAATGGAGTCAATGGTTCCAAAAGTGGTGCAAACAAAATTACAGTGAACACCCCTGATGTCAAAGGCTGCAATCATCTCTTTAGGCTTCAAGCTGTACAAACTAACACTTCAAATCAATTGTGGTGCAAAACAGCTGTGCAGGCATGGGAAAGGCTGTGATGCACAAGCAGGACTTCTTGGCACTGTGGGGCAGCAACAGGCAGTAGATGGTACCCGGGCCTCACTATATAGGTTGCATTTCAAGCAAGGGTGATTTCTTCTTCACAGGGACAGCATCCAGTGTGGTGGCTGAGTGTTGCAAGAACTTTCTGAAGGCAATGGCTAGGGTCAGAGGATCTCTCCTCAAGGTGTTGTAAACAGATACTGGGTCAAAAACAATTTCTATAGGTGTGCATTCCGCAAGCGAAGCCTTTCTACAGGCGTGAAATTTACAAGCGCAGGATTGTTAAAGGGGCTAACACATGGTGACATTTCCAGGGGGTATCCAGAGATGACACGTTGTTCCCATAGGAGTTATAGCCATCGATTGGAAGGGCAGATCTGGACTCTAGAGAGTTTTAACGAAGTGGTGTCTCCTCTGGGTCAGATGGCCAAAAGCACTGCACTCTTCCCATCTTTACAATAGTGGGGCTGGCCGACCAACACTCGAAGGATCATTCCCCTTTAAAGTTAAGGAGGCACCTTATGTATAGTGCAAAAGGGGAAAATCATACAGACTGACCTCCAGTCACCTCACAGCTACTTTAACAGCAAACATGTCAATACGCAGGAGGTTTTACCAAAGTGGTGGTTGTCCAAAGAACTCCAAATCTGTTTTGAAAATGTTCAGTACCTGGTTGTGAATTCTGCCATGACAGACACCTGGGTATATTCTTGTTGAGCCTTTGCTCTAGCCAGTCAGAGAACAAAAGACAGATGTAATCAAGTAATATATTCCTTACAGCTGATCCTTTCAACTGATGTCTGGATGTTCCACCTCAACAATTCGTATGGAATGTTACCACTGCCTTACCACTGTTTCTTTCCGCACCGCCATACTCATTTATGAGGCCCACTGTCATTTGACAGAAAATTTGAATACAATCTATATACATATTAAATACCTTTAAATGTGGAAACATGTGTGCAAGTTAGGATGTGCAATATTTTACAATAAGCAAAGACATGGTAAAATAGTCCTCTGTTCACTACAGTGAACACAATTATGTTTACACTGGGCCTCATTACATGGAAGGCGGTAAGGATTAACGGTCACCGGTAAGGGTCCCGGTGACCGTTAACCCTTACCGCCTTACTACGAGGTCCCTTTGCGGGTTGGTACTTTAACGCCTGCTTTTTAGCAGGCGTTAAAAACCAACCCGCAAAGGGACCAGGGTGCTAATTACGGTACCGCAATTTGCGGTACCGTAATTATCACCTTCCCCATTCCCATTATGCCCTATGGGGCAAAAATGGGGAAGGGCAATGGGGGAAGGGGGAATTACTGCCCCGCCAACCTTGGAATAGGGCGGTAATTCCCCTTTCCTCCAAGGCGGTGCCGGTATTTTACCGGCATGGACCAAGGTGCTAATAGCACCTTGGTCCACTGCCTACCGTGTAATGAGGCCCTCTGTCTTTGTTTAATGTGATAATGTGCAAATCCTATCTTCCACACGCTATTCAGCATTCAAAGGTATTTACTCAATATATGGGCATGTCTGTCAAATTGTAACACATTTTGCGATGGTGATATCATCTTAGAGTGCACTGTCAAACATTTTCTACACATGTGGGACTTTAGAGAAACGGGTGCCTGAACATTCACATATCCTCTACAGAGACTGTGGGCTCACCTTATAGAAATTAAATAGAGGTTCTTCAACGCTCAACTTGAGTTCCTCAGCTATGTGTTCAGCTACAGATATATGATAGTGGAACCACAAATAATGAGACATCAAAGGGGCAAAGCACTGCAATCCTATACCGAAGTCTGCCGCTTCCTCGCATAACCAGCTACTGCGGCTGATTGATTCAGAAGTGGCCCATACTCATGGAACCTCTATGAGAGCATACCAAAACCACAAGGGGGTGTGAATTAGCAAGGGCTACCAGTATGCATCCTGGAAAACTAAAGACTTGCCCATGGCGGCCACCATGATGGCATACCTTGATATCAGGATTGACACATAGATTATCATCAATCCCAGTCTGTGAAAATGGGTGCTGTCCTCGCAATGACTGAAACTTTGGAAAGTCTCACATCGCATTATATGCCAGATGGTGGTTCACTCACCCCCACTGAAAAACTGTGCTTCCATAGAGAGAGAAGCCATTGTGGTGCCATGGGAGAATCAGGCACTTCCATCTATACACTTATGGACAGTGATTAAAAGCAGATATGAGTCAGAAATCATGTATTGCCATCTATCAAGGAACTGTTGCTCTTTGGATGCCAGCCAGAATTGAGAAGTGGATGCTCCTACTAAACGTTCACAGTCTTGAGCTGAGCTACCACCCAATTACTGACGATCCAGCAGACTCGCTGTCCACCACACAAAGCACACAAAGAAGTGCAGGATTCCAATGATACTGGCACTTGTGTGCATAGTGATGGCAGTACTAGTTCTCAAACAGCTAGAGTGACACAATTTGGAGAGAGACATAAAGGGCTGTGTGCATTAGACCCATTGAAGGGGCTCTTAATTCAGGCCCTGGAAAATCCTGGTTCCCCAGCAATGCAACCACCCTCTGAAAGTCAAAACAGCCAAGGCGAACATCCACAAGGAGCTGTTACTATCAAACGGCGAACTACTGTGGAGGAGGTCGAGAATAGCCATCCACACCTCCCTGCCAATTAGTTTTTTCCCATTGCACATGTCTTACAAGGTGTGTTTTAAGACTTGCGTACACCTGACACAGAAGGTAAGGTTCCTCAGATTCGACAAGCATATAATGGGCCTCATGCGTACCATCATCCTGTGCCAGATCAATGTCTTTTCCCACTGTCTACCCTGTACCTGCATTCAGGTGTGAGGGTGCGAACTCTGTGGAAAAAAATCTGATATTTTCTCCCTGTCAAAGTGCACACAGACTTTTTTTTTTTTTTTAATTGTGGACGTAGCTCTAGAGCAGCACAGTGCTATATATAGTGTGGGTAGCCAACATTTGGGCTGCCGTTTTTTAACAGTAGTGCAGTCCTGTGAGGTCTGTACACCAGTATGTGCATCCATTTGAATGAGTCCTTGATCAGGTGTGGTTGAAAGAGACATGTTTTGAGAGACTTGCGAATTTGGAGAATTGTGGGGGCATTCCGAGTCAGCACCCGGATCAAGTTCCAGAGGGTGGGTGCATGAGAAGAGAAGGATTGTTTGTGGGTCCTCTGTTTGCGGACGAGTTGTGATTCAAGCCGGTTGGTCGATTGGCTGTGTGAGGAGTGTGTGCCACTAAATATGCAGAGCTTAGCCACCAGCTACGCTGGTGTGCTACCCATGACTGTTTTGTAGATGATGCATGCAGTCTTAAACAGTATCCTTGCTTGCAGCGGAAGTCAGTGTAGTTTGGGTGTAATTCGGTCAAATGTCCGCGCTCCCATAATAATTCATGCTGCAGTGTGGTGTACTGCCTTTAGGGTAGCCAAGTGAGCAGCTGGGAGCCCTGTCAGTACAGAATTTCCTGCATTGTTGTGCAAGACCACAAGGGCCTGCACTGCAGTCCGGAAATGCTGTGATGGGATGAAGGGTTCAATTTTTCGAAGGCTAGAGATTCCGAGCCAGGCTATTTGGGACTTCTCTGAAATGTGTTTCTGGAAGAACAGGCTGCTGTCAATGGGGAGGACTAAGTTGTGGAGCAAATCCTTCTAGGTGCATATAATTTAGCCATTGTTGGACAAGTTATTATTTTAGTGGGAAGATCGATGAGGACGAATTCAGTCTTGGATGGGTTTAGTTTGATGTAGGCAGTCCAAATCCAAGACTGGATAATGTCAAGCTAATCGTGGAGACTAATAATGTTCTGCACGCTATTTACTCTCTTGTACAACTGAGTATTGTCTCCGTTTTGGTGGATGGTTATACTGGGACCTTTGAGGAGAGTGCCCAGAAGCTCCATGTAAAGGTTAAAAAGGATTGATGGGAGGATGGAGCCTTGGTGGACTCTTCAAGAGACTGGAGTCAGTTAGAACATTAGCATGCAACAAGTTCAACAGGAGAGCCTGGTGTCTGACTGAGCGGTAGGAGGTAACCCAATTCAGTAAATAGGTATGGGTATCGACTCTAGGGTGTGCGCTATGGCCACTGAACCCTTAGATTGTGGCCGGCTGCGTCGGCAACATCAGGTAGTGAGTGCACCCATCAGCACCTACAAGTTATGCAATTTTGATAGCACATGATTGGCGTGACGCGTTCTGCCATTGATATTAATAGTACCAAATTACTAGTTGTATATCATATGAAAGTACAGATGCAACTTGCATACATTTATTGTAATGTCTTTAATAGAAAAGGATAACTCTTCAGGTGAGATAGCAGAGCTATGTTTAGCATAGTTTATACCAAATTTAAAGGGGATGTTGGGAGCTGTGAGGAATTCGACCATCTGCACGGGGAGTGTGCACTGCCCCTGGGCTTTTTCTGAAATTTTGTAATGAAATGGAATGTTGGGAGATCAACCTCCGAAAATGTGTGGGGCTAATCCACACACATTTCCCTATGTTCACCGCACAACAAACACATAGTCACGTGCACTCAGGGTGGACACAGCCTACAGGCGCAGTCCTCCTGTCATGTTCAGCTGGAATTTGACAGCCACAGGTACATCAAAGCATCTAAAGAATGGAGAAGGCAAAACCTTCCTCCTGCCATGGCCAGCCTCATTAACTGACAAAGGATTGATGGATCTGCCCTATCCTTTGTCAGCCCTGTTGGTGGCGGCTTACGCTGATGAAGGTTAATTGAAGAAGGCCTGAGAGAGGCCTGGTCGCAGAGCTGACAAAGGGGACAGGAAACCCAACACCTTTTTGAAATGCATTTGTGTCAACCTGAAGTCAGCTCCCGCCCCTTAGTAGCAAGGGCAGTGAACTGTCATGTTTGGGACAACTGTTTACAGTAAGCAACCCCAGAAAGGTGACCCCCTTTCAGAGAGTAGAAGTATGTGTTTTGATGGAGACAGAACGTCTGTTCTCGCACAACTTCAAGGGATGCCTGCCCTTTAATCAGGAACCCAAGAGAGCTCAATTAACCAGAGAGACCCTGTGATCCACAACAGACAGGAAGATGGATGTCACTTAGTAGTACGTGTTTTCACCCCTTTACGTTTCCTGTTTCAATGCACTCTGGTTATGACCTCACGCATAACAGAAGATTATTGGTGGTGACCCAAGATTGATTCATTAAGGTAGGCTTAGCCTGCACCAATCACCGGGGCCCATTTAGCTTTAAAAGAGGGTTGAGCCCCTCTCTTAGCAGATCATCTGAAGACTTTGCAAGGAGTAACAAGAAGGGCTCATTTGGACCCTTGTAAAGGTACAGTCTGGCTTACAATTACCACAGTGAAGGATGTCCAGGAAATCCAAGAGGGAAGCAAAATCCCTCCCCGAAACATCTCCCAGGAAACAGAGGGAGATACTGAATCCAGAGTACCCTCCAAGCAGCTCCAAAACCAGTACCCAGCCAGCACACAGCATACCATGATAGGCTCTGCAGCAAGCTTCCTAGGTGGGAAGTGCCAGGGAGACTCTGAACCAAACCAAGGAAAAGCCTGTTGCCTGCAACACTCTCCTCAGCTTTGGTCTGTCCACCTTAAAGGAAGACACAAGCCCAGCAAAGAAGCTAGGAGGAGTGCAATGACAAGCATCAACCAGCATCCGCCTGAAAGGACATTTTCGAGACAGTCGAGCCCCGCTTGCTGCAACCGACTGCACCATTGACTGTTGTCACGCTGCAGTCGCTCAAAGCCATCCGAGATGCCTCGACCAGTGCTTCAGATCCGCCAACCAGCACTGAGACAATTCCTGAACCTGAGCTACCATGTTGATCAGACTGCAGCCATCCATCCAGCCTTGCATGCTGAACTGCCTGTCGCAAGATACCAGCAGCTGTCTCCCATCTTGAACTCTGTTGCAGAAGCTGCAAAGCGCCGTGAAACTGACTCGACCCTGTCGAGCACCAAGAACTCCTACAAACACAAGGTACATTGTGGTTCTGTCCCCCTGGCCATTCTCTGAAGACCCCTAGTGACATTTCATGACCCAATAGTCCCTTTGTGCTGAGACCAAGTATCATTAAACATTGTGATTAATTACTTTACCACTACCTCTTGTCAGTATCCAGAGTGCATCCCTTTTCCTTCTTGAAACTGTCTGTCCTCTGCATTCCTTTACAGGGTGGGTTGTATTTCGTAGTGTTGCTAGAACAGTCCGTTGTAATAATAATAAAGTAGATATTTTTATACAATACAGTCCCTTTTATCAGTGGGTAATAATTGTATGTTCGCTCTGTTGCAACTAACCAACGATCCACGACCTTGCAGAGATAAGCCTACCATTCCGTTCACATAAGCATAATTGGACAAGGAGGTTTATAATTGGCTTGTGTTTCCAATATGTTTGGATCCCTTCTGATGTACTAGAGGTGTGGGGCTGGTTGATGGTTTAGAAACCGATATACGGCCCTGGACCACTGGTGCCCCGGAAGTAGTTTCGTCACAGGAGCAAAGTCACACCATTGTCAAATGGCGCCTTCCATTATGCCGCAGCTTCCCTTATCCGCACGCGCAGAGTCTGGTTGCAACGCGTCCTGAAAATAAAGGTCCCGTCATCACTCGCACGTGAGAGCGAGGCAGGATTTGAGATACAGCCTCCGGTGCCCTGTGATAAGTGTCATAATCACCGAATAACGCACAGATTCAATAAACGTACACCACCACAATGTACGTCATAGGCATCAAGTTCAAGCCAATAACATGCAAGTAAAAGTGATATGTCTCCGTTTCAAACGTGTTTTTGTTAATGTTATTCATTATCAGAGTTCTAGTTTAACAGTGTCGTAAATAGCTGTATTGCCCTAGTCGAAGGCCTCCATTATATGAAACGTAGACTGGTGAAAGGCCTATTTTTCTCCATTGGATTAGATGTGTTGCCCAAAACGCTGAGTTTTTCCTGCAATGCATTAACTCACTCAGCTGTGCCACTAGTTTAAAAGGAACTATAGGAAACCAGACTTTTAAATCAAACAGGAGGCGATGTGCAGGGTCGGAATGGCACAAATGAAAAAAAGTGGCTTACAATCGCAAATTTGAATTTGTTACTTTTAAGAACATACAGATAACAACGCAAGGGGGCATTTGTGGTGGAATGTGTTGCAAATTGTATATTTGAAATCCTGTTTGCTTAGTAGCATTGGTCAAACCTAGTGCATGAACTGATGAAAATGGCCCACTCTGGACAATAAAAATGGCCCATGTTGGCCAACAAATGGCCCACACTAGAATCATGGGTTGGCACTGCAGGCATCACCCTGATGCCCTATAGGTCAGTCCGCACCTGGCCAGGGAGCATGTGAAGTTAAAAACTCAGCCTACCTCAGTGTGCACCGGAAGAGAGTACCGGCTCCTATGGCGGATGAGCTGTCTTCCCTGGGGCATCAGCCTGCACTTTGTGGCACAATTCGCAATGGGATGTATTCTTTTCTAGTCGATTTGCGTTGGAAAACCGTGCAAACTGCGAACAGAATAAATTAGACAAATATCAAATCTGTGCAACTGGATATTGGGCGTGTCCGTAATATGCTGTGGTGAGAAATAAAGTGCCAGAACTGGCAAAAGGACCACACATCAGATTTAAAGATGGCAAACTGATGTATGTACTGGTGGTATAAACTTCAAGCAGGACATGCAGTAACCACTAGGGAGCCAGCGTTACAAAAGGTAAGTCTTCTTTATTTAGTTACAGCCTCAGTAGGAAGGTGAGAATAGGAGATCAATAGGTATGCTGCCTTCAACCCTGGCTCTCTCCCTGCTAGTCTCTAACCTCCCACCTGGAACCCTCTCACACACCAGCTTCCATGCCTCACATCAACATTCCAAGCTCCACTCACAGACAGACCCAGAGCTCTCATACCAGATATAACCCATACATATACTAGGATACAACACAAACACTCTCGTATAAATGCAAAGGCCAAGCACTGTTTGCTGTTTCCCCAAAACTGTGCAGAGTGCGGATTGTTGGATTGCATGAGCTCCAAACAGTCGCAATACTAAAATTACTGGGCACCTTACCTCAGTGTATCTGACTCCACTGAACTCCAAGTCATGCATGGGGGAGTGCGGTGCGGGGAGGGGCACACACTAATCTCATGGAATGGCAAGAGTAAGCCATTGTGGATATAAACATTAACTCTTAATTACTACGGGGACCATATTAAATATTGTGATAGTGCCAGTGGCCATCTAGTCCTCTGCATCCCATACTCCAGTCATGGCCACCTTCCTTAGCAATGTCGGGTGGATGATAATGGCTTCCAGGACTGATTGCAGAAACTTTGCATAAACACAAGTGGAATTTTACTTCATAATAGCAACTGGCCTAAAGAAAAACAAGTATTGTTCTTATGCACTCTTGCACTATGGCCAAGCTTGCACTAGTACTAACAGAACAGTATTAACACTAGGCAATGCTTTAAGTGGCAATGCAAATGGGGGTTGGGGCTCTTTTGTGGGGTGTGGCCTAAAGGCCACACGTTTGTGGGAGTGACACAACAGGGCTTGCCCTAACAGGTGGCAGGTGTAGGTAAGTGCTGCCCCCTGCCTCTCCATTTTATCCTTAAGTTGTGCCGACCCTCGCTGGCATCCCTTTGCAGTGAACCTCACCCTTTTGCAGGGCTGCAATGATGGGTTCTATGTGATTTGGTCGAAAACAATCCATCAAATCCGTTTTCATTGTTCTTTTTCTTTTGGTAGATTTTGCTGCAAATGTATGCGGGGGCAGACGCCACTCATACGCCCCCCACATTAGTTATTACCCTAAACCCACCCCACATATATTTGGGGCAAAATTCGATCCCAAAAATGTGTTCAAATCAAAGTCGATGGATTCTCCCACGGTAAAACCTCCCTATCCTCAAGTGTGATGATCTCTGCATCTCAGGGATGCCTGGCGTGGCCGGCACCACAATTAAGGAAGAAAAGCTGAGGCTGCTAGAAGCCAAAGCCTTGTTTCCCAAGCCTGAAGGGTTTGCTTATGCACAAGAGATTCAGGCTTTAGAAAAAAAAGGCCCTGGCTTCTAGCAGCCTGGTGGACTACCAGGGGACTTTAGGGAGCCCTGCTAGCGCCTACCTCAGAAGCACCTTTCTAAGACTACCAGGACTCTGACCAAGATAGCTCTGGCCTGCTTAAAGCCCAGGTGCTAGGGCAAATTTTGCCTCGGCGGAAAAATACATTGAACACGTATGTTTTGTGCATTAATGCAATGTTGTCCCAGATGTAATAGTGTACAATGGTATTAGCCTTGAACTGTGACAGGAGCGTCTGACCATAAGCGTAGCAAACTGTCTGTGACTCGAGGACATGATGGGAGGCTCACGCTGGATGGAGGGCCACCTCTGCATTAAAGGGACAGCACCCAAAGCTAATGAGGACTTTAATAAACAACAAAACATCTACTGTTCTTCACTGAAGGGAAACTGAGTGAATCCCTGGATGCCATGCTGCTGGCCTCCGAGGAGCAGATTAAATGCAGTGCTGCTAAAAGAACACTCATCCCTCACCTGCATAAAATATAAAGAAGCATTCATTGTTCACCTAAAAGCTGCTCTATTGATCCCGTTTTCAGTAATCATCAGCATTGACATGAGGATTTCTAAATGTCATACGACCGCTCGTGCATGTGGTGCTTCAGAGCCTTGGCATATGCAGAAGAGGAGGAAGGGTGACACCAGTCATGGAATGGGCAAAAAGTGGACCGCCCATTTAGAACATGCCATGGTTGACATCTTTTGGTTTACTCGCAGTTCTTAGTACATGAGACACTCTAAAGCCTCAGATCCAAGTGTGGCAGAGAAGTCACTGAGATGACTAATGAGAAAGGAAAACAATCCTTCAGCGGCCTCCCATCATGGATGCCTGTAGAAACACATGCAAAGGTCAGTGACACCAGTGAGTAGAACATGTGGCTATTTATAAGGATAGAAACTAGTACACTCTTCAAAAACTGTGCTCGCAATGCCCCAGCTCCCATGATAAATCAACCTGACAATATATACAAATGCCTGGTCGCTCGCTTTCAACTTAAAGTGCAAATGCAGATTGAATTCTTATATAAAAAAAAAATGACAAATACAAACATGGACTTACAAAAAGAGCTTGTTCCTCTGGCAGTACACCTTGTGCCATGCATTCTGTCACTGTGCAGAGACTTTGCCAGGTTTATACAATCGCTGCTCTAAAGGCTGTGTTTATTTTAAGTAAACTTGGTTCCTCAGACCTTTGAACGTGTCAAGTGATAAGGGTAGACACAACTACATAACTGCATACAAGCACAGCGGCCATTTCATCGTGGATTCATTCCCTTCAACTCCTAATGGATCCATTAAGTTTTTTAGCTTGACTCATGTCTAAACTAATAGGCTTATGCTGCATTTTAATGTTTAAAGGAACCAAAGTGTTAACTTCTTTTATTGCATATTTATAACAAAGTGCAAGTGCTATTTCAAATAAATACTGTTTCATTTTTATATTCTAAAATAGTGTGTAACTTGCCAAAGAGAAAACTTGCTGCAAAATGAGTCAGTAGCATTGTTAGTACTGCATCTTGATGACAACAAGTTCAATGTTTTCCAACGATCCTGCCCAAGAGGGCTAGAACATTGTATATTCTTGCAGCAACCTCAATAATTAATCACAATCATTAATATCAAAAGGTGATCACACTGCAAATATGAAAAAAAGAAAAGCACCAAAACAAACCTTCTGTTAAAATTCCAACCCCAAATATACATTTCTAAGATGTTTAAAAATAAAGTGTGATTATTATTCCAAAAAATCTATGCAGATGTGCCCTGATACACTAATTTATTACTTCCAATTAATACTGCAAATTACACAGAAATTACTGATACTCAATTCTTACTTTAGCTTAATTAAATTCAATATGCGTGTACAGACAACTCTTCATCTGCATTATGACCATATGGGTTCATAGTATTCATCTCATTCATAAGTTTGGACTCCAACTGTCTCAATCTCCATTCCCTATTAGTGTTCCTACTATTTTCAGGCAACTGCATAACAGCTAAAAATCTCAGTAGAGCTGGATTGCTCTCATGATATTCAAAATGGACTGATTTTGGATAATTTCAATCTTGTTTTTAATTGCCTGATAGAGATTCAGCATCCTCAATTTCAATGGCAAATAGCAGATCCTATTTGCATCATTTGGCCAGGACAGACTATAACATATATGACACATGTAGTTGAACAATGAATCACATGTTTAATATACCATGTCTTTGCAAAGATGCTATAGATGACTCTATCGTTAGCACCTGCACCTGCTAAAGCACACATTTCACATTCATTACATTTATTTCAATAAACATTATTGTCTTCTTACTCAACAACTAGATTGGGAATTATATTGAATGATGAATCTGATCGACTCCTTCTTCTCATTATGTTCCTCTTTTAGACTTCAACAGATCATTTCTACTTCTCAAGTCCGCTTTCTGAATTGCTTTGTCTATTATCCTGGGAGCATAACCTCTTGCCATGAATCGATGAGCCATAATTACTGCTTCATTATGAAAATCCTGTTCTCTAAAGCAATTCTACTTGGCCCTTAAGAATTCTGCATATGCTATATTATTAACCAGAGATTTCAGGTGATGGCTGTTGGATTGCAGTATAGAATTGAATGATGTAGATTTCCTAAACAATGTACTAATAAGTTGATAATCTATTATTTCACAGTTGACACCCAGGAAAACAAGCTCCTTTGAGTTACATGTAGATGTTAGTCTCAAATTAACTTCATTGTTATTACGTTTTTCAATGTAATCAAGCAAAATTTGTTCAGACCCCTTCCATACAAGAAAAAGAGCAATATATTTCCAATTAATAATGTGGTCTAAAAACACATGAAAATAAATATAAAACCTAGTTTGCAAGAAAAAAGTACTATTTACTACATAAAAGAAAAGTGCTGATTTAGCCCCCAAAACAAGGCAGTGTCATACAGGTCAAACAAGTCTTATCAGAACCTAAGCTAAGTTATCCCTTGATCTCTGTGCCTCACTCTTAATCAATCAACCTTTAAAAGGAGTCACCACTGAAGGTAAATCTCCTGATGCAGAGCAATATCCAGGCATTAGCAACATTGTGGCTCCTGCAAACCTTTAAATGTGTCTTTCAAATGATGCACAGATCTCAGCAACAGTCCCTCAACCTGCTAAGCTACTTTAGCAGCTGTGATGAATCCCAGGATGTAGTCCCTGCTTTCATGGAGCGAGCCCCTTCCCATGGGACCAGGGAGGTGAGGGTGCTACCTTATAGTAACCCCTGGGGGTTGTACTCAGTGGGAGTATCTCATGGCAACGGAAACCCCCCATGGGACAAGTGAAGACTATTATGGGATAACACGGTATGTGCCTAACACCCACACCTCTCTTACACCCCCACTCCCTCTATCCCTACCCTCCTATCCCATGTACTTCTGTTTAACCAGTGAAGTAGACGAAACTGAGATGAGGAAGAATAGGGTGGAGTTGAAAGATATACTGCTAACAACCACTGAGACGAGGAAGAAGCGCAGAAGCATAGCGATCACTAAAGTGAACATCAGTGAATGGTCTAGTGGTTGCCTGCTTCCTATTGGTCCAACTTCAGTAAAAATAGAAGAGGGAAACCCGCAAGTAGTGTCAAGCCCTCCCTCGAGGAGCAAGGAGCAAGAATGCTGTGCTGTAAGAGAAGGGGATTTGGACCAGTATTCCTCCCAGGGAGAGGGGAATCCCTGAACTCCAGCAGGATGCGGGGGACTGAGGGAAGCTGGAGATTCCCACACTGGGGGAACGCAGGGTCTGTTGCTCCAGAGAGGAACCACGAGAGGGACCGAGGCTTGCAGATGGGGACACCAAAGCAGACCAACACGCAGAGACGCTGAAGGGGCAGTCTCCACCAAACCCACTGAGAAAACTGAGAGGCTGGCTGTGGGAAGTGCCCATACTACAGCATGGAAGACAAACATGGTGTGCAGGAAGAGGAAACACCAAAGAGGGTCTGAAGCTGCAGACCCACAACGCCAGAGAAGCAAAGAAGGACACAGGGAAGTATGCGGCCTACCGAAGGGCTGTAGACAAGACCCTAAAGGTATTTGGGTGGGCTGAGCCTATGGTTGGGGGTCCCCGGAGGGTGCAGGAAACCCTGAGAAGCATTGTTGATAAAAAGGGAGCGAGAGAAGATAACCCCTATGTGATAATAAGAGAGACTTTACCAGTATACAGTAACAAGAGGTATAGGGTCTGGGACCCTTACAAGAGAAGCGAATATCAAATAGCAAGAAGTTTGAATCTTCCTTGTGGCAGTACTTGGAGGGAGGGTGACCCAGGGCTGTCACAAAAGAGGAACAATAAAGAGAAATGCGAGAGAAATACCTATGAAGACAGTACTTGGCAGGAGAGTACACCAAGTCTGTAGGTGAACCATAAAGAGAACTGTGAGAGAAATACCAATGAAGACAGTACTTTGCAGGGGAGTAAACCAAGCCTGATGTGAGACCAAGAATCCTTAATGAAGACAGTACGTGGCAGGGCAGTAAACCAAGTCTGTATGTGAACCATAAAGAGAACTGTGAGCAAAGTGCATATGAAGACAGTACTTTTCAGGGGTGGATACCAAGTCTGCATATGAGACCAAGAAACCATAAATAGAATCAGGGTCAGGGACCCACCACAGATTGGATGAGTATCCAAGCTATTCTTCCTTGCCACTGTGCCTGGTAGGAGGAAACCAGTTCTGTCAACCAGGGTCAGGGACCCACTACAGCTTGGAGGAGCATCCAATCCACTCTTCTTCATCACAGTGCCTGGTAGAGGGAAAGCAGGTCTCCCAACCAGGGTCAGAGACCCACCACAGCATGGAGGAGCACCAAAGCGCCTCTTCTTCATCGCAGTACCTAGTAGGAGAAAACCAGGTCTGGCAACCAGGGTCTTTAACCCACCACAGTTTGTAGAAGCATCCAAATTCCTATTTTCTGTGACAGTGCCTGGTGGAAAAGAACCAGGTCTGCCAACTAGGCTTGGATAACCCAAAGATAGAGAAGAAGGCTGAGAGGGGCAAGTTGAGGAACAGAGACATCCCCCACCAACTGTCAAACTGTGTTATAAGCCCGAACGAGGCTAGGGAAGGGAGACATCCCCCAGCAGTTGATAAACTGTGTCAGAAGCCTGAGGAAGGATGGGAAAAAGAGATATTCCCTCAATACTTGAGGAACTGATAAATCCCAAACTGTTTTTCTGTCCATGGGAAGGGAGTCAATCCTTTGGGCTACCAGACTTCCTTTTTATTTAGTTTAACTTTGTGTGAGGGACAGAGCTAGGATTCTGACATTGGACTTTTTGCTTTGGACATCCTGACTGGGACATTTTATTTTTATTTACTTTAATTGGATATTTGTAAGGCGCCTATACAACAAATGGTGTTTCAAGGTGCCACAAGACAAAAAAGGGGGAGGGGACAAGAGAGAAAGATAACAAAGGTGGTCCTACTAGGCCTTGTAACATTAGGATCATACAAGTGCAATAACAAGAAGTGCAAGGGAGAAAGAGGGGTGTGCCAGTCTGTGCAAAATGCAAAGTGCTAGGGTGGGAAGGGAAGTGCAGGGTAAAGAGGAGAGAGTGCAAGTGAAAAGGGGAGAAGATGGTTGGGAGTAGGAGGGGGGAGAGGGCAACAGGGGTTAGCCGAGTGCTAAAGGGATGCCAGGAGGGCAAGTGCCAGGGATTGCTTGGGGTGCAGGAGGAGAGGGTCCACATGCTGAGTGCGAGGTGTGGGTGGATGGGGTGGGGGGGCTTGAAGCCCGGTAGAACTCAGAGGAGACCAGGCAGCTAGACACTGCAGCAGAAGAGGGTGCTAGCAGAGGAGGGGGGAGAGGGTAGGAGGAAGAGAAAAGGAGGGTCTTGAGGAGCTTTGTAATTTAAGGAGATCCGGCTCAAGCCTAAGAGGGCCAGGGAGACCATTGCAGAGGGAGGCTCCTGCGGACGAGAGAGATCTACTCCCACTCTCTGCTTAGCGAAACGTATCATCTGCAGAGAGTTGGAGCTAAAAGACCGAAGGGCTCTAGCAGGGAGGTATTTAGGGAGAGAGAGTTGGATGTAGTGGGATCCCAGGCCCCAGAAAGCTTTTTGGATGATGTACAGGGTCTTGAACTTGATCCTAGCAGCAACCGGGAGTCAGTGGAGAGATTTTAGGGCTGGAGACATCCGGTCCCTGGGCTTGAGGCTAAGGATACATCTTGCAGTCCTATTCTGGATTAGCTGAAGGGGCCAAGGGAGGATAAAGGAAGATTGAGGAAGAGGCTGTTGCAATAGTCCAGCCTAGAACGACCAGAGCTTTGGAGACATTGAGTTTCTGGGGGAAGGCGAGGAAAGGGAGAATGCCTCTGAGGAGGTGCAGCTGATAGTGGGACTTCTTGGCAAGGTCTGCGATGTGAGGAGAGAGAGAGGAGTCAAAGATGATACCAAGGTTTTTTGCCTCAAAAGATGGTGATGCGAGGGGACCCATAAAGGGCAGCCAAAGGGTAGGAGGGAATGAGGGACCTGGGGTCCCAGTGAGAAGGATCTCCATCTTACTGGCATTAATACAGTGATCATTGACAGCACACCATGCCTGAATTGCAGTCAGACAGACAGGGATAACAAAGGAGGAAGATGAGGCAGTAGAAGGAAGCTTGAAGGAGAGCTGTGTGTCATCTTCATAGCCCTGGAAATGGGGAGAGAAGGAGGAGATCAGGTGGGCCAGAGGGACAAGGTAGATCTTGAAGAGCCACGGCAAGAGGATAGAACCTTGAGGGATGCTGCAGTTGGAAAGTGTGATAGGAGAGATAAAAGGGCCTAGTTGAACCTGGGAAGGTTGGTCGGAGAGGAATGAAGTCAACCAGTCAAGAGCCGGCCCGTGATGCCAAGGGTATCACAGAGCCGATTTGTCAGGGTCGCCTAATTGACCATGTCAAAGGCAGAGGAAAGATCCAGAAGGATAAGAACTGATGGAGAGTTGGAATTGAGATTTTAGAGCAATTCTTCATGGGTGTTCGGTAGAGCAGTTTCCGTGCCTCGGTCTGCTCTGAAGCCAGATTGGTGGTCGTGAAGACAACCAACAGATTCAGTGTGTTGGATCAGTTAGGAGATGTCCAGCTTCTCCAGGGGTTTGCCCAAGAAGGGGGTAATGGAGATAGGGCAGAAGTTAGCTGGGCAGGAGGAGTCGACAGAGGGTGTTTTGAGGAGACAATGCACAAGGGAGGGTTTATGGGCTAGGTGGCAGGATCCAGTGGAAAAGGAGTGATTACAGAAATCCGCTAAGGCTGGTGCAAGGGAGGGAATGGTGTCCTTGATAGTTCTGGAGGAGCATGGGAGCATCTGTTTGGAGGAGATTTTCATAGAGAGGACTTGTTTAGAGATTTCATCTATTGGCGAGAAAGAGGAGAGAAGGAGGGAAAGGCAGAAAGGAGGCCAAGGGATGCCAGATAGCTGTAGAGGGAGGAGGAAGGGGACATTAGTTATTTATTTTGGTTGAGGCAGATGATAGAGCTTTTTATTTTTCATTTTACTTGAAAACAGGTTTATGCCAACCACCATGACCATTCCGTGTCAGAGTCTTACTTATGCACTCTTACACAGCTGTGTGCTTCATGACTCATCGCTCAACGTTGAAAGAATTCAGCACTGGAAGTGGATCCCCGACACTGGACAATATCTCGAGATTACAAGGAGGGAAGTTCCTAAAATGAATTAAGGAGGCCATGTTATTGCATCTCCAGCAACCTTTCAATGCGCTTTTCGCAATAACAGACTGCACCTGGCACGCGGCCACCTAAGAAGGAAGAGGGACAGGGGGCACTGGTGGGACTTTATTACAGAGCGGTCTAGAACGTATTTCTCTGGCGGGAAATCTCATTTCGCATGAACTCGGAGGAGATCGGATTCTGAAATGAACTCCCTCTGGGGGAGAGTTTGGACAGGGATGAATACATAGTTTGACTCCTCCTGACCCATCAGGCATCAACATTACAGCTGCAGCGGGTGCTGCAGCTGGAGGAGTGCCTTTGGCATGCGCCCCCTCCTACAGGTTGCCTGGCAGTGTGGCCCGCATTAGAAGCCGGCCCGCTAAGAGCATCCCGCAGCCTGGTCGGAGCCGTTCAGTACAAGGCCAAATATAAAGCCACACTCAGGAATTTACAAAAGGAAAAGCGCCCTTTAACTGCCACAACACCCACACACCTCTAGTATGTGTTTGTGCAATTAAAACAGTTATTTTAAACGATTATGTTTTACATTGACTCTAAAAGAAAATTGAAATGCACTCCTCTGGAAATAGCTGGGTACACACATGTTTTTGAAATAAGAGACATTTGGACGAGATGCGGGAGCAGCGTCACATATGCGTCTTCCTCGGTCTGTCTGCTTCTCTCGCTCTCTCTATTTCTCTTCACATTCTCTATGTTTCTCGCTCTCTTTCTCTTTCCCTCTGTCTCTTTCAATCTTTTTCTTTCTCTCTATCCTCGGGGACCAGCACAACCGTCTCCACAAGGTAACTCCGAGCAGGGACTCTGCTGGTCTCCCCCTAGTAGCCCTAGAGCTGCTGGCCTCTAGAGGCAGCCCTTTAACCCAACAGACGTATATTCTCTGCCGCGGGTAAAAGGTCTGCCTGTGGAGGTTGGCACTTCGAATTAAGAAACAAAAGGAGAGCCAGGTGCACCAACATTTATGATAGCAGTGCGCCTGCCTCTCCTTTTGCTTTGTTAATCGGAGGTCTCCACCTCCACAACCAGCCCTTTCAACAAGTGGCCGAGACCATTGCTGTTGGGTGAAAGGGCTGCCTGTGGTGGTTGGCGCATGTGATTTAGAAACAAAAATTAATGATATAAAGTCACCCACATCTCCTACCTGGCTCCCAGTGCCCGAGTTTAGGAGCAAATTCCAAACCCGGCTGCCCATAGTTAAGCTACACACCCTTATTGGACCCCCTCAATTCCTTGTCCCACTTAAAGCTCACCTACTTTTACAGACTACCTAGGACAGACTGAGAGCAAAAAAGAGGGGGGAGTGTCTCAAGAGCAGTGGTGGAATGGGACTGCAACTAGACAAGAACAATGAGGTCCACACTGCTATAAAGTCAATTTGGAAAATGGTTTTGGTGGTGATTTAATTAATGAGTGTATCAAAGTGATATCACTGAACCAACACATTAATGGCTGCAACAAACTCTGAAAGCAATCAGGATAATCTCATGTAAAAAAGAAGACATTTATTTTTCAAAGAGCATCATGTCGAATGAATAAAACAGTTTTGTGAATAGTTAAACAGGTCTAAGGTTAAACAATAAAACAGAAAATCAGAAGCAATGGATTTGAACAGTTACTTGACTCATGGAAATGAAGTAAAAAACTGAAAAACAAACTGTCCGTATCCAACTTGAGTGTAATAACAAACAATATAAATTGAAAAGAAGTGCCAACTCCAGGTGTTGTCTTGTATTCAGCCAACACTCTAATTATTAGGTTGATTAATTCTTATGCACATTTTTCGGGTTGACAAAGTTTTCTTATTATTTTAGTTGACAGGTCTGCCTACGTGTGAGCGTCATTACATAACTTAAATAAAAAAATGAAAAAAACAAACTAAATAGACATAGGACAGACTCTCATGCAGGATTGGAGGTGGTGTGAGATGCTGTTTCATCTGCATGCTTCCATCCATGGCTGCTGAGTACCTAGGGGAGACCCCTCGGTTGTAGGGGCGCCAACTTTTGGTCTCCCCATTCTAAGAATAGGATCTTTCATGAAAATAGCGGTTCCGGTGGGAGGGGTGTGCCTGGTCCCCGAACCACCTGTATACTCGGCGCCCCTGTTCGGTTGTTTAGTAACCGAGGTAGGAACCCTTACTTTGTCTCCGTGCATTCCTGAAGCTACAGTTTAACAATTGTGTCTGGCTGAGCTCTACACAAAATGCCAGTGTCCTGTGGGGAGCCATCAGACTAACTCACTTTGCTCGGTCTCTTGCACATGCTGCCAGTGTCCTGTGGGGAGCCAATAGGCTACCTCGCTTTGCTCAGTCTCGTTAACGAGCTGCCAGTGTCCTGTGGGGAGCCAATGGGCTACCTCGCTTTGCTTGGTCTCTTGCATATGCTGCCAGACTCTTGTGGGGAGCCAATAAGCTACCTCGCTTTGCTTGGTCTCTTCCACATGCTGCCAAACTCCTGTGGGTAGCCAATAGGCTAGCTTGCTTTGCTTGGTCTCTTCCACATGCTGCCAGTGTCCTGGGAGCCAATAGGCTACCTTTCTTTGCTTGGTCTGTTGCTTGTGCTGCCGGTGTCCATTAGGCAGCGAATAGGCTACCTCGCTTTGCTTGGTCTCTTGCATATGCTGCCAGACTCCTGTGGGGAGCCAATAGGCTACCTCGCTTTGCTTGGTCTCTTGCATATGCTGCCAGACTCCTGTGGGTAGCCAATAGGCTAGCTTGCTTTGCTTGGTCTCTTCCACATGCTGCCAGTGTCCTGGGAGCCAATAGGCTACCTTTCTTTGCTTGGTCTGTTGCTTGTGCTGCCGGTGTCCATTAGGCAGCGAATAGGCTACCTCGCTTTGCTTGGTCTCTTGCATATGCTGCCAGACTCTTGTGGGGAGCCAATAGGCTACCTCGCTTTGCTTGGTCTCTTCCACATGCTGCCAGTGTCCTGGGAGCCAATAGGCTACCTTTCTTTGC
This sequence comes from Ambystoma mexicanum, assembly GCF_040938575.1. Lineage (NCBI taxonomy): Eukaryota > Metazoa > Chordata > Amphibia > Caudata > Ambystomatidae > Ambystoma > Ambystoma mexicanum. Next base: position 607,623,291 of record NC_090922.1, on the reverse strand, counting down.
TTGGTCTGTTGCTTGTGCTGCCGGTGTCCATTAGGCAGCGAATAGGCTACCTCACTTTGCTTGGTCTCCTGTTCATGCTGGCAGTGTTTTGCGGGGAGGTTGCTCGGCCACTTGCTCATATTCTGGAGGGGATTTTTGCCCCATACTGAACATCCAGAGTTGGCATCTATGTTTGCAACATAAAACGAGAGCCTGCAGTGCTGCCACGAGCATACATTAGAACATAATGCACAAGATTGACACCGAATGGCCCCAAACTGTGTGGCACAAACACATATAAGTAGCAACAAATGAGGGTCACTCACACTCAAAATTAGTAAGTAATTTGTAACTAAAATTCAAAGTTGGTAAACTGAGTGGTGCGATGTGCATCTACCAAGATCACTGCATCCCTGTTCCCTCAAAACACAGTTGCTGCGCTTTCTAAAGTCCTACGCGCGGGCTGTGCTCTCTGATCCTAGCTAGGATGCAGCGTCCAAATCAATTCTAAGGGTGCTGTGGTGAACTGACTCAAGTGTCCTCTGGAAGTCACTCATATGTGGCAGAGAAAGAAAGCTTCAGACAAGTGTAGTACATTCAAACACTCCTTCTTGATTTCAAAAACAGCAGAGAATTTGGGTACACGATCTACAAGGAGCTTTTTATGTTTCATGCAAAAACATCTCAAGAAAACACTTATACAGTAAAGAAAGTGTATAGCCAGAGTCTCATTCATTGTCAATCCATATCTAATCCAATAACTTCAGTTTTTTAAAAACAATATTGTTTTCCTGAAGCCAATAAAGCAATCTCACAGATTCTAGGATTGGGTTAATTTACAACTCCAGTCCTGGAATATTTTGGGAAAGTGCTGGACAGATGTCATGTAGCAATTAGGATGAATTATAATGTTTCTAATTGTATTTATCCCTGTGATCCAATCACTGGGTCCCATATAAAGCCCTCATATGGTTCAGTAAGTGGGCCTTGTCTTAAGGTCCAGCACTTGATTGTCTCACGGTGCCCTCGTTGTAACTTGGCCGGCGTTATCTTTTACACACGTTCTTTGCATTATTTACACCAGCAAGACTGTCACACGCCGCGGCGGCCCGCATCTCCCCACCTATGCATTTACGCAAGTGTTCCTTCTATGCCCTTTTGTACACCTGATGTAGCCCTCGGAAACGTGAGGCGAGGCTTACCATTGGTGAGCACTTTCAATGTACCCTCATACTGTAACCATTGGCTTGGTCCTACACTCTGTGGACCATTTGACTGCACTTCTACTGTAACTAGCACCTATATGCCTCATGGATTTGCGCGCTGAAAAACATGTAAATCGGGTGCATTAACAGTGGAGAAACTTTGCTGAAAATGTTGGGGTGACATGACATCTGATGAAAAGGTGCCTCAGCCAAATTAATGGGGACAAAATGGTGTGCCATGAAAGTTGGGGGGGGGGAACACCCCTGTTCCCCCCTAAAATTACGCCCATGTACATTAACATGTTTCCGTCGCTGACCACCTTCAGGGGTAGAGAATGATCAAAAATAAGCTTGCCAAAGCCAACTGTTTTGGCTTTTGTACAAGAATGGAATAGGCCTTTCAACAACAGGACCTAGTGTACAACGCCGGGGGTGAGGGTTGCACTCCCTTTGTCCATCTCCAGAAGCTAGACAACATCCCTTCAGTCCTGATGTACGTATTCTTTTATTCTCAAACTTAGAATGAGTTGTGCTTCACTCATCTGATTGTGTCTAATAGATAAGACTATGTAGCTGGGCACTGCAGTGATGCTATCTAGTATCCGGAGCTAGTCAAAGGGAGTGCAACCCTCATCACTGTTTTTTTTAGCCTAGGTCATCTTGTATGTACTTGAGTGCCCAGTGTGGAGGCACTTTTAGAGGGTGTGCACCCCATATGTTATTGAATTTATTGTAACTTTACAAATTGAGACGCTGTTATTGAATTGAAGCGGTACCCGCTCACCTTTTGCTTTTATGGAATAGGCCTTTGCCAGTCACTGCTATAATGCTACTTTCACACCTTTAGATGGTAACATCTTGAACATGGTGTGAGTAGTTTGACATATGTCATTGCCTGGCAAATACCTGCCCAATGCCTATACACAGGCCAACAAAGTTGGTTCTTCCAGTGGTTATTTTTTAACAGCAGTGCCTCCGCCAGACAACTGATGTGAGGGCACACCTATTCACTATAATTCAAGTTACTGAAGACACACTTGGTTATGGAATTTTTATGCATCAGGCGCTAATTTACAGCTACAATTAATGCGTTAACTCTCAGAAGACTGCTTAGAAGTAACAGTAGTAAGCCCTATACTGGACAGAGTGTGATGTCGCTGCCTGACAGAGCTGGCACAAAGAGAACCCAGAAGGGTGCATTTTGGATGGGGAAGGGCGGGTTGTGATTGGGAATGGACATAGCAGATCTACAAGATTAGTGCCCCTACTCTTATCCCAAATCCTCCTTAGCCATAATCCAATGCAATAGTTTTGGCTAACTGCCAAAACTAAAAATATATAAAAGCACTCAAGTCAAAACTTTAATAACATTATTTAAAAAAAGCATCTGAATGAGCAGTATAAATATCCTTTAACATAGCATAACATAACTACAGCTCACAATGCTCTGTATAACACAACGGCAACATACCAACTTCCAATACATACATGTACAGTATCAGCATGAAAATAACATATTCTGTATAATTCAGGCTAGAGATCTGACTATTGAAGCAGTCAAATCGCCATTGTGCTCAATCACTGGATATTAAGTGGTAGAGTTCCTGCATTTCAATGAAGGTAACTACCAAAGAAGAAAGACTGGCCAAGTACACTTCCTCAAACAGCTATAATCAGTAAACCCATAAGAAAAAATATAACTGACATAAAAGTAAAATGCTAAACTTGAAAGATAATGGCAGAACACACAGGGTGAGGCAGAGGACTGTAAAGGAACACTGAACAGATAATCCACAATATAACTAATGAAAGAAAGACTAAACGGGCAGCAGTTTAAGAACATCTGCATTTACATCTGTGCCCATAACAGTGTGGTTCTACTGCCTGACTAAAAATTACTCAAATTTATTTTGCCCAGATTTTTTTTGCTTGAATTCTACAAAAAAATGTAGGTGGTGGGTTAGGGTCAACCAATATCGAGGCAGGGTTTTGGGGTGGGTGTTGGTGGGGGTCTCCCTCTGTATTCTGTGGAAAATACATTGATATCCAATGATGCCTTTGCAAAAGTGTCACCCACACTATGTAACCCAACTGTCAGCCTACATATCGGATACTGACTGTAAGTATGCAGGCTACTTGATGTGTAACCTTATACAATGATTCCTATGCTTTCTACATGAGCTTTGGGGTGATACCCTTGCAAGTTAATGCATTCCAAAAATCAAATATTAATTTACCCTCTAAGGATTTTGAGTACGGAGATGACATGCTCACTGCCTTCTACTTTAGCATTGCTAACATTACCCTATACGTGAAGTGCAACATTGCAATATCATCAACTTGGTCTGCAAGGGATTATGGGTATCGGAATATTCAAGCTACAATGCTCTTCACACCCAGCATGCTTTCCAGGTTTCAGAGTTTCATTGGGCATAGACCTTACCAAAACCTGTGATAATGTTCTGCTATACCAATATGGTGTCACTGGGCACTTGTATAATCCTACTCAACAAAGTTAGGGTGCGGGATGTTGCAAACAATCTAATTTGCATTGTAAAATAATTGTGTCTATGCATGTTCATAACATTTTCTTAATTTGCCCATAATATCATGCTATACATATGTTTGGCTTGCAAAGTATTGTGGGTATGCAAATATCCCAGAAGTGTTTTACTGGTACACTCGCCCACTCTTTACAGAGATTTGTCAACTAGTATTAGAGACCAGAACAGGGTCCAGGCGGTGAGTATGAGGGGCAAAGGAAATCACTCTGTTGGGGGTGAATAACACATTGGCAACTTCAAAAAACAAGTCAGATGTTTGGGCAGTACATTACATTGAAGACCATGTGTTCTTTTATTTGCACTAAAGGGTAGTAAACTCTACGAATAGTATAGGAAACTGCACCTTCTTTTTATGCGCAACTGCTGACGGCTTTTCAATATAATAATGTGTTCTCTATTTAGAGTCTCTAGCATCCCCATTCATCTTGTTTAACTGATATAAATGAAATGAAGAAGTTTGGCCCTTAGTTACAGAAGGCACTCCATCTGTTGTACCTCCGAGCATTGCTGCTATTAACTTTAAGCTCAAATCTATGTGATTTTCTTCAACAGGCTCCTTAAGAAACCTGAGTGAGGCTCTTGCTGAATTTCATCTAGACTGGGGTGAGGAAGGATGGGGTAAATATTTATAGGTTGTATTCACTGCCCAGCCATTTCACTTCCTATATTAGGGTTACAAGCGGAGTTCTGATTAGATTGTATTTCCTACTTGGAATCAAATTATCTTTTAGGGAGAAAAATGTGAATAGCTTTGTCAAAAGGGAAACTTTATAATTATAAAATGGTGTTCTTTACCCCTAAAATCCCTCTTGCGATTGTGCAATAATATTATTAGAGCTCCACCCTAAGCACCTGCTGTGCTGGTCACTGGTTCGAAAATATCAGTGGAGGGGTCGGCTGATTTGTTCATTGTTTCCCATTTTTTTGTTGGGCTTATTTGTACTCGCGATTTTGTTGTTGGGCAAATGTTGCTGTATTTAGGGAGTACAAATCTGGTGGCTCGTATGCCACTTATTTGTAAGGCTGGTTTTGAGTAAGTGTTGTCACTGCTCTGTTTATCGGACTCTGTAATGTTGATGGCAAACTTCAGCACAGGAATTCCGATTATCAAACTCTTCGATATAGTTACCCAGATGCAATCATCATCCAGACAGACATTGTGATAGGAGCCGCATGCTCTTATGCATGTGAATTACTTCATTAAAGTGGCACATCAACTCTTATTGGCATGTTTTCTGGCACACTCCTTTTATCTGCCATTGTTTCATCTGGCAAATAATGTACCATGTCTGAATTATTTTCAAGCCATATCAGTTGTGATAAGCAATATATGTATTTTTTAATACATATGGTTGGTTTTACAGTGGCATACAACACATTCTGCATTGCCTCTGAGCGGTGTCAACAAATTAATATCCACAACTAAAACTATTGGTTATTATTAACATAGAATTTATTTTTGTGCATGTACATTTTTGTGTGCATAGGAGTATTTTTGCTAGCTACTGTGGCAGATCCTGAAGTCTTGGATTGGTTGATGAGCTCTCTATCATCACACATAAAACATATTTTTGGCCTATATCTTTGGAAAAAGTGCTGTAAGGTGCACCTTTTAACACTGATTTATAGCAGAATTCCCCTTAAAACCCTACCGAGATGAAAGCTCACTATCCCCTTGCCTCTCTTGGCCTCTCTTCCATCCCAACTCACCCTCTCCTCCCCCTTCTCACCTATCACAACGGATGAGATCTCTAGAGTAGTCGCTCTATGAAGGTCTCATCCAAAGATGTGTCCTCTTGTTCTTACAGAACCATCAAGGACAACATCTCCTCCCTCACTCGGGCTCTTGCTGCCTTCTGCAACCACTCCCTAACATCTGGTTCTTTCCCTTCTTCTCTCAAGCACTCCCTTGTGCACCCCCTCCTAAAAAAGCATTCTGCCGACCCCTTGTGTCCAGCCAACTATCACCCTATTTCTACTAAACCCTTCCTTGGGACACTCATGGAGAAGTTGGTCATCCCCCAACTGACCAAACACACTGAGCTTGCTGGTTGTTTACATGACCATCAATCTGGATTCCGATAATCCAGAGGAACAGAAACTGTTCTCCTGAACACCCATGAAGAATTGCTTGCAAACCTTGACTCTACCTCTCCTGATGTTCCCATTCTCCTTGACCTTTCTTCCGCCTTTGACACGGTCAACCACTCTATCATCATAAAGTGTCTCCAAGATACACTTGGTATCTCAGATCGGGCACTGGATTGGCTGACCTAGTTCCTTACTGATTGCCCTTTACAGGTGCTCCTGGGCTCCTTCTCCTCCTCCACCACTCTCTCTACCTGTGGTGATCTCCAAGGCTCTATCCTCTCACCTTGGTTTTTCAATATCTACCTAGCACCTCCTGCTCACCTGATCTCTGCCTTCTCTCCTCATTTCCAGTGTTACACAGATGACACACAACTCTTCTTCAAGTTCCCCTCTTCCTCCTCCTCTTTCTCTTCTATCGTCACTGACTGCCTGTCTGCTATTCAGGGTTGGTGCACATATAATGATCACTGTCTTAATGCAGTAAGACCGAGAACCTGCCTATCGGGATACCTGCTCCCAGTTTCCCTCTTACACTTTGGTCACCCTCTATGGGCTCACCTCCCTCAGAAACCTCGGGTCATCTTCGACTACTCTCTCTCCTTTACTCCTCACATTTTGGACCTTGACAAGAATGCCCACTTTCAACTTCACCTCCTCAGAGGCATTCTTCCTTTCCTCCCCCTCACCCAGAAGCTCAATGTCTCTAGAGCTCTGGTCCTCTTCAGGCTTGACTACTGTAACTGCCTCTTCCTCAACCTGCCTATTTCTTCACTCTGTCCTCTTCAACCAATCCAGAATAGGGCTGTGTAATAAAATGAGACGACCCAGTAAAGCTTAGTGGAGCTTTAATCAAAGGCCCCCGGAGGTTGGGCTGCCAGGATTGAAATGAGTTGAACACTCTCAAACAGAGCGTTCAACTGTAAGCATTCCGCACTGACGTAAGGTCAGTGTGCACACAATATAACATCTCCCGTACGAGGAAGCAGGAAAGGAAAGGGAGGAAGGGTGAGGAGCAAAGCGAAAGCAGAACAAGGGAATATAACTGTAACACTTTCTTTTAATTGGAGGTTTCCTCTTGACAGTAGCCTGTATTGCTTCGTGCATCAATAATAGACATAGTCATCGTTGTAGTTACGGATGTTTCTCCGGTTCCTCTTGGAAAGACTGACTGTGGGGTCAGCACTCACATCATTGTTCTCATCACAGTCTTGTTGATGTGTATCTTCTGGCTGGATAACATCTTTTGTCGGTATGTCCTTACTTGAACTGGGTTTTTTGTGGTCTCTCTCTATTTTCACTAGGTCATCGCCGGACCATTTCCTTCCATCCTCCAACAGTACAGATTTGCCGTAGCATCTCACTACCCTTTGTGGGGATCTAAAGTGGGATTCTTCCTTGAGGGTCTTCTTGGGTTCTTTGACACATACCAAGTCTCCCTCTTGAATTGCCATCTCTCTTACTTTGTTTTTTGAGTCATAGTATGTTTTGTATTTGCTCTGTTTCTCTCTTACATGTTCCTGAATATGATCCATGTTCAATCCCACCTCTCCATTGTCCATAAAGATCCAGGCTGGTCTGAGTCGATTGTAGGCGATTCTGCCTCTCATCATTGTGAATGGTTCAACACTGGTGGTGGAGTGTGGAGTTGTCCTGTATGCATATAAGGCCTCCTTTAGTGTCTCCCTCCACGGAAGTGTGTTGACGATGGCTAATTGAATCACACCTTTCACTAGCCTGTGCATTCTCTCTACAAGGCCATTGGAGATTGGATGGTATAAGGAGGTGGTGATATGATGGATAGCTTTGTCTTTGAGGAATCCCTGGAATTCTAGTGACATGAACTGTGTCCCATTGTCTGAGACTAGCTCTTTGGGATCACCTTCCCTATTGAATATGACCGTCAGGAATTCAGTGATTTTCTTTGTGGTTACGTTTGTCTCTGCTATTCCCCATCCGTCCATTTAGATGTATAGTCTACTAAGACTATAATATAGATTTTGACCGCTTCTAAATTCTCAAATGGTCCCATGATGTCTATGGCCAGTTTAGACCATACATTCTTTGGGCTTTCAATTGGTTGTAATGGTGTTTTCCTTGTGGTTTTTGATTTGTCGCTTGAGGCACAGGCGGAGCAATTTTTGACCAACTCCTCTGCTTCCCTCTACATGTTCGGCCACCAGTAGTTGCACCTTAAACGGTTCTTGGTTAGACTTCTCCCAAGGTGCCCTTCGTGTGCTAGATCCAGCAATTTATTTCTGAGCTGCATCGGTGGGATTATTCTGTCACCTCTGTAGATGTGTTCTTTGTCCATGTATATTTCTTGCCTGATGGGCATGAAGTCTGTTAGACATTGGGATGGTGTCGCCCAATCATTTGTTATTGCTTTCCTAATTTCTCTTTGCTCAGGATCATCGTTTGTTTTGCTTTTCCACTCATCGATGGGAATGGCTGGATTTATGGTTGCTATTATGTCTTGGTCTGAATCTTCAGGTTCAATGTCCTGATTGGTCGATAGCTTGGAGAAGCAGTCAGCCAGCTGATTTTGTGTTCCTGGAGTGTAGCATATGTTGATGTTGTATTGCATAATATCAAGGATCCAACGTCTTATTCTTGGGGATATGAGATGAGGTGTCTTTGACTGAAAAACGTTTACAAGTGGTTTGTGGTCTGTTCTGAGTGTAATGGGTAAGCCCCAAATTAAGTTCCGAAAATGTTGTAGGATACATCTTACTCCCAGCGCCTCTCTCTCTATCGTGGAATAATTTAATTCTGCTCCTTTTAATACTCTGGATGCAAAGGCAATCGTTACTTTGCCCTTGCTGTGGATCTGCTCCAGGACTCCGCCTAGACCAACCTTAGTGGCATCCACTGATATAATTGCCTTTGCCTTGCAGTCAAACATGCTTAAAGTGGGTGCTCGATTGATATTATGTTTTATTTCCTGAAATTCTATTTTGCATTTCTTGGACCAGTCAAACTTGTTCATCTTCTTCATGATACTCCTCATGTTCTTGGTTTTATCAGCATAGTTACCTACACATTTTGAATAGTACTCAGTCATTCCAAGAAAGCTTCTTAATTGATCTTTGTTTACTGGTTCAGCGATGCTTAGGATGTTATCTATCAGTTCTTTCTTGGGACTGATGCCATTTGAGTCTATGGAGTGGCCAAGGTAGGACACTTTGTTGCATTTGATGTTACATTTTTCCAATTTTAAGGTGAGGCCACTTTTTTGAATCACTCTTAATACACTGGTAAGTATTGCATCGTGTTCTTGTTCTGATACCGCCGATATGAGGATATCGTCTTGGAAACAATGTACTCCTCCCAAACCTCCAAACAGGTGTGACATTAGTCTTTGAAACACAGCGGCGGCGGATGCGAGGCCAAAAGGCATCCTTTTGAATCTGAATGCTCCCAGGGGAGTGACAAATGAGGTGAGGCTTCTGGAGTCTTCTTCTAGGTCTATTTGGTGATATGCAGATGAAGGATCTAGGGTACTGAAGTATTTTGCTGGCTTCATGGTCGTTAACAGCTCCGATATGTTTGGGAGGGGGTGCCTGTCGATCCATATGTCAAAGGCCCCCAGAGGTTGGGCTGCCCGGATTGAAATGAGTTGAACACTCTCAAACAGAGCGTTCAACTCTAAGCATTCCACACTGACGTAAGGTCAGTCTGCACACAATATAACAGGCTGCGAGACGTAGCCTTGGCCTCAAGCCCTGGGACCATATCCCTCCAGCATTAAAATCTCTCCACTGGCTCCCGGTTGTTGCAAGGATCAAATTCAAAATCCGCTGCATCATCCACAAGGCAGTCTGGGGCCTGGGCCCACGCTGCCTGCAACTCTCTCTTACTAAACACTCTCCTTCCAGATCCCTTTGGTCTTCTGGCTCCAACTCTCTGCTGATCAAACGCTTCGCCAAGCAGAGAGCTGGGTCAGATCGCTCTCCTCTGCTGGCTCCTTCCTATGGAACAATCTCCCTCTTTCAGACCGTCTTGAACCGGACCATCTCAAGTTCTGCAAACAACTCAAAACGTTTCTCTACTCCTCCTCCTTCCCCCACCCCACCCTCTGTTGCTGAGATTGGCAGCCTGGCCCCTGCAGCCTGGCCCCTCAATAGTCAAATAGGATCCCGGCCTCCTGCGCAATAGCCCCCACACCTCCTGTCGTGTGGTTTTGCCTCCCCTCGCAATTACCTGTTGGGCGGTAGACCTCCCTCTTCACACACTTACCTGTCCATAGGAGACCCTAATAGCACTTACCCTCACCCAACCCCCTCTTACTCCTATCTTTTCCCCTGCACTTGCACGCTCCGAATGACATAAGGCCTAGTAGGACCGCTGTTTCTTTCTATGTATTCACAGTTATTTCCATTGTTTATATTTCCCCCATGATCCCTGCCCTGTGACTTGTGGCACTTTGAAACACTGTCTTCCTGTATAAGTGCCTTAAAAATGTCCAATCAAATAAAATACAATAACCATGCATGCTCACAAAATGGCTTACCATTGGGCGGGAGAATGAGAGGAAGGGAACAAGAATGTCCTATGGTCTAGGGGGGCAGAAGGGGGAATAGGTGGGGAGCCGGAGGCAGGCACGTGTGGTCAAGTTCCACAGAGAAGTGTGCCCTGGGCCCATCTGATACGGGTGTCTTTATTGGTGGAAACGGATGAAGCTTGATGAATTGATCACAGGATATGCAATGGACTCATGGGCTGCGTGGATGGAGTAGACCATGTTTGGTTGCGTGAGCCTTCTTACTGTTTGGCAAAATAAAATAAAAGATGATACATAATGCTCGCCTCTGTGCCTTTAATAGAATCTATAACACTATGATCAATCAACGTTACTCGGAACACAGCTGGCAACTCCACCTCCAGAGCTGTGCCTACTACTCCAGATGCTACCGTTAGACCTGGGCATAACGCACCCTACAAGGTCTCCACACCTGGGCACGCTGCTGCAGCTGCTGAGAACATATCACAAACTGCCTGTTCTTTATCGAGGCATAAAAATGCAATTAAATACGCGACAGTAAAACAAAGGAAGCATGAAAAACGGGGAAAGCCATTTCAAGCAGTAAATGTGCCCAGTGGACTGCCTGGTGTGTTGGCAGTTAATGGGGGTTGGCACTAGGCAGCTTTCATCTCGGGTGCCAGCAGGGTACGCTACCAGCATGTCTGCCTTCGAGCTCATTAGAACGCAGCCCGCGTGAAGGCTCCCTTTGTAGCTTCTGGAATCCATCCTTTGCTGTGGTGTTTATTTTCCTTTGGCAAATATTAGCTGTGCGCGAGGTGTGAGGCCCAGCTAACGCTCGGCCCTGTTGGTTAATGGGTACACAAACAGGGCCAGTAAAAGGAGACACTGCTGGCCCATAAAGATGCTGGCACCGTGGCCAGGCCTGGGACGTCTGTTGGCAGATGGCAAATGGCCCATCAAATGCCTACTTGGCAAGCCTGGAACCAATCCACCTTAATCAGGAGGAGAGGTGACACACGAGGACACGGTTTGGGATAGTGTGTGCAAAGAGGGCTTTCCGAGTCTTAGAAGAGGAGCCCCTACGATGAACGGAAGCCTCTGGGTGGAGAGCGCAGCCATGGAAACAATGAAAGTTGCAGCGTTTAGAAATAGTTGTTCCGCCATTTTGATGTGACACGCTCAACCTTTGCCTCTGCCCTTTTGTGACATTCCCTTCATCCCACAAGGTCTTTGCATTAATTGTGACTGGTTTCTGAAATTAAAACGCCCTTTTAAGCCATGTTGCTATCAAGCCAGACTCAATTAGTCCCTGCTAGGTAGGGGCACTGTTCCACTGGTTTATGCTGAAAGCTTGTAATGCCTTCTTTTTGAAAATATGGCTACTGTTTTGTGTGGGCTTTTAGATTATTGTATGGACGCGCAGTACTTAGCTTTGCTGCTTCCTTTCTGTAGAACATTCGTTGTGTCAGGTTGTTGTCTTACTTGTACACGAGAGTGTCCGCCAGACTGTGAGTGGATGAAGGCCCCTGTCACTGTTCATACCACTGCTTTTTGGGTCTATCCCCCTTTCCAGCGCAACTGATGAACAAAAAAAACAGCACCTTTCTACCAATTAATCAGAGTTTATTTATTTATTTATTTTTATTTATTTGCATTTTTAAAGCGCACAACTGCCCTCGGGCATCGTGGCGCTGTTACATGAAGCTTACTTGGCATGGGTATAATATCAGGACACAGTAGGAGCTTGGTTACAGACAGTGCTCATGTTCCAAGGTTACATGGGAACAGTGAGCATAGGTACAATTTGTTGGCACAGGTAAAGGGAATGGTTAGAGACATTATTCAGGTTTCAGGTAGCATTTCAGGTACAGATTTACTTGAATAAGATGGTTTTCAGTGCCTTTCTGAAGGCCATGAGTGATGCTTCATATCTTAGTTTAGGTGGTAGTGAGTTCCAGGATTTTGGTGCTAAAACTTCGAAACATGAACCGCCGGCTTTAATTCTGTTGAAGTTAGGGACTGAAAGTTGGTTTGTGTACAAATCCCCTTTAGGTCTAAGTGTCTGCCCTTGTTGTATTCCTTCAGTTAGATAGCTGGGAGCAGATTGGGATATGCATCTATGGGTTATAGTGAGGGTCTTGAACAGGATGTTCTCTTTGACAGGCAGCCAGTGGGCATTTTGTCATGCTAGATATGTGTGCTCCCTCCTGGGAATTCTGAAGGCTGCTCTCAGTGCGTTGTCCTGAGTAATTTGTAGTCTGTTAATGTTTTTGGCGGATGTGCCCAGTAGGAGGATGTTGCAAATGTCCAGTTGGTGGCCCTAGCGATGTTGAGGCAGTTTTCAGTGGACAGGTGAGGTTTTACCGCATTGATCATTTTAGTTGTCAGTGCTGCTGAGGAGGAGATATAGCTTAAATGTCTATCCATGGACAAGGGAGAATCTAGGTATACTCCCAGAGTTTTTACCGCAGAAGAGACTGTGATTACAGTACTCTCAATTTTGAAATTGCCGTATTTACTGTCTAGTTTACTGAGGGTTTCTTTAGGTCCCACCAGTAGGATCTCTGTCTTGTCTCCATTGAGACAGAGGGCTTTGGCTGCCATCCAGGCCTGGATGATGGCATATGTGTTTTTTAAGGTTCTTAGATCTTGCTCGTAATCACCAGATAATGGGAGAAGAATGTGTGTATCATTAGCATAATTGGTGAAAGTTATGCCAAATTCTTCTAGGTCGTTAAAGAAAGGTAGTGTGAATAGGTTGTAGAGCATGGGGGAGGTGCCCGAACCTTGTGGTACTCCGCAGCTAATAGGGGGGGGGTGGCTGATGCTTGGTCTGAGAAGACCCTCATAGCTCTGCCCTCCAAGAAGGATGAGATCCATGTAGTGGCCTCAGTAGAGAAGTGCGCCTGGTTGGCGAGGTGTGTATTTAGGATTTTATGGTCGACTAGGTCGAACGCCGCTGACAGGTGGAGAAGTAGGAGGATGGCACATTTGCCCTTGTCCATATTTCTTAGGAGTTGTTTTTTAAGTCAAGCAAGGCAGACTCAGTGCCATGCCGCGGACGAAAACTGGACTGTATGTTTCCTAGGATTTTGTGTAATTCTAGGTAGGCTTGTATCTGTAGATAAGCAGCCTTATCCAAGATTTGCAGCAGGAATGGCACAGTTGTAATTGGCCTGTAGTTGTTAGGAGAGTTTGGGTCTAGGGTAGGCTTTTTTAGCAGTGGCCGAACCCATGCTTCCTTAAGAGAGGAGGGTACTGAGCCAGCGGCAAATGAGGCGTTAATAAAAGTTGTGATGAACGGTGCTAGAGACTCAGCACAGTCTTTGATTATGTTTTCTGGACAAAGGTCCCCTTTGCATAGTTAGGGTTTTATTTGCTTCATAATGAGTAGGACATCAGGAATAGTTACCTTTCTAAATGTGAATGGTGGTGGTGGGTTGCTGTCATGCTGGATACCTATCCACCTGGCTTAAGATTGGGAGCAGTCTCTGTTGTGTCGGAGTAGGTCAATTTTGTCCAGCATTGCCTTCTGGAAGTCATTACACCATTTCTTGTCCTCAACCGTTTGATGTTTGGATGTGGGGGATATGACTAGCTCACTGAAGATGGCGAATAGTTTTTTGGAGTGGGATTGGGCATTGTTGATTCTAGTGTTGTAGGCAGCGGCTTTGGCTTTAGCTATGGCATTTTTATATTGTTTAGCAATAGCTAGGTAGGAATCCCATGTGGGGGCAGAGAGACAGGATTGCCATTTGTTAAGGGAGTGTGTTTTGAGTACCTTTAGGGCGTGTAAGTCTTGGTTGAACCACGAGTTGCTGTGAAATAGTTTTTTAGCTTTTCTGTTCTCTAATGGGGCAATTGTGTCAATCACCTCTTTCATAGTAGTGTTATAAAGATCGACCAGTTCTTTAGGGTTACTTGAGATGGGTGATGCTAATGCTGAGACTTCTGGGAGTGGGAGAATTCTCTCTTTAGTGAGTCATTTTTTAGATCTGTCTAGGGCAGCTGGCATGGAAAGGTTTTGCATGGGTGCTGCATTTGTTGGGATGTAGAAATTGATGAGATGGTGGTCGATCCATGGTTGTGGGGTGTTAGAACTGATATCTACCCTGCAGCTGTGGCCGACTAACCAGTCTAGTATGCAACCTTTAGTGTGAGTGGCAGAGTCGACTTTCTGGATGAATTGTAGGTCCTGGAGGGCTTTAGCAACAGCTTTACTGTGTTTGTCTTTTGTGTCATTGAATCCGAGATTAAAATCTCCAAGGTGTATGGCTTTAGTGTTTGGTGTGAGGTTGTTACCTATGAGGTGTAGAAGGTTGGCTTGGAAGTCCAGAAGCGGGCTTGGAGGCCGGTAGATGAGGTGCATTGTCATAGTGTCATTGGGTAAGAAGGAGATCTTTACTGATAGGGCGTCAAAGTTCTCAGAACTTGTGGATTTAATTTGTCTAGCCTTAAGTGTTTCTTTGTCTGTCAGGGCCCCCCCCCACCTTTGTGTATCAGTCTATCATGGCGGAAGATGATGTACCTGGGGGCTAGCGACTGGCATATGGCTGGTTCAGATGCTCCATGTAGCCATGTTTCCGTGATGGCTAGAGCGTCTAGCTCCAGGTCAGAGATTAAGTTGTGAATTTCTGTGGCATGGGCTTGCAGTGATCTAGCATTAATGAGAGCAAGTTGCATTTTGGTGGGCTCCTTTATACTGGGTTTAGGTTTGGCAGTGTTGGTGGGGTGTGTGGTGATAGGATCCTTGGTCTTTGTGGTAGGAATGTTTGTTTGTTGGTGGGAAGGGTGTACGCACCGTGTGTTTGTGGTACTTGGTGTGCGCTGTGGATGTGCGGGCTCCTAATCTAGTGTTTTGTACGTGCATGGGTGGTATGTGTGATGTGATTTGGGCAATGGATTTGGGCCTGAAGGTAGCGTTAGTAGGTGGTGTGGCTGTGGAGTGGTGGGTATGGCACTCATATGTGCTTAGTGTTGGCAGGAACGGGGTGGGAAGAATAGAGTCTGAGCAGAGATGCCTGTTGGGCAGGTGCTTGGCAATGATTATTGTACGGGTTGTGTCCGTAGAGGTAGGCAAGTCCGTTAGGCGCAAAGGTCAGGGTGGGCTAGGTGGATGGATTTCCTGCAACTTGTGTTGGCCCTGGTGGCAGTTTAGGCAGTGGCAGGAGGCCATAGGCGACCATAAGGGTTCTGGGAAGCACGTAAAACTAAGCAGTCGGGCCTTTCAAGAGGTGCCGTGAGTAAATTTTCAGAGGTGCTATGGCATATGTAGATACTGTTGGGCACTGTATAAATCAGAGAGTACACAAAGTGTAGCAGAGTATCGTTCTAAAAGCTGGTTAAGTATCGTAGGCAGTTATTGATACAGTTTGGCAATCTCTAAACATATGGTGGGCAATTGAGACATTTGCTAAGTAAATGCTAAAGATTGAGATGCTGAGTGCACACAGCTAGTCAAGAGTCCCCATGCAGCTAGAATCATAATGCAGGAGGAAGGAGGAAGCGCAAAGTGTGGTGTTCAGCAACAGCAAGTGTGTGTAGACGATGCATAGTGCTTAGGGCAATAGGTACAACCAACACTGAGGTAAGTCAACGGAACACTATGCAAGTTGGACATTTTGGTGGGGAAACAAGGCACATATGATGGTCAGGGAATGCAGCATGCTGGATATAGTATGAATATCATTGATATAGGTGATACATGATATGAAGGGAGCAAGGGCAGATCAGATCGCTAGGTCAACCGGCACTGCATATTCGCCAGTAGCACGGCGTAAACAGTGGACAAATGCTGTCAATAGCAGAGCGTTAGTATGGGGCGTGCGGGCACAGAGCAGAACAGTGGTGAAACATTATAGTGCAGACAGCAGGTAAAGTATGAGTACGATGGTATGTGAATGATCATAAACTGCTTACTGTGTATTGTACAAGTGATACCATGAAGCAGACTGACAATATACATAGTGCATAGTGGAGTTGCCATACTAAGCTATTGCCCACTCATATGGGCTACAGAAAACCTTGCTGCATGCAACCAATTGGTCAAGTGGGGTTTTATAGACGTGTGCCCTACTTTTGGGCTTCTTTTCACCTTGTGTGCATTTGTACAGCAAATATATGAAATTGGTTTTGCTGTGCAGATGAGGGAACGATACAGGCTTGCAGTGGAGGTGTGAGGTTGGGCGAGGCTCTGTGGAAAGAGGTGGAGTGGGAAGGTTTGCCATTACAGACAGCAGGTTGGTGTGCAGCGTCCAAGCAACCATTCCGGGTCTCCTGGCTGGGATCATTATCTCATGGCAGAGATTTTTAGGAATAGGTATGGAAGCTTTATTTTTATGGTTAAGTGCTTCATTCACAGCAGTTTGTGTGGGGGCAATTAATGTATGAATCAACATACAGATATGGCTGGACTGTGCACTTTCATCAAGTTGAAATATGGTATTGTTAACATTGTAAGGAACTCATGGTGGCAACAGTAAAGACAGACGCAAGTGATCACAATTCAAGGGTGTTTATAAAACGGTAAATGCAGGGTGAGAAAACGCCTAACCTAAAATTTAATCTAAGAGGGGAGCAAGCTTCGACCATCAAATGAAAATAAGGCAGTCCTTCTGTCGTTGTGTCAAAATAAAAGGGCCATTACTAAGAAAAACCTATTGCCAATTCTTACTCTAAATACACACAGAAGTTTGGTATAATGTTCTCAATAAACAAAGAAGTGTTCACAAAGAATAAACAGGATGTGATTGCCATGGCCACGTTTTGAGCACGGGACACAGTGTATCTCCAGAGCACAGCACACACTCAAGCCTTCCCACCACGAGTCGACAGTTCCGTATCAGCTATCAGGTCCTTCGATGGTTAAGTCTCTTTTCAATGAAAGTCTCTTGCCTTCAAGGGCCTGATGCATTCAACAAACAAACACAAAGTTCTGTTCCATATATACTTTATTTATTTATTCATTGCATTTGTTGGTAGCATCCAGAACCAGAGGTATCACAGCGCTAAGAAGGCATTACATAGAATGGGTGGCGACTTCACCCCTGGATCCCCCTCTTCCGGGCCCTGGCCCCTCACCAGCCATATTCAACAAAGCAACTAAACAGTTCCTTTTCTCAATGAACTTTGGGTGAAGACTTTTCACCAATGGGTCTCCCTCAGCCAGGCTTGGACCCAACTGGCAAGGGGGACCATTCACTTCCCCTGGTCTTCCAATATTTCTTGCATTCATGATTCTTCAGGCTTTGCCCCTGGTTGTCGATTTCCCTCTGCCGGGTTCACTTTCGCCAACTTTAAGAGACAGTTCATTGTGCACAGCCCGTGGTCGGGTTTACTTCGGTCAACACACTATTCTGGTTGTCAGCTTCCCTCTGCCAGGTTCACTCTTGCCACCTTTTATAGACAGTTCACTGTATTTCGGGACTTTAGTCTTTGCCCCCTTTTGTTGGCATCTCTCCACCAGGTTCACTCCTGCCAAGCTTTGCACTGTACTGTTCATGTACTACTTTTCACCATGCAGTATTCATTTCTCTTAGATTTCACAATCATCCATTGGTCAAAGACTTTTGACGGTACAGAGGATTTTACAAGACCCCTTTATGCCCTCTTGGACCTCTCTTCGCCTCTCCCCAAGGCCTTCTGGTTACATAATCTCTACCATCAGGCAATTGTCCAGAGTTTCCTGCGTGACCACCCACGTGGTGCCAGACGCCTCTGTTGCAGGCTTTGACCCTCTTTCTCAATAGTTTTTTTTAACCTTTCTAAGTTCAAATTAGCCATTTGCTACTTTTCGTTCAACACAGTTCTGTTTCTTATCGACTCTCCCCTCAACTCACTGGCTGTGATGAACCGCTTGGCCTTCCTTCTCTTTGGAGTCAATGTTGGTACCACAAGACAAGCATATCTCCATGGCTTGGTAATCAGCAGAGTAGGGTCTTGTGTACCAAGCGCTTCTGCTGCAACACACACTGGCTTTTGTTTGCGGCCTTATGTTTCCATCTCCGGAGGTTTCACGGACCTTGATCAGAGAAGGCAAGGTCGCTTCTCCTCTTGTCACCCTCTTGGTATTTGCCATCTTTTCCCTCCTCTTGAACTGCTGTGCTGAGTTAGCTCTCACATCGTGCGTGCTGCCTTGCTCATTCTGTGCTCTTGTACTCCACCTTTTACCCATGTGGGGAAGGGAAAGGGTAGTCAGGTGTGTGTGATTCTGGTCAATTGCCTGAGCCTTGTATTGGGACATGTCAGGTAAATGGCTCTGGTGTTAGTCCGTTGTCTTTTGTGTTGTGCGAAAGTGTTGGTGTTGGAAAAGAGGGGGGCAGTTTTTTGTAATATCCTATGTGGTAGGTTGGGGAAAAGGTGTCAAAAGAAAAGGGATACTGCATCTCACCCATCAGTGACCCACTCCGACTTCCCAGTGACCCCTCATCCAGGTGATCGCCCCTCACCGGTCCACCCCCAGGAACTGGATCCAATAGTGACGTCCTTGCCACCTGGATGACAGATCCCCGGTGACTAACTAGGGAGACACCAACATGTTTCTCATATATCCTTTCCCTGTTCGAGGTGGATATACTTGTTCTTTGGTTCGATTTCCTGTCGATAAGACTGACCAAAGAACAGGGGTGAGAGATGTCCAGGCGCACTCGCATATTCCATTGATCGGTTTTAACAGGTAGAGGTGAAGTGATCTTATCTGACTCACTACAATAACCTACGAATTGTGTTTCAAAGGCTGTCTTGGCCTACATGGGTTTTGAATTTTCCAAATCAAATACTGGAGAATTTTGGGAGTTGTGACTTTCATGCCAGGACATTTGGGGAAAAATATCTCAGAAGGGAGGTGGAGATTCCTGTAGGAGAGTAGAGAAGATAAGGAAGTCTCGCCCGAGAATAACTTTCTCAGGGAGCCCTGGAATTATGGCTGATGGTATTTTACATGTCCGGCCCCAGATTTCTCTGTGGACTGGTATCTTAGGATAGATTTCATTATCCCCATGTACACAAGTTACTCAGACTAGGGTTGCATGGTTTATGGTTTGTGGTGTAACTAAATCAGCCCATATATCGGTCTGTTTACTGCCTGAGTCATTTAAGGCCTTTAGCTGTTTCCCATTTACCCAAGCCTTTTCATAGGTGAACTCAGTAGGGTTTTGACATAAGCAATGCTAAAAGTTTTTAGCTCTTGCTCGTCTTCTTCCCACTCTTCACCCTTCAAGCAGCCTATTTCCATAGGTTTGTCTTTTATATTCTTTGAACAGTGTCTAGCTAGATGTCCGATCTCTCTACAGGAAAAACAGACCAATGGAGGTGGTTTGCTTCCTTTTGCTTCCTCCCTTCTGCCTTCATCTTTAGGTCTTGGATCAGGTTTCTTGATCTCGACTCTTTCTCGAGGCACCCCTTCCTTGACTCTATATGACCAACCTTGTTTATGTATTCCCTGGGATGTAGGGTGATAGGTGGGTTTATGATCTTTTCAATCTTCCCATTGATCGGATGGTTGTAATATTTATTCACATCTGCATGGTTTTGTACAGTCTCAATGGCCATGGCTAGGGTAGGTCAATTTAATTGAAGGATGGATTTTTGCAAAAAAGGGGGTAAGGAATTTGTAAATTGTTCTAAGGCAATCATCTTGTTCAGTTCTTCTAGAGTTTTATTATTAGTTCATAGGGTTATTGTGTTTTTGATCCATTTGGCCATCTCTAAAGGAGATTTTCCTGTGTTCAACCTAATGTCTCGTAGTTTCTGCTGATAATTGCAGGTTTGCCCTACTCTTTTCAACAAGCTTACCTTGATGGATAAGATGGAAGCTCCCTGTGCAAGGTTGAGTAGTTGATAAGAAGTTTGGAGTTCCCCTTTTAGCAATGGTCCCAAATAGCATTTCTTAATGTTCTCTCCCCAACCAAGTTGTTCGGCAAGGCATTCGAAGTTTAGGAAAACATTTCGCAAATCTTCACCTTTGAGATATGGTTGAAGTACAAATTGTGGTAGTAACGGTCTAGCTTGCAATTCAGTTAGTCTGGTTAGATTTTCCTGGAGTCTGTTTTCAGCTTGTACCTGATGGGCTGCCAATTGGGCAATGATATTGGCTAAATCAGCCATTTCTTCCGGGGGTGGAAGGGTTCCCCGTGTGGTGTCTGAATCAGAGAAAAAGAACTCTCGACCCGTTAAGAGAACGTTTCAAAATCTTCAGAGTCGCCTGATTCTGAGTCTGTCAAAGGAGCAGACTGGGATAGATTAGGGTTTAACCTTTATGGTCCCACCGCCAATAGAGACTGAATACTATGGTAAAAAAGGCTCAGAGGATTTATAGCACTGGGATGGATAAAAGAAAAGACTGGTGGGATTTTTAGAATTATTCGGTCCGACGGTTGTATGTCATAATGAGAGCGTGGGAGGGTATCTAGTAAAACTTGAGTCTTAAAAAACAAATCCTGTTGACTAAATGGAATATGTAACTGAGAAGATAACACATCTTTTAAGGTGGATACACAGACAGAATCTGGGAGATCAGCTATTTTATTTTCTCCTTCTGGTGGTACCACAATTATTAGGATGGGTTTCAATTTGTTTCAGTTGATTTACATCCCACTTATAACACTATATGTAAAGAACACATGGTGGCAACAGTAAAGACAGACACAAGTGATCACAATTCAAGGATGTTCATTAAACTATAAATGCGGGGTGGAAAAATGCCCAATCTAAACCTAAATCTAAGATGGGAGCAAGCTTCCACCATCAAATGAAAAATAAGGCAGTCCTTGTGGCGTCAAGTCAATATAAAAAGGAATATACTAAAAAAAACTATTGCTAATTCCTTACAATTAATTACCAAAAGAGTGTGGGGGATACGGTTTCAATAAAGAAAGAAGTGTTCCAAATAATAAGTCAGGATGTGATTGCCAGGGGTCTTCCTTCCCCACGTTTTCAGCATGGGACAAGGTGGATCACCTGAGCGCAGCACACTCTCAAGCCTTCCCAGCACGAGTCGACAGTATCTGGTTCGAGAGCCTGATATATTCAACAAACAAACACAAAGTTTGGTTCCACATATACTTTTGGGTGACGCCTTCACCCCTGAGTCCCCATCTGCCGGGCGCAGACCCCTAACAAGTTATATTCAACAAATCAATTGAACAGTTTCTTTCTCAAAGAACTTTGGGTGATGAAATGTCCATCCCTGGATCTCCCTCTTCCGGATTCTGACTCCTTTTCAAATGCTAGACTCCCTCCTTTGGGTTCACAATGGCTTTTCTTGCATTCACAAGTCTTAATGTCTTTTCAAACAATTCCCTGAGGACATCCCTCTGTCGGCTTCATTCCTGTCAACACCCTGCTAATGTACTATTTTTCACCATGCAGGATTCATTTCCCTTAGCTTTCACATTCATCTATCGGTCAAAGACTTTTGACGGTACAGAGGATTTTATAAGACCCCTGTATGACCACTTTGACCTCTCTTCACCTCTTCCCAAGGCCTTCTGGTTATGTTAGTCTCTTACATTGGGTAATTGCCCAGAGTTTCTTGCGTGAACATCCATGTGTTGCTGGACACCTCTTTTGCAGGTTTTCCTCCTCTTTCTCAATAGTTCCATTAAACCTTACAAAGTTCAAATTAGCTTCTTGCTACTTTTCATTGAACACAGCTTGACTTCTTATCGACTCTCCACTGGACTCACTGGCTGTGATGAACCGCTTGGCTTTCTTCTCTTTCGAGTCAAGGTTGGTACCACAGAGACCAGCGCCTTTCCCTCTTGGTTATCTTGTGTACCATTGACATCTGCTGCAACATGCTGCTCTTTGTTTGTGGTCTTATGTTTCCCTCCTTGATTTGAAAGAGCAAGGTCACTTCTCTCCTTGTCACCCTCTCGGTATTCGCCGTCTTTCACCTCCTCTTAAACTGCTTTGCTGTGTTAGCTCTCATGTTGTGCGGTCTGCCTTGCTCGTCCTGTGCTCTTGTGCTCCACCTTTTATCCCTGTAGGGAAGGGAAAGGGCCATCAGGTGTGTGTGATTCTGGTCAATTGCCTGACTTTGCCTGACCCTTGTATTAGGACATGTCAGATAAACGTCTCTGGTGTTAGTGTGTTGTCTTTCGTGTTGGACGAAAGTCTTCATGTCGGAAAACGGGGGGCAGTGCATTTGAATATCCTATGTGGTAGAATGGGGAAAAGGTGTTTAAAGAAGGGGCATATGATGTCTCACCCATCAGTGTCCAACTCCCACTCTCCAAGGATCCCCCATTCAGGTGATCCTCCCTCACTGGTCCACCCACAGGAACTGGATCCAATAGCTTCATCAGTCTCCTGGCAAGTTGGATAGCAGATCCCAGGAACTAGCTAGGGAGACACCTTCAGGTTTCTCACATACCCTTCCTCAATGCGATGTAGCCACATTTGTTTCACAGGGGAACCAAGAAAGAAAATCTACATTTCCCTGTTTTTTTTTCCTTTTCAGTGTTCCACAGTGAAACAATAGGGTTGTAGGTCTAGAAACCATGACATGACCTGAGGGTTTTAGTCTATATGTTGGCTAATCCAAACTAGGTGTGAGTAGTCTGTGATGATTGTGAACTTTCATCTCAATAGGTATTACCTAAGATGGATAATGGCCCACTCGATGGCCACGGCCTGCAGTTCCAACATTGAGTAATTGTTTTTCAAGTGGGAACAGCTTGCAGCTGGTGAATAGTATGGGATGTTCCAATCCATTGCAAACCGGGGACAGGACGGCTCATAACATCTGTCTGTAAAACAAGTTCCTTAGAGAAGTCGACTAGCATTAGGATTGGGTTCTGATGCAGTGTCTGCTTCAAGATATTATAGCATATCTCATCTTTGTCATTCCAATGAAGTTTCTGGGGTTCGGCATTCTTAAGTTTATCTGTCAGTGGGGCTGTTTTGTCCAAAAGGTTAGGGATAAACCTTTGGTAATATCCTATTAACCCGAGAAAAGTTCTAAGATCTCTTTTGGTCTTGGGAGTTGGTGTTTCTAAGACAGCTTTTACCGTCTCATGTTGGGGTTGTACATTCTCGTTCCCTGTGAAGAAGCCAAGATATTTTATGGCTGATTGGGCCAATCTGCACGTAGCTGGTTTAGCAGTTAGGGCAGCATTTCTGAGAACTTTCATTATGGTATAAAGATGGAAGAGATGGTCCTCCCAAGTTTTACTATAAATGACAATATCGCAAATATAAGCTCCACAGAAATCTGAATCGGGTTTTAGGATTTGATCCGTGAGGCATTGGAAAGGGGCTGGCACCGTGTAGACCGAAAGGAAGGACTTTAAATCAGATTAATCCTAGCAGCATTGAAAACGTGGTCTTTTCCTTATCTGGTCCATATATGGGAACTTGCCAGTAGCCTGTAGTTAAGTCTAGACTCGATACAAAGGTGTCTGCTCCAAGTTTATCAATTAGATCGTCGATGTGTGGCATGGGATAGGCATCAAAATCTGATATGGCATTTACATGACGTAAATCTATACAGAATCTCCAGGAATGGTCAGGTTTAGTGACCAACACAATAGGAGAGGACCATGGGCTTGAGGAGGGCTCAATGATCTTAGCTTTCAAAATGTTGTTGACTTCCTCGATCACTATCTGTTTTACAGGCTTCCGGAAGTCAATATGGTCTTAAGTGTACCACTTTACCTTCAGGTGCTCTAATATAGTGGTATGTACCCTTTTCTCTTCGTAGTTTTTCTGAGAATACATTGAGAAATGGAATTATTACATGTTTTAGATCTTGTTGGTGTTGAGTGGACAACTCGGAAGGAATTAAATCAAAGTTATCTATATCTTCCGGTACCAGACAGGCTCGTACTTTGGCATGGGTGGCTGATGGGTTCTCTTTCCACTCTTTCAAGATATTGACATGATATAATTGGATTTTCTGTTTTCTATCTAGTTGGGCCTACTCTATGAGGACAAGTTCCCATTCGTTCTATTATCTCGTAAGGTCCATGTCATTTTTCAACAAGCTTGTTCTCTAAGGTTGGTAAGAGGACCAGTAATTTCTGTCCTATGGAGAATGGTCTTAAATTCACTTTCTTGTCACAAGTGGTCTTTTGCTGGCTCTGGGCCTTTTCCATAGGCGTGTAAACTAGTCTTGGTCCAGTTTCATATGTTCTCACATTCGGGTGGCAGTTTGCGAGATGGGAATAGGGGCCTCCTCGCATTCTTTCCAGGTTTCCCAGAGCATGTCCAGGACATCTCTCGGCTCTCTTCTTCCATAGAGCAACTCAAAGGGAGAAAAACCTGAGTCAGCTTGGGGTTTTTCCTCACTGCAAATAGTGCCCATGAGATTACTTGGTCCCAGTCTTTCCCGTCATTGTCCACCAGTTTTCGTAGAATTAGTTTTAGTGTTTTATTGAAACTTACTACCAAACCATCAGTCTGGGGATGGTACACCGAAGTTTGCAAGGTGGTAATGTGGAGTAGCTCTTTGACTTCTGCCATCAGCTTACTCATAAAATTTGAGCCCTGGTCCCTTAGTATTTCCTTGGAAAAACCTACTCTATAGAAATACGGTAGAAAATGTTGATCTGCTGGGTAGTATTATTTCACATTAGGAATGCCTTGGGATATCAGGTTGCATAATCCATGATCACCAGGACATATTTATGACCTAATCTGGATGTTTCAAGTGGTCCAATAATGTCCATACCAATTCTCAAAAAAGGGGATTTCTATGATCGACAATGGGCTCAGAGGGGCAAGTGGTGGGATGTGCGTACTTGTCTTTTGACATATTCCGCACGTCTGGATGAAAGTTTTTACATCAGTGTGGATACCTGGCCATTAAAACTTCCCACTAATATGTGCCTGTGTTTTAGATTGTTCTAAATGTCCCCCAGTAAGATGGAAATGCGCGATTTCCAGTAAGAACGTTTGGTGGCTTTTGGGTATCACTAATTGTGCTTTTACCATGCCATCTGGGGAGGTTTCTCTACTGTAAAGCAATCCTTGATTTAGAAAGAAAAAGGGACCCCTCTTCTCTAAGCCTTCTTCTTCCAGAATTGCTTGTAAAAATGCTTCAGCGAGAGCTGGATCATTTTGCTGGGCAAAGGCTAGTTAGGGATAGATGGTGGCTTCTTCTCCCTTCATTTCTTCAATGTTAATTAATTTATCAGCTTCCCCAAAGCCTACATTACCTACATTACCTCTCTCCATTTTATCTGGTTCACTTTATTTAAACTGAGGAAATAGAGCTCTTCCAAAGATTCCTTGGTAATTTCATCTTCGTGACATACCTCAAAAAGGACCTCGCCATGGTTTTGTCGGAGAAACTTCAGATCTCTCAGAAAATCTAATCAATAATGCCTGGTAAGACATCTATCCCAAACTTCCATGATAAGCCAGATTTTGTAGCCAATCAAATTTAACACCACAGAAGTGGCATCAAAAACAAATCTGTAGGAATCGTTCCTCTTTTCCCAGGGGGAATAATAGCTTCCCTACTGCTACAGATATCAAACCCTATTGATTCCTTAATGGCAATAGAAGGGATAGATGCTATATAACTAAGCTTTTGAAATTGTTGGGTTCCCCAATTAGTTTCAATTGAGTCAGATCCCACCACTGACACCATATGTAAAGAACTCATGCTGGCAACAGTAAAGACAGACACAAGTGATCACAGTTCAAGGGTGTTTATTAAACTGTAAATGCAGGGTGGAAAACCGCCTAATCTAAAGCTAAATCTAAGATGTGAGCAAGATTCGATCATCAAATGAAAAACAAGGCAGTCCTTGTGGCGTTGTGTCAAAATAAAAGGCCTATACTAAAAAAAAACGATTGCCAAATACTTAATGATTACAGAAAGAGTGTAGGATAAGGTTTCAATAAAGAAAGAAGTGTTCCGAGTAATAAGTCAGGATGTGATTGCCAGGGGTCTACCTTCCCCATGTTTTCAGCACAGGACAAGGTGGATCTCCTGAGCACAGCACACACTCGAACCTTCACAGCACGAGTCGACAGTTCCATATCAGCTATCAGGCTCTTCGATGGCGAAGTCTCTTTTCAATAAAAGTCTCTTGCCTTTGAGGGCCTGATGTATTCAACAAAACAAGCACAAAGTTTTGGTTCCAGATATACTTTGGGTGACAGCTTCACCCCTGAGCCTCCCTGTCAGATAAACCCCGTGACTCCCAAAAGGGTGTGCAACTATTTACAGTTGATCTCTTCGTGTAGATGACACATTCTTCCTGCCAATATAACTCTCAGGAGTACAAAAGGACAGACTGAGAGGTCTATTGACCGATGCCTCAGGAACACAGCTTGGCGGAAAAGGAAGTATGCACAATCAACACCAATACAGCAATAGGAAACAGTAATGCTAATGATTGAGTTGTCAATGCTCACTTGTGTGTCTAACAGGAGTCCACTTGAAAACTGAGAGTGATATGGATTTCCTGTTCTAGATCAATGGGGGATATCACCCAACGGGATACAGTGTGTGGCATGTAGGTCAAGATGTTCTGGTTACGTTGCAGATAGAACGAGTCCTGAATGATGATGACAGGTCCCCTTAACCACTGGCACGAGGACGCCTAGGGCAAAGAATAGTTCCACAGGTGGTCCCTTAACCCGAAGGCACAAGGATGCCTAGGTTCCACACTAGTGCTCAATGAGGAAGTCTCTAGTCCGAGCACCTAACGTACAAAGTTTCCAAAAGCACAGTATGTCCTGAATGAGTTCTGTGTTGATGAAGCATGGACTAATAATTTGTTTGGCAAATGGAATCCAAGGACAGTCTGGTTCATAGCGTTCCTAGCAGTGACAGAAACAAGACAGAAAGCAAGACAATCCAAAGGACAAACCGGGTCGGCTGGGCCAAGAACTGTAAGGCAGTAACAATCCAAGGGGAGGTCCGGAAATCGATACCAAAGTTTTCCAAAAACAAGACAAGGGACAAGGAGATAGCAGGTCCGGAATCACGAGCAGAGGTCAAAAACCAAGAATTCAAAAAGCAATAGCGTAGCACAAGAAAGCTGCCGTACAATTTGAAATTCAGAAGCGCTGCTCTGTTGTTTGGGCGGGGTTTATAAAGAGTAACCTGATCCACTGTAAGCTACGCTGCCATAACCGGGTGCGTGCAGACCAGTATGCCGGGCACCAGCATCTCAATGACAACCCCCAACGTGCACAAAATGACATGCTGCTCGTGGGAGGTTTGCCAGAGCTCCTTTTCATATGCAATAATTTCTGTTTGACATTGCTTTGCTTGAATGAGGAAGGGGAAAGAGACAGGGTATTGCCCTGTGCATAAATTCGGCGTGCTTTCTTTGTAGACAAGGACTGTTTCCTGACACCCCCTCTTCCGGGAACAGAACCCTCACAAGTCATATTCAACAAATCAATTGAACAGTTCCTTTCTCAATGAACTTTGGGTGATGGCATTCCAACCCTGGATCTCCCTCTTCCGGGTTCAGACTCCTTTTCAAATGCTAGCATCCCTCCTTTGGGTTCACAATGGCTTGTCTTGCATTCACAAGTCTTAATGTCTTTTCAAGCAATTCCCTGTGGACATCCCTCCATTGGGTTCATTCCTGTCAACACACTGGTCATGTACTAATTTTCCCCATGCAGAATTAATTTCTGATAATTCATGAGGTGAATAATCTCATTGACATGAAAGGCCCTAAACAGATGTGCAGGGTCTTTCACGTCAACCGGCTAAAACCCCATTATAGCCGGGATGACTTGATCATGGCCTTATGACTGACAGAGAGATTGAGGAAGGCACCAATCCTCTCCCAGACCTCCTGAATGCTGAAGCCACAGATGAGTCAGTTGAAGGTGTGAACCTTGTAAAAGAACTGTCAGAACAGCAACTGACAGACTGTCACTGTTTACTGGGACAGTTTGATGGTCTGTTTTCTCTGACTCCTGGTCGCTCAGGTTGGTGCATCCATGATGTGAACACTGTAAGCCGGTGAAGAGTAGGATTGACTAGATGTCTGATAAGGTCAGGGACCATACAGTAGGGCTGGACAACTTCCAACCCTGGGTGAGCTCGTTCTCACTCCCCTCGACGGGTTTCAATTCACTCTCATCAGTAATTTATGTTTCTTTCATTAAGTAATCCACCATTCTTGGTATGATATTACAAATATTTCAATTGTTTATTTATTCCTGGCCAATCAGTGTTTCAAAATTATTGCAAGTGCATTTCGGACCTCCGTCCATCTTCAGGGCTATCAACACTATTATTTACCAATCAGTGACATTCCCATCATCATGACCCATTCCCAATGATTCACCAAAAAGTGAAATTAATAAAGTAAATACATGCACATACCAGGTTAAAGTTGTGTTCCATCATGGCGTTCAAATCAATATGACAAATCAAAAAAATACAAAAACATCCATTATAGATCATTGTTAAGCCTCATTTCACAATATGATTTCATAATATACCAAACGCTTTATACCTGTTTGGCTTTTTGTCCCCAGAGTGTACGTTCACCTCTGTTGTCAGTATCCTTATCTAGCGCGTGTTCTCTGAAACAGATATTTATATGTATGTATAGTTATTTCCTCGTCTGTGGTCTCCACCCTCCTGTATTTCCACTTAGCCTCCTCCTCCGTTGTGCTTACCTCTACTCTCCTGCTCTCCGTACGCGCCAGCTATCCGAAAAGAGCTGCCGCCACTCGTAATAGCGTTTATAGACGCTACTCATTCTCACGCATGCGCGCAACTGCGCGCGATGTCGTATTACGTTTCACTAATCTCCTCCGCGCATGCGCGGATGTGTCTTCTCCACAATTCGGAAGTGTATTGCATATATCTACTCATGTGACTGTCTGTCTATTTTAATAGACTTGACTCTGAGACTCAAGGTCTATTTGGTTACGCAACAATTGGTACTCACTATGAAATCACATCTATTTAATGTGCGTACATTCGCATTAACAACTTGGATCATGGGGACCCCCGCTTACGCTGTGGTCTCGTTGGTAGTGTCTCTATATTGTGTAGTGTGTAAATGTAAATGGTATGCTTATCAAAATATTAATTATATATCAAACAACTGCCATTACAACTTTAATCACTTTAACTGGAGAATCCCTTACCGGTCAATTTTCAATACATACTCCCAAAGGGGGGTGTTAGTAAGTGAAAGAGTCCACTGTTAGGCAGTGATTAGCTGCCTTATGTCCCACAGGGAAATAAACCCCTGCGGGACATACCGTGAACTCCAACATTAAACACATTCATTGTCCACTGCTAGGCCCCGAGCTCACCCAGGGTTGGAAGTTGTCCAGCCCTACTGTATGGATATTGTTTAGAACCTAGTGCCTAGGCTCAAGGGTGAGCCCCCACAATTGACTGCAAAATAAGTAACAAGTAGAAATTTAAGCAGTGCCCACCCCATCTCCTAATTGATAAGATCAGGGACACCATCAAGGAGGAGGAAGTGTACAAGACTTTGTCCCTTGGAGTGATAGAGCCATCCCACAGCCCCTGGGCTAGCCTATTGGTACTGGTCCCCCAAAAGACCAGTAGTGGGAAGATTGAAGTTCGCCTTTGTGTGGACTACAGCAGGCTCAATTCTGACAGATGCTCAACCCATTGCCCGGGCAGATGAGCTCATTGACAAGCTCAGCGCTGCCAAGTACATGAGTACTTATGACCTCACAACAGGGTATTGGCAGGTCGGCTTGACAGATGGAGCAAGAGAGAGGTCGGCATTCTCAACCCTGGAGGGACATTATCTGTTCACTGTGATGCCCTTCAGATTGAAGAATGCCCCTGCCACTTTTCAGAAAATCGTTAACCAGGTTTTGTCTGGACTGGAAAATTGCAGTGTCGCCTATTTAGACAACATTGTTGTGTTCAGCCACACCTAATCGGATCATGTATCCCACCTGAAACAAGTGTGTCAGACACTGCAGAATGCAGGCCTGACTTTCAAGGCCACAAAGTGCCAGATAGCGCAGGGTACCGTGACATACTTAGGCACCTGGTTGGTGGGGTAAGTTACAGGCCATGAAGTAATGGGACATCCCCACCACACCGACGCAGGTGAGAGCTTTTCTAGGTCTCACCAGGTACTACCGGTCATTCATCAGAGGGTATGGGTCCATTGCCATGCCCCTGAATGATGTAACGTCCAAAAAGATGCCAAATAAGGTAACTTGGACCCCGCTTGTCAAACCTCCTCTCAGGATTTAAAGGATGGATTGTGCAGGGCCCCAGTTCTGAAAGTGCCAGACTATGATCAGGAATTCATTATCCAGACAGACGCCTGTGATTTTGGGGTTGGAGCAGTGTTAGCGCAGCTGAACTCTGAAGGGGTAGAGCAACCTGTTGCCTACATTAGCAGGCGTTTCACAAAAAGGGAAAGTAACTGGGCTATCACAGAAACAGAGGCGTATGCGGTCGTGTGGGCCATAAAGAAGCTGAAACCCTACATCTTTGGGTCTCACTTTACGATCCAGATGCAACACAGGCCTCTATGATGGCTAATGACCGTGCAAGGGGAAAACCCTAAGCTTTTTTGCGGTGGCACATATCCCTACAAGGATTAGATATGGACATCCAGCACAAGCCAGGCTCCCAGCACGGAAATGCAGATGGCCTCAGCCGGTACTTTCACCTTAATGATGAACCAGACCCTCAATAGGGTGGTGGTTCACATGTTGAGGATGGGGGGCATGTGAAGTTTTCAACCATCTGCACAGGGAAAGTGCGTTCACCTGGGCTTTTTTGATTGTTTAATAATGAAAAGGGAAGATGGGAGAACAACCTCTGAGAACTGGGTGAGGTCACTCCACACACAGTCCATCTTCTTCCCGCACAAAATGCATAGTCACATGTACTCCGGGAAAAGACAGCCTACAGGCGCCGTCTTCACCTGTCATATTCAGCTGGAATGTGACAGCCTCGGGTACATCAACACATCTCAAGGAGGGGGAAGGCACACCTTCCTCCAGCATGGGCAGCCTAATTTAAATATCATAAGTCCCATGGATTCCTTTGTCCTCTGGCTCGTGGCAGTGCATACTAATGAGAGATAATTGAAGCAAGCCTGAAGGGGCCTGGTTGCCGGAATATACAACAGGAAAGGCAGGACTCACACCCCTTTGGTATGAAATGTGTCAACTTGAAGCTTGTTCCCAGCCCTCTGTATGAAAGGAAGTGAAATGCAAGTCTGGGTCAACTATTTACCGTAGGCAAACCCCTGCAGAGCTGACCCCTTTCACAGGGCAGAAGTATGTGATTTGGGGGAGACAGGAAGTCTGCTCGCTGCACAAACTACAAGGGAAACCTGCGCTTTAATTAAGTGTCACAGAGGAATCGGTTAACCAGAGAGACACTGTGATCTACAGCAGACAGGGAGACGGGTGGGACTTAGGTATATGTTGTCACCCCTTGTCTGTCCTGTGCATATTCCTCTGGTCCTGACCTCATGCATAACAGAAGATTGTTGGTGGGGACCCTGGATTGGTTCATTAAGGTAGGCTTAGCCAATCGCTAAGGCCCATTAGGCTTTAAAAGGGGGCTGACCCCTCACTTAGAAGATCATCTGAAGACTTCACAGGGAGTAACAAGAAGGACTCATTTGGACCCGGGCTGAAGGTACAGTCTACCTTACAACTTCAGCCAGTGAAGGAAGGCCAGGAGTTCCAAGAGGGAATGAGGATCCCTTCCCTAAACATCTCCCAGGGAACAGAGGGATATACCGGACTCAGAGGACCCGTCCAGCAGCTCCATAACCAATACCCAGCCAGCACACAGGGTGCCCTGCTTGGTTCTGCCAGCAAGCTTCCAAGGTGGGAAGTGCCAGAGAGTCTCTGGACAAACCACAAGGCTGTTGCCTGCAACCACTCTCCTGAGCTTTGGGCCATTTGCCATGAAAGGACACAAGCCCTGCGAAGAAGCTAGAAGGAGTGCCACACAAGCATCATCCAGCATCTATGTTTTAAGGACATTTTCAAGACAGTCGAGTCCTCAAACCGCATCCAGCTGCACTGCTGACTGTAGTCATGCCGCAGTCACAAGAGCTGTCCGATCCGCCTCGACCAGCACAGAGACAATGATTCTTGGCCCAGAGCCGCCATGCTGGACAGCCTGCAGATGTCCATCCAGCCTTGCTTGCCGAACTGCCTGCCTCCTGACACCCGCAGCTGTCTCCCACCACTAACTCTGTCTCAAGGGCTGCAAAGTGCCCTGGAACCGCCTCGAATCTGTAGAGCACCAAGAACTTCTTCATCATCAGGTACATTGTGGTTCTCCCTCCCTGTTCCTTCGTTCAGACTATTTGCCCCCTTGGTGCTGGAACCGAGTAACCTTGAACAGTAAGACTGATTACTTTTCCAAATACCCTCCGCTCAGTGTCCAGTGTGCATCCCATTCCTTCGTGAAACTATCTGTCCTTTGTGTTCATTGTGTTCTTTTACAGGGTGGGTTGTATTTTGTAGTGCTAGAACTACCTGTTGTAGATATGTTTTTACAACCTTGACTGGACAGGCCCTTTTATCACTGGGTTATAATTGTATTTTCACTGTTTTGCAACTAACCAATGATCTACGACCTTGTGGAGATAAGCCTGCTGTTCCATCCACGTTACCAACATTGGACAAGGAGGTCTTATAATTCACTTGTATTCCAATCTGTTTGGCTACTTTCTGGTGTACTAGAGATGTGGGGTTGATTGATGGTTTAGAAACTGATATTCATCCCAAGACCACTGGTGCCCCGGAAGTTGATTCATCACAGTGGCCATGGCCATCGCCCCCTACGCCCTGGGGAACGGGCAGGGGGTAACAGGTGACCCTGGAAACCAACCAGACCCCTGGTTACGTTCCCCCGATTGCATGGACCGGTGAGGACACTAAATGAGCGCCTCGTAAGACAAATCACTGTTACGAGCCATACTTCAGACCATAACATAAATCAGCAATTAATCTCTCTTCCAGTGACCCCAATTGTTAATCCCATAACTCAATTCATTGCAATGTGCCCAAACCTACTACAAACATACCTCCAGAACCCCAATCTACAGGGAGGGATGGCAGGAAATTCACAAACTGCGCTGCCTGTGCAGCTCTACCGGTCTCGGGCGGGAGCAAAGGAGAGGGAGAGCACCACACGCTCTCGCTCTTTTGACCCCTCCCGAGACCCCTAGACCCAAAGCTTCCGGCACTGGGTGGCAACGCCTGAAAACGATGTCCTCGAGTAGCCTGCCACCAAGTTGCACCTCACACCCCCTGGTGTCTCGCCACCATTGGCCCGGCACCGGGCCTCCCAAGCAGCAAACCCTGGCTATGGGCCAGGGCCGCTATTGTAGCCCCTAGCATTCACCTGAGTAGAGGGCTGGCACCAGCCTTCCACCTACTTGGTTGCTGGGCGTGTATTACCTGTTCAGTCGTATTGCTATTTTTTACATTTCTTCTCCTGCTTTTTAGGCACATTGCTATTTTGACCTCTGCATTATAAACGGTGCTATTATAAGGCCTTTATGCGTGGCACATTACCTTTCCTCGGGCCTGTGACAGGGTACACCAGGCACAGGTGAAAGGGTTGCCCGTCGGCTTCATCCTGAATTGCACCCCCGGGATGCACTGCAGGAGGTGACTAATACTCTCCTGGCATGCTACGAGGAGTTGAAGCAATAGCACTTATGTGTGTATTTGGTCAAATCCTTTGACTCAGTCCAAGTGTGTTCTCAGGTGACCTTTGCAGTATTTCAAACAACGTATTTATTTATTTAGTTCCAGCCAATTCTAATCGACTTTTCACACACATACAAAAAGTAATAAATATACAATTAATAATAAATCCAGTATATACATTAAAACAAATTCCATAAACAAAAAAGTCCACAAAATTCCTTTGCCCAACTGGAATCCAGGTTGTCCACTGAACGTCCCATGGGTGCAGGCGCATAACCCGTGCACTGCGCTCTCACCCTTGTCTGAGGAGGATTCCAATCTGGCCTGCTGTGGGAGTTCCCACCACTGATCTGTGGTGCTGCAGTGATTGTTAGCCTTTAGCTCTGTGAGGGGATGTTCTGAGGGTTATCATTGCCCAAAGACTTTAGGGAGAAGAAACAAAGAACTGTGGCAGCATGGTTGAGATGCTGCTGTACTTTCGGTTTAGAACATGTTTTTGAGACTATTTTGAGAACTCTCACAGCTTTCCGTTTCATTACCTATAATTTCATGAAAATTAGCTACAATAACATTGTGTGATAAATTTTCATGAATAACATGCTTCCAATAAAGTGCTAAAACCGTGTTCATTTTTTAAGATTACATATAAATTATGGGCTGTAATCTGAGTGTACACAATTACCTTCCACGTGGTACTGTCTGAGCCTTCAGCCTCACTAGGAATAGGTGAACCAGGTGTTTTTTATTGCACATTTGAAAGTAATGGTTGCACCTGCTGGGAAATCGCTGCGGATCACCTGTGGATCTTCCCAATTACTCATTGGTTTACAGACCAACCTCTGAGTCTCACCGTCCGTATAATGGAAGGAAGCTTTAGAGCGCACGCCGACATTACTGCCCAGCAGATGTTTGTGCAAAGATGATGATATGTACAACTACTGATGAGAAACTATCAAGAGCAGAAAGGGATTCTGCTAAAGGGTTCTCAGGGACATGTGACAGAATATGTGAGTGAAGCTCAGGTTGTCTGTGATGCTACTCCGACCTGAGGTGAAAAGTACAATGTTGTTGATAGTTACTCATCTATCCCTTTTCCACCGCCTGTACTGTTCCCTAGTACTTGCTGTGAAGCGGCTGATGCTGGATAAGGGAGGCATGATAAACACATCGGCATCCTTGGGCAACATTTCCTATTGCTGGGTCCCTGGCACCCTCCCCATCATCCTCTGTTTCCACTCTCCTTCCTTCTCCGCATCATAGACACTCAAGGAGGCGGAGACAATGCCCTATTACAAAACTTGACTTCCCAATTCCACTGGAGTGATGGCACTGTAAAAAGTAACACAGAAACCTGAGGAG
Organism: Ambystoma mexicanum; assembly: GCF_040938575.1. NCBI lineage: Eukaryota > Metazoa > Chordata > Amphibia > Caudata > Ambystomatidae > Ambystoma > Ambystoma mexicanum. Next base: position 607,587,982 of record NC_090922.1, on the reverse strand, counting down.
TGCCAATGTCTAAAGACTGTGTTGTACAACAGACTTGGAATTTGCTGCGCATGCACCAAGGTTCCTTCTTGAAGTCTCTAGGAACAAAGGGATGAAAATAAATATGATCAATTGTAAACGGATGGACTTACACAGAAGAAAAGGAGTCTGAAGATACAGTGACAACTGAGTCTTCTCAATACAGGGAAAAAGCTGCTTATTGAGAAGAACATATGGCAGAAAAGTCTTTTGAGGACCCTTCTGCTGAAAATGGAGAGAAATCAATTTTCATAGATGGACAACCTAATCAATCTCATTGAAGGCTGAGGAAATAAATGAGCATAATGCACAGGTGGACATTGTCATGTAAGCAGAATGCCAAATTGCAGAGTCTTCATTTGAAAGAAAACACAACAAGGTGGAGTCCAGGTAAGGGGTCTCTAAGTCTGCCCTTTGAAAACAGTTCCATGTGTAAAAATCGCGGCAAAAATGGCTATTTACACAAAAAATGTCGGCAAAAATGCTGTGGTTTTGCCGGCCCAATCTATGTAATGGATGTGGGAGACACCCCATAACACCTGGGCCCATTATACCATTTAAGAGGAGCGGGGAACACCCCGGTAGCCCCCATTCCCCTTAAATGGTATAATGGGTACACCTTTACCGGGTCATACCAGAGGACTTTTTTGTCGCAATTGTATTACTGCACACCAGTATAAGTTGATCCGTTAACACCATATCACACCTAAAAGCGTCAGAAAGTAGTGCGCCGAGATTGCAAACTCCAGGACGCTGCATCGACAATGGATAACTGCAGGGGTGCTCTGCTCTGTGAAGTGCCGACCGTCATGAGGAAAAGAACAGGCCCGAAGGAAAGGCAACGACTCTCACTTCATGTTGGAGAATTCAATGGTGTGACATCTAATGGACATATATTACAGAGTACGCAAGGCATTTTCCTTGTTGTTCTTCCCTGTTCTTCACCTTTTTAACACGTGTGTAATGTGGTGTGTGGCATCATAGAAAATTGAAAAAATATATGTGTCTCCATAGGACTCCACGGAAAAAGGGGCCATGTCCATCTCGGGCTGGTGGCGTTACACCCACCAGGGCAGACCTGGCGGGTGTAACACCACCGGCCACAGAACTCGTAGTTAGCCGGTCCGCAACCTTGGCAAGTAACTCTGCTAAGAGGAAAAGAGGAAGTTATATGTCCATTTACAAAAACTTCTGTTTTGGGGTTGGAATAAAGTACTTTCACCATAGAAATAAACGGGTCAGGGATACCATGCCATTGAAGAGTTTTAAACATAAAATTCCACTCAACCCTATCAAAAGCTTTCTCAGCACCAAGTACTATAGCAGCGTAAGGATTAGTGTATGTCCTGATGATATTAAGCAAATTAACAAGGGGGGTCCTGGGAGTCCCTCTGCCAGACATTAGTCCTGGTTACGAGAGATTTACCAAGAGTCTTTAGCTCACTATCTTTCACAGAGAAGAAATATCCTAAACATATCAGTCTTTGTCCTGCCCTGGGGCAGTCCAGCACCTAAATGCTAGGCAATCCTCCTCTGAACAAGAGTACCAACAGAAACCCCAGACACGTGTTTCGGTCTGGTTGGACCTCATCAGTAGGGTGGATCTGTGCCTCTCTAAGAATAGTGAGCAAGGGGTCCACGTCTGGATTCCCCTAGTAACTTAGGGTGAGACCCAAATTTACTTAAATATGGAAATTAACAAGGGGGGTCCTGGGAGTCCCTCTGCCAGACATTAGTCCTGGTTATGAGAGACTTACCCAGAGTCTTTAGCTCACTATCTTTCACAGAGAAGAAATATCCTAAACATATCAGTCTTTGTCCTGCCCTGGGGCAGTCCAGCACGAAATGCTAGGCAATTCTCCTCTGAACAAGAGTACCAACAGAAACCCCAGACACGTGTTTCAGTCTGGTTGGACTTCATCAGACAAAGACTGATATGTTTAGGATATTTCTTCTCTGTGAAAGATAGTGAGCAAAAGACTCTGGGTAAGGCTCTTGTATCCAGGACTCATGTCTGGCAGAGAGTCTCCTAGGACCCCCCTTGTTATTTGCATATTTCAAGTGACTTTGGGTCTCACCCTAAGTTACTAGGGGAATCCAGACGTCGACCCCTTGCTCACTATTCTTAGAGAGGCACAGCTACACCCTACTGATGAGGTTCAACCAGACCGAAACACGTGTCTGGGGTTGCTGTTGGTACTCTTGTTCAGAGGAGAATTGCCTAGCATTTCGGTGCTGGACTGCGCCAGGGCAGGACAAAGACTGATATCTTTAGGATATTTCTCCTCTGTGAAAGATAGTGAGCAAAAGACTCTGGGTAAGGCTCTTGTAACCAGGACTCATGTCTGGCATAGAGTCTCCCAGGACCCCCCTTGTTATTTGCTGATGATATTAAGGACAATAGTTAGAAGTCTCATATTTGCTGAAGACAGTCTCCCCTGGACATATCCTTCCTGATCACTCTTAATTAAATTTGGAAGAAAGGGATTCAATCTATTGGCTAGGATTTTAGCTGCACGTTTACAATCAGTATTGCTTAGGGATATAGGTCTGTAGTTTTGGACTAATTCAGGGTCTTTATTTGGGTTTAGGAAAGACAATCAGCATTGCTTCCGAAAAGGATCCCATGGCTTTTCCATTGGAAATAACAGAAGTATACAGTTCATGAAGTCTAGGTACCAAAAGATCATTAAAGTGAGCAAAAAAGTCTATCAGAAATCCATCTGGTCCTGGGGCTTTTCCTTTTTTAAAGGTCTTTAATGGTTTTATATATTTCGTTAGCATGTACATGAGCATTTAATATTTGGAAATCAGTGGTAGTTAATGAATCATGGTGTATGTTTCTAAGGAAGTTTGAGGCATGAGTACTGTTAGGTGATTTTTCTGAAGAGTATAATTTTTGATACAATTTGGAGAAGGCTTGTAGAATATCTTCCTCTTTAAGAACTCCATTTCCATTTTGATCCTTGATAACCGCAATCCTGGCTCTACCTTTTTTTAGTTTGTGGTAGGAGGCTAATGATTTACTGGATTTGTTGGAAAATTGGTATATTTTCGACTTATAATTTAGGAGGTTGGTGCAGGAGTATTGCAGAATCAAATTATTATACTGAATCCTTAATTTGGTTATTTTTGGAAGAATTGAATTGGAATTGGTATGGATATATTCTACCTCTAGATGTTTAATTGTTTTAAGAATATCTTCAGATTCTTGTTTAAGTGTTTTCCTTTTATGGCTGCATATGAAATAATGTGGCCCCTTAATACAGCTTTAAAGTAGTCCCAATTGTTATGAATGGAAGTGTTGTCATTCAGATTTTCAGAGAAGAAGTGGGTGTGTTGTTGTATACATTTAGTGAATAGGTCATCTTTCAGGAGGGCAGAGTTAAATCTCCACCTGTTTTGTTAATGCAGCTTATCTGAATTAGAGAGAGAGTTGGACGTGGAGGGGAGCATGATCTGACAGGATAATGGGTTCTATTTTAGCATCTAGGAAGTGGTTAGTCATATATTTGGACATGAAAACATAATCAATTCTTGAGAATGAGTTGTGTGGTGGAGAGTAAAACGTATATTCCATATCTGTAGGATGAACTAGACACCATGTATCGATAAGACCCAATTCGGAGACAGAGTTGGCAAATTGTACATGAGAATTAGTATTCTTAAAGCAAACATTTGACTTTTTTATGAAGGATAGGGTCTAAGATCTTGTTACAATCCCCACATACAATAAGATTATTAGGGCTAGATCTGAATATATAATTTCTTAAGTGGGTCCAAAAAGTAGGGTCAGTCTTTGTTTGACCATACACATTTAAAATAGAATATTCAGTCAAATGAATAAGAAGTTTAACAAGAACCAATCTACACCCTTCATCAGACTCTGTCGAAATAACTTTGCATTGAAGATGCTTATTAATAAGGGTAATAACTAAATTTTTCTTTCCACATGATGCACTTGAGAAGACTTGTCCTACCCATAGATATTTTAGTATTGCAGATTCCAATTGTGAGAGGTGGGATTCTTGTAAGCATCCTATGGATGCTTTAGTCCTGTTAAGATGGGAAATAATGTTCTGCCGCTTGACAGGATTATGAAGAACTTTGACGTTCCATGAAGTTATGTTAAAAGATATGGGAGGCATTCATAGAAATATAAGTACACACATAGCCTAAATTAGTAAAGTATTGTAAAGGTAGACTAACGGGAGGGAAACAAGAGGGGATCGGGAGACAAACAAGGTTGACATGGAATTTCGGAATATATATGCAAACTCAATAATAACAATGAGAGTATTGGCTAACCGGAAACAGCCACACCAAACCATGTCAAGGTGAACAATAAGTAGAAGGGGTGCAGAGCCAGATCTAGAAGGGCTCACCCAATGCTCTGATTCGGCAAAAGTATCATGAGTTATAAAACAATTCTAATTCAAGATGTTCTTCCTGTAGGTTGTCTTGATGTGTCCATTCCTTCTCTTCTATGGTTTTGTATAAATCTTCTTACATCCGCTGGATATTGAAAAGTGAACATGCGGCCATTGAGGGTAACCTTAAGAGAGGCAGGGTGTATAACTCCATACCTGGCGTTAAGTTGATTAGGAGCAGGTCTACATTTTAGCAATTCTTTTCTCCTTGCCGCAGTGGAATTCAAGACATCTTGAGAGATAAAAATATTGGTGTCTTCCCATTCCAATTGTTTTCTTTGCTTAGATTATTCTATAATGATGAGAACATGGGTATGATCCAGAAATGCAAATATCAAACTTCTAGGGGCATTTCGGGATGGGTGTTTAGGTCCCACATGATTAACTCTTTGGATGTTAAATTGCATAGATGTAGGGAGATCAAGAAGCATTGCAAGCATATGATAGAGGAATTGGATGGGATTGTCCTTTTCCATACTTTCCCGGAAGGCCTACAATGCATAAATTGTTCCTTCTGTTCCAGTTTTCTAAATTCTCAGTTTGCTTCTGGAGAGAGATAACTGAGTTTTCTAAAGCAGCTACTCTTCCTGGAACATCTTCCGCATCACTTACTCTTCTTTCAACTTCATGAATTCTAGTTTCAAATGAAGACCAATTTCATCTAGCATTTGAAGTTTCATAGATGTAGCTTCCATGAAGGTTTTGAGGGATTTTGTTTCATACAAAATAACTTGCATTATGGGGTCTTATGAGTAATCCTTGGGTGTAGGAGAGTTGCTTTTTTGTCTTTTAGGAGCATTATTGGATGATATTAATGCCCCATCCTTGAGAAGATTCTTTTTTGAAGACATGGTTGTGTTATGTAGAGTATGTGTAGAAGAGTGCACTGTGTTATGCTAGACAAATGATGTACTCTACTGACAAATTGTAGCAAAAAAAGAAAAGCAGCCTATGGTATGGGCTCATTAACTTTTATCAGTAAAGTCCATTAATTTGTAGGGCGACTTCCTAGAAGGGTCTTCAATATGAAAGAAAATAGCAGAAATGTTTTGATTTGCTAATGCTGTGGCAATCCAGTTATCCTTGTTGAAGATTTAGGCTGCTCTGTGCTTTTTATTGTAGTGAGCTAACATGTATCCATATGAATTATTAAGTTTTCATATGCATGAAGCGTTGAGTATCAGTACATTTTACATAGGTTTATTATATTGGTAGGCATTTCTACATTCCTTTCATTACATTTCCCTTATTTAGCAAGTAATAGCTGAATGAAATACTTGGGAAATCCAAGAAAGTAGTTGAGTGAGTTGTTGTTACTCAAAATAAGCATAAAGGCACTTCATAAAGTTTTAAAATGAAGTTAATGGACATACCGTTTGTGTCCGTGTATTTAAATAGGTACAGTTTCTTTAATCTTAGTTTTCGACGTATTGCAAGCACTTGTCATTAAGGAAACTGCATCCCTTCAGAAAGCGGCTCCTTCCTCACGTGAACGCTGACCAGCTGACAGGATGCATCGGCCTTGTTTTGCAATATAAGTCGCTGCCTGAGTGTAAAAGCAAGGAAATATCGAGGCTGAGTACCACAAAAGGAAATGCACCAAACACTGGCTATAAAGATTCACAGATCTTTAATACTGTGCAGTTACAAATAAACACAGATCTGATACAGATAGCTATCTGGCTCTCGACACCCCGCAATGAGTACAAGCCTGTCAGAGTGAGGAGGGAGAGTGCTAGACATCTAAACATTTGCATTTTTATACATTTCCTACAATATTGTCCAGCCCCTCTACAGGTTAATAATCTGCGTTGTAGAGTTTGTGCCGAGTTCACATATAGCTCATACAATAATATGCACACGGATTACATAGGTTTGTGTTTCCAACAATTTACAATGGCGAAGTGTATTCCTGGATTTAGCAGTGAGCCTTAGTACATATCCCTTCACAATGTAGTTCTGCCAGTGTCCACGCTTGACATTTACATAACATTGTCCTCGATGTGTATTTGTGCATGAGGCTTGTTAGTGCAGACAATCCTAGGACAAGTCATGCTCGGTGCAAGGTCTCATTACCTATTCTAAACAGTCGGCCCTAGGACAGTCTAACCATTAACAGAACTCAAAGGTCAGGAGGGCTTGGTTGCAAGTTAGAAACACAGTCCACCATTTTAGAACAGAGAATCATTCGAACAGAAATCAAAATGGCAGATGATTCTAAAATGGTGGCGAAGTCGATCTGAAATCGGAACTTTGCAACGCGTTTTTTTTCGCAGAGCGACTAGGCTTAGGCCAATATAAATGAGAAGGAAGCATGATATGATTTCCCGTTTAACAAACCCTCCTTTTGGCCTAAGCCAAGCGCTAAACTACAACTACTCACTTTACAAGTAACTCCACGTCTCAATGTCCATATAACCTGAATCACAATTATCAGAAATATCAATCACCATAAGGTCTGTAACAGAAATTTCCTTCAACACAAATTCGTTGGTCATTCTTTCCGGTGCGCGTACCTTTTGTCCTAATGTTCCCATTGTCTGTGCACAACATCCCCCTAACATTGAACATATGGCAGGAAGACATTGTATACAGCAACAGCAGAACAACAGAATACCCAGAATAATCAATGAGACTGAAAGTAGCTTCCATCCCCAAGATCGTAGGAAGTCCCAGAACCAAGTGCTAAAATCCCAATTTCCCCTCGGGAACATGTACTTCTGGACTAAGGACATGCAGATTTTGTATAGCCTTAAAGATGGTTGGGGAGGAATCCGGTACGAAAACGAAGCAAGCAGACCCCACTAATTTGCATACTCCACCACGTTCAGCCAGGATGATGTCTAATGCCATCCGGTTCTGTAGTGCCACTAACATGATTGCCATTTGCTCTAGAGTCATGTTATAGAGTATGTCAGTGGTCCGGTTGATGGTTTTCTCCAGTACTCTTGCTAGTCTTCTGATATCCTCAGAGTTCATAATCTGACCCCAAAATGGTACAAAGGATTTTGCTACATCGCCCAGAATTTGTGGAGGAGTATCACCATTCTCGTCCCGCCTTGGACGAGCCCTAGAGATTTCTGTGGTACTAGCTATAAATACCCATGGTAACAGAATTCTTAAATAACAGGTTCCCTGCCAATCCCTAGGTAGCAATGGGAAGGCTTCATTACCACAAACGAAGTAGACAGGTTTACCTACATACACATGTCTGTCCTCACTGGTCAAGTTCGCAACATTGCTGCAACCCTTGAAATCACCCATTGACTGAGTACCATTCCTCTGTATGCAGAAAGAAACTGAGTCGGGGCTATGGTTAACAGTGTAGGAAGGTGGCGTGGCATCCCTATTGCCTATCAGAGCCATCTTGAAAGAGATCAAAGATTGAAAAGGTCGAGACAGTCTATCAGAAGGCATAATGGAAGCGACATTTAGCTTGCTTCTATTTGCGAAAAGTGAGCATCCCGGGGGCGTCAGAACTCGTCTTTCAAACTCGTTCAAATTCGTTTCATCAATGTTGCCTGAGATGCTATCATTCCAATAGCCAAAGAATAATGCCCTTAGAGAAGCATAACATGCAGTAGTTAGAGGCAAAGGATGAATATACCAGCCCAACCCTTTGTCTCCACGTTGAGGTAAATGAGAGCAGACCCAACAGTTAGACCTGTTAAAAATGGCATGAGTTGCATTCATTATAAGCAGTAATGTGTTATTGTGGTAACTCTGTCTGTGTTGAGAGTCTCTAGGAGATAGAGTGAGCAGATGCATGAAAGGCGTAGATACAGTGGGTACATTTTCAGTGGGCAAAAATGTTTCAAACAGACGTATTTCTTCCATGTACCAAAATCCTAAAGCAATTACTATTGTGAAACCGGTTAACATGATTACAAGAAAACAATTTGTTTTAAAAGACCATGTATTCGATCGTCCATTGACTTTGCTGGCCACGCAGTCCCTTATTTGTTCCGTACAGGTAGAGGCGATAACAGGAATTGTTCCTTTGAAGCTCTTAACCGACAAAGTTCTGCGAAAGGAAAACACTGTAGTTCATTTGCTGGTGATCTCCAGATCACACGTTTTCTTAGTCTTTCCCTATCCACAGCCAACTATTTTCCTTCGTATACAAAAGACAGGGCAAAGGAAGAGCCCTATGATGATTTTCTTGTTGGCACAGCCAAACTGTGCAGTAAGTCTAGCTCCGTGGACCCAGATTGTACCTTGTGACTCCTGGTACAGTGTGATCTGCGAACAGTGTGTCGTTGCTTCCTGATTGAAGTGATGAATTTGCAGCAGAACCTAACAGCGGTGCAAAAGGATATGCAGGAGAGTGTGGAGATGAAGCAGCTGTTTCCCCAGGCCCTACGGGCTCTGGGAGTGTCTCTGAAGCACTCTCAGTACTGCTCAATGCTGAGTGATCGTTGGGAGCAGAACAAGTACGTTTCTCTGTATCTTCTTTATCGTGTGGCAAAGGGAAGGGTATCCTTTTGACATACGACGCACGTATCCAGTGCTTTTTTCCCTCCACCCAAATCACTGTCTGTGTGGCCAGGAGGACGTGGTGGGGCCCTCTCCACCGCGGTGCGAGACAGGATGCTCTTTCAAATGTCTTGATGAGCACCCACTGCCCAGGCCGGATGCTATGATCTGGCCCCCCGTATTTTGCTCGGAGGTCTTCTCACACCTGTTGGTAAATCAAATACAGATTTTTAGTTAACCGGTCACAATAATAAAGAAGTACAAGCACAATGTCCCTCAGAGCCCTGGATTTTGGAGGTTCCAAATGTTAGCTGGCCTACCCATTACCACCTCATTTGGGGAGATGAACCTGGGGCAAACGTTTATATCGTGGGTTAAACTCCTGTATGCACACCCGGAGGCCATGGTAAGGGTGAACGGCAGGTCTTCTGGATCATTTCCCTTGGGTCGAGGTACGAGACAGAGGTGCCCCCTCTCCCCGCTGCTTTTTCTCTTGGCCATAGAACCTCTCGCAATTGAGCTTAGAGCTAACACTAATTGGACAGGGTTCGCCTGGCCTGGGGGGGGAGAGGACCGACTATCCCTCTACGCGGACGACCTCCTCATATACCTCAGTAACCCACGCACTTCCTGCCCGATTGTTTCCCGCATCCTTAGGGAATACCAGCGCTTTGCAGGCCTTAAGGTAAATGAGACCAAAACTATTTACTTCCCGATCCAGGGCGGTGAGTCTGCGATTCCTGAAACCTGCCCATATCATGTCTCCATTAGAGAACTTAAATACCTGGGTATAAGACTCGACCCGACACTGGGTGGGTTCCTGCAACTTAATTTACAACCAATAATTGACCGGTTCAATAGGGACACCTCCCACTGGCAATCACTCCCACTATCACTAATGGGCAGAGCGGCGCTATTCAAAATGATGACCCTCCCCAGACTGTTGTATGTACTTCAAAACGCCCCCCTTGTCATCCCCCTAGACACCTTCGCACTCATTGACAGACGCCTTTGCACACTGCTGTTGGGAGGGAAACAACCCAGGATCGCCCTTGATACGCTGCAGCGATCAGTGTGGGAGGGAGGCATCGGTCTACCATGCATACGCACCTATTACCTTGCAGCCCAGATTGGGGTGGTAAACGACTGGATACACGCAGACCCCACACTCCCCCACATCCGCCTTGAAATAGAGAGCATGACCCCACTAACCCCACTACAGATCCTGTACGCCACCCACGACCAACCCCCGATGTTACCCAAAATGACACACCATATTTGCCGGGCCCGGCGGGATGCGCACAAACTAATATGCTGGAAAGGTAAACCAACACTATCTCAACCCCTATGGCACAACGCACTCCTCCCGGAAATAGTAAAGATGGGCCCCTTCGGTCACTGGTGCGTAAAAGGGATACACACATTAGCGCATGTGATACAAGAGGGCCACCTCCTTGACTTTGAGGCCATGCAAGAGCAATTCGACCTCGCACCCATGGACCGGTTTCGACATGCGCAACTGGCCCACGCCATCCGCACCCAATTCCCTGATACAACAACCATACCCCCCTGTACTCCCATTGAGACCAATATCCTCCCGCAATGCATTGCCTTCAAGGTCACTTCCACGCTCTATCAAGCCCTTAACTCCTTTGGGGCGGCGCAGCTAGATGGGCTCAAGGAAAAGTGGGAAAAGGACATAGGTCAAATGGAACCAGAAGACTGGGTAGAGGCATTATTGTCCCCTAGAAAAATAGGTATAGACTCTAAACTCAGACTTATACAACTGAGGATCCTCCACCGCACATACTATTCTCGTACTGCCATGGCCAGATGGGGGGGACTGGAAGACGGGACATGCCTCAGATGCAAAACGGAACCTGCCACCTTCTACCATATGATATGGGACTGCCGAGTCTTACAGGTCTTCTGGGAGAGCTGTATTAACACGATCTCTGCCACCCTGGCGACACCAATACCCAGGGATCCCAAAATGATACTGTTGGGAATCCGGGGTGAAGTGGATCTCTCGAAATATGAAAAAATGTTTCTGGCACTGGCATTCGGGGCAGGCAAAAGATTAATCGCGACTAGCTGGGGCTCTGCTGACCCTCTATCTGTCACGACTCGCTCCCTTCGCTCCCGTTCCCACCACTTGGGGGCATGATTTGGGGTTTATTCCCTACTGGACTTTTCCTCCGAACCTTATGCTACAGTGCTGTGATGAATTGGGAGCGCTAAATCCCTATTTTCCAAGCTACTTCCCTTCCGGATCCATTCCAGGTTTTTGGCAGCCAGCATGCTTCTTTAACCAAATGACTATGCTTCCCAGAATGCCTGGCCCACTGCTTCACCTCCACCCTTGCAGGACAAGGTTGGGTGGAGGATAGGCAACACCTGTGGCTGCAGGTGCAGCAATCAGCACACCTGAGGCGTGTGCTCGTTAAGCAGCTTTAAAAGCCTCAGTCTTACTTCAGTCCAGCGCTGGTCATCGTTGCAGTGTCTCCTGTTGTGACTAGTCCCTTTTTCCTTGATCTTAGCTTTTGTACCTAGTTCCTAGTTCATGTTTTCTTGTTCCTCCGCCCTGGATTTCGGATTCATGCGCTAAATTGATTTCTGCTCCCTTGATTCCCTTTTTGTCTTCCTCTGTTTGCAGGCAGCATTTCTCAGTGCTTTCCCCTTTTAGATGCAGCCCAGTTTGTCTGTGTTCTATATTTCTTTGACTTTGTCCTTTGCTGCTGTAAACCCGTATGCCTTAGCCTTCCTCTTAGATTAGCTTCCTGTCTTTTCCTTGGAGGGGTAGGGGGAAGTTTGCATTGGTTATTTCGTTTTTCCCTGCTCCTGATCCTTACTTTCCATTGGGATCCATTCCATGTTTTCCATTGCACTTCTGCATTTATTTCCCATTTGATTATTAGGTGTGGTGTGCTGTTGTAGCTAGCTCCTGTGTGAATGCTTATGTTTTCCTCACTAATTTGTAATCACTATTCCAACTTAGGTATTTAGTTTTCCTCCCATTGCTGTTATAGCCTTTCTGGGTCCCAGTTTCATCAACAGGATTCGTGGGCTAGCTGACATTCAAGAGGTTTATCTCGTCCTCGTGAGTACTGTTCTTTAGTTCCCTTATTTAATACCATCAAGAGTGTTAGTTCACAGATCCTGTCATTGCTTGCCCTCCACGTGGGTTTAGCGCTGTCAGTACCTGTAACAGCAATTGGGGGTAAGGCGCTTGCCGACTTTCCTCGCGGTCAGGTGCTTACCCCACATCCCTTTTCATATATTGGTTTTGTTGTCACACTCTATTTGCACTCCTGGGTTCTAGCATACATGAGTCATTGTTCCTGTGTGCACGTAGTTTAATTCGAAGCTATTCACTGTGTGATTTAGTGCACATTTCCCTTGCCATATTCGCTGCCTTTGTACTCGCCTGACTAATCCTGACACTATCTGTGAACCGCTGGAGCAATGAGTTGGACAGATGCGCGGCCTCGGAGCGCCGGATTTATAATGCACGGGGTTGCCCCCGCAACTTCGAAAAAATATGGGGTAAATGGCTTGACGCTAACTGAGATGCGCCGATGAAAATAGAACTGTACTGTTGTTAACATTGGTTACCTGCCTTATCCCACAAACGTCTGATGGATCTCGGCCCTACAGAGTTCCTTTTGCGTTTTGAAATTGCCTTACCACCATGATCTGATGTATGCCTTTGATTCATGTCTGTTTTGTTGTTGTATTATTAAAACGTAATAAACAGAATTATTAAAAAAAAAAGAATAGATGTTTCCTATTTCCCACTATCATTTCAACATAGGGACCTTTCTGATTAACGGGAATAGGCGTCGGTTCCAAACCCTGCTTCGGGCAATCCTAGCGAAACAATATATCATCGATGGGAAGGTCTTCAGAGAGATATGCAGTAGAAGGATGATAAAAAATGTTTCTATTATCCAGACTCAGTGACTGATTGTCTTGTGAAAAAGGCTGTGAATTCTGAGAAAACTGGCTTCTACCAGGACCTCCTGCCCCACGGCGGCCTCTGGATCGTCTACCCATGATGCCAAATTTGTTATTCGACCTCTGCTGGAGGATCGGGCATTGTGCTCGCCAATGACCCTCTTGCCTGCAATAAGCACATTGGTTTGCGTGTACAGGACCCAACGGCACAGTACCATGTGGAACATACTGTCCCCTAAACTGTGTACTACCCCCTCTAGGACCTCTAACAATCTGTTGCAATAAAACCTTAGTTTTCAAGTCTCCCTTTTTCTTTTCGATCCTTTTCTTCTCATTATTGTCTCGGTTTTCATAATACTGAGCAATATGCAACACTTCGGATTGAGACTTAGCTTGCCAAGCACTCTCGGAAGTCATAATTTGCAACTGGATGTCAGTTAACAATCCACACACAAATTTGTCTACAAATAGTCGTTTTCCAGACTCTGTGCTTAAGTCTTGTCCTCTGAAATCTGAAAATACTTGTTAAAACCGATTAAAGAATTCGGTAGCACCCTCAGACTTTCCTTGGACACAAGCAGTAAGTTTGTCCCAGACAATTCTTCTCTCGGGAATGAAGGCTTTCAGTTTTGTCACTATTCTATCAGGCAAAGTCAGTATTACCTGCGGCGGTCTCTCGCCAGCTGGTCTATCTATATCTTGTGTAGCCATATTATCCCATGTGTCTCCTTAACCTGGTACATCATCTACTGTCCTAATCTGTTTCCACAAATCAATGGGAAGGAGCACGGGAAATAATAAATCTATATCACTCAGAGTAAATACTGACAACTGCAAGACAGATTCTATCTCTTTATAGAACCCTGTCGGACTCTTTCTAATATCTGGGATGGATTGTCTAATGGCGTTCACTTCCTGTCTTGAGACCAGGACGTGAACAAACTGTGATACATAATGTGCAGGAATATCATAAGCAGCAGTACCTGCTGCGGCACCAGTTGGAACCTCAACTTTAGGATCAAATGTCGGAGGAACCTCTCTCATAGGCAACTGAGAAGTAGGCAACTCTGAACGCCTACTGAGCAACAGAGCTAAATTGAGCGCTAAAGCAGCTGAAGGAGTGTCAGATGAAAAAGGTCTCTTATAGACATTCAATAATTATGTGGGACAACAAATCTTTCTTTTACACTCATCCTGCAGGTATTCTACCATATCCTGTATCACTTTCCTCTGCATTTCTGGCGTATACTGACTATACGTGTCATATACTTCTACGGGAGATATCGATATGTCTGAAATCCATCTAATTGCATCCTTTGTGCAAATTCGCGTTTCTCACTCGTCGACTTACAAAGAGGAAGGAACCACTTCTGCACAAAAATAGTGCTCAAACTATCACCATCAATTTCTTCATTCCGTAAACTTTCCAATTCTCTTCTATACTCAAAAACCCTCTTGACGTGCTTATATACTTGCTCTGCAGTATCTCTTGAATATGCTAAAACATTCAGATCCCTCAATCCTTGTGGGAGATCTACATCATTCAGTCTGGTCAACATTACAGATAAATGAATTCCCAGTCCTTCGATAAAAACATTTTTCTCAGGAAAACTTTCTAGATTAGAGAGTGTGGCAAAAACATCAGATTGTTCACCCTTCTCCATGCATTGTCTAGCCCATGCAGTCAAATTGCGCTTTCTCTCTTTAGACACTGTATTGCAAGTTACAATCTTTGGTTCTGCTCCTTTATCAACTACAAGATGAACAGAACTACTTGGAAGAAGAAGAGTAGACAAATCTTGTACAATCCATAAACAAAGGTGCTATCAATGGTGCAGAAGACAAATCTACCAGACCCGTAACAGTAGGCAGAGGAGGAAGTACAGATGGAGGAGCAACGATAGAAGGAGGAACAATAACCGGAGGAAGAGGATCAATAGGAGGAACGATAGGAGGAGCAGGAATTACTACAGGAGGCGGAACAACAGCAGGAAGAGGCAAAGCAACAGGAATAGGTACATACGGAGGTGGCGCAGTGGCACCAGGCCTTCGTTCATTTAGAAGTTTATCAATTAATTCATCAGACACGTGAAAATCTTTAGACGGATATATCTTCTGAATATCAAGTTGAAAAGCCCTATCCATATTTCTAACTGACTCTGACTGTTTACTTTGATCATACAATAACGCTTTCTCAGCGTTGGACATATGTTGGCACGCATGTTTCTCTATACTTTTAAGTTGCTGCATAGCTTTTTTTTCCAATTTTGTACTACATCAAATGCTGCATGTCTAGCTTTTTTCTTTAACAATATAGATTCTAAATATTCTGTACGAGGAATCTCAAAACTACCATTTATTGGCCACTGAAGTTCGGAAGCATGTCTAGTTTGTCTGTGCCAAATATCATTAAACACTACACTACCAATGGCATGCTTACAGTACATAGTACACGCCGGCGACCCCTCCTGTGGCACAGGACGGCTAAATTCCAAAGATTGTCTGTCTCTGCAGAATAATGCCCTGAAACAGGCAGACCATTTCTCGAGCATATCAGATTCCTGGTGTTACCTGGTCAATAATTGTTCTCGCGTGGACAATGCGCCAAAATCAACGGCACAGTACCTTGTGGAACATTCTGTCCCCTAAACTGTGTACTACCCCTTCTAGGACCTCTAACAATCTGTTGCAATAAAACCTTAGTTTTCAAGTCTCCCTTTTTCTTTTCGATCCTTTCCTTCTCATTATTGTCTCGGTTTTCATAATACTGAGCCATATGCAACACTTCGGATTGAGACTTAGCTTGCCAAGCACTCTCGGAAGTCATAATTTGTGACTGGATGTCAGGTAACAATCCACGCACAAATTTGTCTACAAATAGTCATTTTCCAGACTCTGTGCTTAAGTCTTGTCCACTGAAATCTGAAAATACTTGTTCAAACCGATTAAAGAATTTGGTAGCACCCTCAGACTTTCCTTGGACACAAGCAGTAAGTTTGTCCCAGACAATTCTTCTCTCAGGAATTAAGGCTTTCAGTTTTGTCACTATTCTAACAGGCAAAATCAGTATTACCTGCGGCGGTCTCTCGCCAGCTGGTCTATCTCTATCTTGTCTAACCATATTATCCCATGTGTCCCCTTACCCTGGTACATCATCTACTGTCCTAATCTGTTTCCACAAATCAACGGGTAGGAGCACGGGAAATAACAAATCTATATCACTCAGAGTAAATACTGACCACTGCAAGAGAGATTCTATCTGTTTATAAGAACCCTGTCAGACTCTTTCTAATATCTGGGATGGATTGTCTAATGGCGTTTACTTCCTGTCTTGAGACCGGGACGTGAACAAACTGTGATACATAATGTGCAGGAATGTCATAAGCAGCAGAACCTGCTGCGGCATCAGCTGGAACCTCAACTTTAGGATCAAATGTCGGAGGAACCTCTCTCATAGGCAACTGAGAAGTAGGCAACTCCAAACACCTACTGAGCAACAGAGCTAAATTGAGTGCTAAAGCAGCTGAAGGAGTCTCAGACGAAAAAGCTCTCTTATAGACATTCAATAATTCTGCGGGACAACAAATCTTTCTTTTACATTCATCCTGCAGGTATTCTACCATAACCTGTATCACTTTCCTCTGCATTTCTGGCGTATACTGACTATACGTGTTATATACTTCTACGGGAGGTATCGACATGTCTGAAATCCATCTAATTGCATCCTTTGTGCAAATTCATGTTTCCTCACTCGTCGACTTACAAAGAGGAAGGAACCACTTCTGCACAAAAATAGTGCTTAAACTATCACCATCAATTTCTTCATTCCGTAAACTTTCCAATTCTCTTCTATACTCAAAAACCCTCTTGACGTGCTTATATACTTGCTCTGCAGTATCTCTTGAATATGCTAAAACATTCTGATCCCTCAATCCTTGTGGGAGATCTACATCATTCAGTCTGGTCAACATTACAGATAAATGAATTCCCAGTCCTTCGATAAAAACATTTTTGTCAGGAAAACTTTCTAGATTAGAGAGTGTGGCAAAAACATCAGATTGTTCACCCTTCTCCATGCATTGTCTAGCCCATGCAGTCAAATTGCGCTTTCTCTCTTTAGACACTGTATTGCAAGTTACAATCTTTGGTTCTGCTCCTTTATCAACTACAAGATGAACAGAACTACTTGGAAGAAGAAGAGTAGACAAATCTTGTACAATCCATAAACAAAGGTGCTATCAATGGTGCAGAAGACAAATCTACCAGACCCGTAACAGTAGGCAGAGGAGGAAGTACAGATGGAGGAGCAACGATAGAAGGAGGAACAATAACCGGAGGAAGAGGATCAATAGGAGGAACGATAGGAGGAGCAGGAATTACTACAGGAGGCGGAACGACAGCAGGAAGAGGCAAAGCAACAGGAATAGGTACATACGGAGGTGGCGCAGTGGCACCAGGCCTTCGTTCATTTAGAAGTTTATCAATTAATTCATCAGACACGTGAACATCTTTAGACGGATATATCTTCTGAATATCAAGTTGAAAAGCCCCATCCATATTTCTAACTGACTCTGACTGTTTACTTTGATCATACAATAACGCTTTCTCAGCGTTGGACATATGTTGGCACGCATGTTTCTCTATACTTTTAGGTTGCTGCATAGCTTTTTTTTCCAATTTTGTACTACATCAAATGCTGCATGTCTAGCTTTTTTCTTTAACAATATAGATTCTAAATATTCTATACGAGGAATCTCAAAACTACCATTTATTGGCCACTGAAGTTCGGAAGCATGTCTAGTTTGTCTGTGCCAAATATCATTAAACACTACACTACCAATGGCATGCTTACAGTACATAGTACACGCCGGCGACCCCTCCTGTGGCACAGGACGGCTAAATTCCAAAGATTGTCTGTCTCTGCAGAATAATGCCCTGAAACAGGCAGACCATTTCTCGAGCATATCAGATTCCTGGTGTTACCTGGTCAATAATTGTTCTTGCGTGGACAATGCGCCAAAATCAACGGCACAGTACCTTGTGGAACATTCTGTCCCCTAAACTGTGTACTACCCCCTCTAGGACCTCTAACAATCTGTTGCAATAAAACCTTAGTTTTCAAGTCTCCCTTTTTCTTTTCGATCCTTTCCTTCTCATTATTGTCTCGGTTTTCATAATACTGAGCCATATGCAACACTTCGGATTGAGACTTAGCTTGCCAAGCACTCTCGGAAGTCATAATTTGTGACTGGATGTCAGGTAACAATCCACGCACAAATTTGTCTACAAATAGTCGTTTTCCAGACTCTGTGCTTAAGTCTTGTCCACTGAAATCTGAAAATACTTGTTCAAACCGATTAAAGAATTCGGTAGCACCCTCAGACTTTCCTTGGACACAAGCAGTAAGTTTGTCCCAGACAATTCTTCTCTCAGGAATTAAGGCTTTCAGTTTTGTCACTATTCTAACAGGCAAAATCAGTATTACCTGCGGCGGTCTCTCACCAGCTGATCTATCTCTATCTTGTCTAACCATATTATCCCATGTGTCCCCTTACCCTGGTACATCATCTACTGTCCTAATCTGTTTCCACAAATCAACGGGTAGGAGCACGGGAAATAACAAATCTATATCACTCAGAGTAAATACTGACAACTGCAAGAGAGATTCTATCTGTTTATAAGAACCCTGTCAGACTCTTTCTAATATCTGGGATGGATTGTCTAATGGCGTTTACTTCCTGTCTTGAGACCGGGACGTGAACAAACTGTGATACATAATGTGCAGGAATGTCATAAGCAGCAGAACCTGCTGCGGCATCAGCTGGAACCTCAACTTTAGGATCAAATGTCGGAGGAACCTCTCTCATAGGCAACTGAGAAGTAGGCAACTCCAAACACCTACTGAGCAACAGAGCTAAATTGAGTGCTAAAGCAGCTGAAGGAGTCTCAGACGAAAAAGCTCTCTTATAGACATTCAATAATTCTGCGGGACAACAAATCTTTCTTTTACATTCATCCTGCAGGTATTCTACCATAACCTGTATCAATTTCCTCTGCATTTCTGGCGTATACTGACTATACGTGTTATATACTTCTACGGGAGGTATCGACATGTCTGAAATCCATCTAATTGCATCCTTTGTGCAAATTCGTGTTTCCTCACTCGTCGACTTACAAAGAGGAAGGAACCACTTCTGCACAAAAATAGTGCTCAAACTATCACCATCAATTTCTTCATTCCGTAACCTTTCCAACTCCTTTCTATACTCAAAAACCCTCTTGACGTGCTTATATACTTGCTCTGCAGTATCTCTTGAATATGCTAAAACATTCAGATCCCTCAATCCTTGTGGGAGATCTACATCATTCAGTGTGTTCCACATTACAGATAAATGAATTCCCAGTCTTTCGATAAAAACATGTTTCTCAGGAAAACTTTCTAGATTAGACAGTGTGGCAAAAACATCAGATTGTTCACCCTTCTCCATGCATTGTCTAGCCCATGCAGTCAAATCGCACTTTCTCTCTTTAGACATTGTATTGCGAGTTACAATCTTTGATTCTGCTCCTTTATCAACTACAAGCGGAACAGAACCACTTGGAAGTAGAAGAGTAGACAAATCTTGTACAATCCGTAACAAAGGTGCTATCAATGGTGCAGAAGACAAATCTACCAGACCCGTAACAGTAGGCAGAGGAGGAAGTACAGAAGGAGGAGCAACGATAGAAGGAGGAACAATAACCGGAGGAAGAGGACCAATAGGAGGAACGATAGGAGGAGCAGGAATTACTACAGGAGGAGGAACGACAGCAGGAAGAGGCAAAGCAACAGGAATAGGTACATACGGAGGTGGCGCAGTGGCGCCAGGCCTTCGTTCATTTAGAAGTTTATCAATTAATTCATCAGACACGTGAAAATCTTTAGACGGATATATCTTCTGAATATCAAGTTGTAAAGCCCTATCCATATTTCTAACTGACTCTGACTGTTTACTTTCATCATACAATAACGCTTTCTCAGCTTTGGACATATGCTGGCGTGCATGTTACTCTCTACTCTTAAGTTGCTGCATAGCTTTTTTTTCCAATTTTGTACTACATCAAATGCTGCAGGTCTAGCTTTTTTCTTTAACAATATAGGCTCTAAATATTGTATACGAGGAATCACAAAACTACCATTGATTGGCCACTGAAGTTCGGAAGCATGTCTAGTTTGTCTGTGCCAAATTTCATTAATCACTACACTACCAATGCCATGCTTACAGTACATAGTACACGCCGGCGACCCCTCCTGTGGCACCGGACGGCTAAATTCCAAAGATTGTCTGTCTCTGCAGAATAATGCCCTGAAACAGGCAGACCATTTCTCAGGCATATCAGATTCCTGGTGTTACCTGGTCAATAATTGTTCTCGCGAGGACAATGCGCCAAAATCAAATTATCAGGATACTTAAGAATCGGGTCATGACTCACCTGATCAAAGAACTAAGGGAGGTCCGATCGGATTACAAAGTACAACTAAGGACCCTCGTGGTTGGTGATTTTGGCAAAACTGCCCGCCTTGATATATGGACCCTCGTGAAGATACCATCTCGGATTGCGGGCTCACCGTCCATGGGTCGGGTCATGCAGTACTGTTGAGGTATGGCGTCTCATCCAAGAAGGGGCCCCCTTTCTCACCGTCCAATACCGGTCCGATAGCCGCGTCAACACTTCAACGAGATGGCATCAATCTTGAGGGTCCCTATTCGGGCGCCATTTGTAAAAGCAAGGAAATATTGAGGCTGAGTACCACAAAAGGAAATGCACCAACACGGACTATAAAGATTCACAGATCTTTAATACTGCGCAGTTACAAAGAAACACAGATCTGATACAGATTGCGATCTGGCTCTTGATACCTCGCAATGAGTACCAGCCCGTCAGAGTGAGGAGGGAGAGTGCTGGACATCTAAACATTTGCATTTTCATACATTTCCTACAATATTGTCCAGCCCCTCTACAGGTTAATAATCTGCGGTCTAGAGTTTGTTCCGATTTCACATATAGCTCATACAATAATATGCACACGGATTACATAGGTTTGTGTTTCCAAAAAGTTACAATGGCAAAGTGTATTCCTGGATTTAGCTGTGAGCCTTAATACATATCCCTTCACAATGTAGTTATGCCAGTGTCCACGCTTGACATTTACATAACATTGTCCTCGATGTGTATTCGTGGATGAGGCTTGTTAGTGCAGACAATCCTAGGAAAACAAGTCATGCTCGGTGGAAGGTCTCATTACCTAGTCTAAACACTCGGCCCTAGGAAAGTCTAACCATTAACAGAACTCAAAGGTCTTGGTTGCAAGTTAGAAACACAGTCCACCATTTTAGAACAGAGAATCATTCGAACAGAAATCAAAATGGTGGATGATTCTAAAATGGCGACAAAGTCGATCTAAAATCGGAACTTTGCAACATGGTTTTCTTCGCAGAACGACTAGGCTTAGGCGAATATAAATGAGAAGGAGGCATGATATGATTTCCCGTTTAACATGAGGACGCACCCACCGGTTCTTCTGTGCATGCAGCATTTCGCCTTTCCATGAAGCCTGTTGGTGTCGGGACTCTTCGTTTCCTCTCCGCTATGAGGCAAGCCATAAGTAAGATGAAACAGAGTTGCAGTTTTTGGTATTTAGGGCGAATATAGCATTATATTTAATATACCTGAGTGGGAGCGATGCACTAGGCGACCATTCCGGATCGGCGCTAAGCCACGCCAAGATTGAACATTTTTAAGTGCTCATTTACATATCTGGAAAACACAGGTGTGGTAATATTATAACACTGCCCCTGAGAACCACTTTTGTGTGCCTATTAAATTTGCCTAACATCGGCTAAGGTGGCATCTTTGAGTAGAGCACAGAAACATTCTGTTGTAAAAGATACCCTGAGTCAAGGCCCATCTGTTACACTTAAAAGGTCTAAGAGTGACTACCCTCCTCCTCTTGTACCATCAGATCCTGGCATGGAGGCAGTTTTGCAGGAGTTAAAGTCACTTAAGTCAATTATGGAAGTCACCAATCACAAACTGCAACAAGTAGATGACAGATGGGCTGCATTTGAAGCCAGAATGGGCGAAACTGATGACAGGATAAATGTTGTGGAAGATATCTCACCCCGAGCGATACAACTAGAAATGGAAGTTAAAGACATACAGAAGCATAACAAAGCATTAGAAATTAGGTGCAGGGTAACAACTTCCATATATCTGGCTTGCCGGAGGGTTGTGAGAATAAGAATGTTACACTTTTCTCATAAAATATGCTGCCTGCTCTCCTTAATATCCCACCAGAAATAGTTCATAACATTCAGAGGTTGCACCATATTGGCTCTAAAGATCTTTCTCACGGGTCACGTTCCACACACCAAACACTTTGATTTTTCTACTGCTGGAATATACAGAATTGCAACTAATTATCAGGAAGGTGAATAAAACAAAAAATCTTACGAGGCATGGTAACAGATGTGGCAAAGAAAACAGCACAATGCAGAAAGGAGTTTTTATCTTTTCATCCGGGGTTGAAGCAATTGAACTTCAGATATAGACTCTACCAATCAAGTTCGTTTAGGGAGACACAAATGGAAGAACATCTGTATTTGATGATCCGGCTGACCTGAAATCCTTCATTAGGTCACTTAAAACAGAAAATATGATTCTTACCCACCATCATCCTTACCTTTGCCAATATCTGGGCTATCTTTGTGAGTTGTACATGTCATCTTTTGGATTTGTTATAGGTGTTACAGAGCTATGTTATTCTTATGATTCTATTGGGTGGAGGTGATGGTTGAGTGCCTGGTCGAGCTATGGTTATTGTGGTTCTATTGGTGTCACCTATCCCTAAGTTTTCTCTCCTTACTCTCTCTGTAAACTTGACACTTATAATATCTTACTCCTCTATAGTGACTATCCTCAGCATACGCATATTCGGTGCTCTTTTAATGTTTATATTTGTGTGAAAAGTATTACAGCATCCCTACCCATATGTTTTCTCCCATTATGTTTCTTCTGCACCAATCCATTTGCAACATCCTCAAACCAATACATTTTGCTCTAATGTTCACATTTTGTATAACCCACAGTTGTTTTATGGCCTTTTATCATTGTATGTGTATTTTTGATTTGGTCTTATGGAGTTTAAGTGTATTTCATGGAATATAAAGGGTATCAACAGTCCAATTAAAAGACGTAAAATCGTATCCCATCTGAAGAAATGTAACACGTCAGTTTGTTGTATCCAAAAAACCCATTTATCTATGCTTGAATTAATGAAACTCAAAACATTCTGAGTTTGTGAGGTTATTGCCAGCCAAGCTGATGGCAAAAATAATGGTGCAGCAATTCTAATTCAAATCTGCCTCACACAATTCTACATAAAGATACAGATGATAAAGGTAGGTAAGTATGGGTTAAATCACAAATAGGACATGAAACTGTATCTTTCATAAATATTTCTGGACCAACAAACCCTGATACAGCGTTCTGGACAAATATAAAGCATACAATCCTACAGTCAAATCTTCAAATCTCATTGTATGTGGCGATTATTACCATAGACCTCTTTGTGAATAGAAGATCAAAGGGCCTCATTACAAGTGTGCCGGTCCAGAACCAACGACGCCGGTAAGACTACCGGCACTGTTGTTTCCAGACTGCCACACTTCGGGTTTGCCTGCCGGAGCCGCTGTGCTCGACAGGGCTGACCCTGCTGGGCACAGCGGCCACGGTAGGCAAGCTGCCACGGAAGCACCGGCACCGTTAACAATGGTTCTGGTGCTTCCATGGTCCCCATTCCCACAGAGTCTGCTAGGACTCAGTGGGAATGGGGACTTACAAATTGCTGGTGCCTGACTTCCCGGACTAGGGTTCTAATCCCCCGGTGTTACAGGGAAGTCTGGTGCCGGTAATTCATTCAGAGTGCAGTAGCACCGGCAGGGTTACCGCCGGGCTCGGAATGAGGCCCAAAGTGTATATTTAAGTGTTCTAGAACTCTTAAATCATTTGCACATTGTCTATCGGAGGTGGTACAGTTGCACACTTGGCGATTGACCCATCCGTCAGACTTGGACTTTCCGATCCTTACCCAATAATACGGTTTCATGCTTAGATTTTATTGGTGTGGCCAAGACCTCATCTGGTGGTATAATTGATTCTAAAATTGCCAATATAATAATTTCGATAACACACCCTGGTGATCACAACCTTTGAGCTTGAAGACATTAATAAACCCTCTAATAGATGCAGATTTAATAACTTTTTGCTACAAGATAAGGAATTTAAACATTCTTTCCTCTCTTTTCACAAGCATTTTTAAAAATAATAATCTTGATAAAGACACTTGCATGGTTATGGTTAATTATTTGGTCTTATGGGGCCATACATCAGAAAACAGAAAAAAGCAAGGACAAGGGGTTTAGATTTGCTCTTTTAAAAACTCGCTAATTCTGAGAAAGAATATTATCGAAATCCTACAAAGCAGGGGTTTCTTACTGTCATGACCCTGCACTCTCAAATTAACAAACCATTAGCTGAACAAGCATCAGGTGTCATTTTTAAATAAAAGTCTAAGATTGACCAAACCTCCAACATAGACTGTAGAGCACTCGCTTGCTACCTAAAAAAACAAAAAAAAGATAGAGCATCCATTTCTCACACTAAACATGTTCAAGGAATTACAGTGTCAGATGATACAGCAATTTTGGATAACTTCAGAAAAGTTTACTGCAACTTATACGCCTCTGAACACAAATGCTCTTCTTCTAACCATAATTCCTTTTTTGAGAACATTGGTAGAATTTCTTACCCCCCCCCCCCCTTATATCTGAGTGGTCCAGTTAATGGGATTACCATATGTGAAATCTCCAAAGCCATCAAAGATTTATGGAAAGGGAAAGCCTCTGGCCCTGATGGTCTTCCTATTGAGTTTTTAGTCACTTCACCACTATATTAACCTCTAAATTAGAAGTATTCTCTTCATATTTTTCCAACATGGGTAGCTCATCTGGCACTTTTGCTGAGGCGCTATTAATTAATTTCCTAAAACAGAGGAAGACAATGAACTCCCTAAAATTATAGACCCATATCACTTATTATGGTCCAATGTAAAATATATGCCAAATTCCTGCAGATAGAATTGAGTTACTTCTACCTAAAAAGATTAAACCTGATCAAATAGGATTTGTTAAAGGAAGAAACGTTTCATCCAATTAAAGATTATTGTTTGATGCTATAAAACGAATTATTAAAAAGGTAGAGATGGGTATGCTGCAATTGCTTTTGATGCTGAAAAGGCCTTTGATAGGGTCCAATGGGAGTACGATTTTCATGCATTAAGATGGCATGGTTGGCAAGAAGATTTTATATCCCTTGTCAAACTATTATAGTAATTTCCTAGAAGGTCTCTTTTCATAAATGGTCATCATCGTTTTTTGCACTTACAAGGGGAACTAGACAGGGATGTGTAGTGCTCAATGATCGACACTGTGAGCCAGGTAGAAGAAGTGCCAAGTAGTTTATGCGGTGAACGTGGAGAGCAGCCAGTACCGTCAACATAGGCAACCGAGCTCCTCACGCTAACTTATAGCTGTTCCAGAACACATATGTCTTCTGGAACACAAGTAAAACATAACACATCGTCCCCTCACAGAGGAACAGAATGTGGGATAAGGGGAAAAGGAAACTAAAGGTAATAACAACCACAAAGAGAAAGAAATTGACTTGCACAAAAAATATGAATCACACACGAAATCTGTGAGCTTGGTGGGGAATCTTTTAGTTCTCTCACTCACACGACACCCAGCAAAGGTTGCTTCTCCCAACCTCTCACCAGTCACCACTCCACCATCATGGACCACCACTCCATCATCACACTTCCTGGAAGGAACCGACTTCTCCTTGCATAAGGCCAACCTACCCATAGACCATATTTCTCCTCCATTCACCACCACAACACTGGGCCTCATTATGACCCAGGCGCTAAGTGTTTAACGGCGCCATAAAAGGCTGTGGCGCCGTTAAACACTTAGAGCCTAATTACAAGGTCCCTTTGCGGGACCCGACCTTAACGGCTGGTGTAGACCAGCCGTTAAAGTAGGGACCCGCAAAGGGACCTTGGTGCTAATTACGGTACCGCAATTTGCGGTACCGTAATTAGCGCCTTCCCCATTCCCATTGAGCCCTATGGGGCAAAAATGGGAATGGGGAAGGGCCATGGCGGCATGGGGAATTGCCGCCTCACCAACCTCAGAATGGGGTGGTAATTCCCCATTCCGCCATGGCGGACTCCGGCATGGACCATGGTGCTAATAGCACTATGGTTTAGCGCCGGAGTCCTAATGAGGCCCACTGTTTCTTACAGCTGCAATCCTTTTGGGTCCCAGAAATTTGCTCTCTAAACATTTGAGCCCATGCTTGGGATTCCTGATCAAAACCCAATCTCCAACAGGCCACTCATGCTCTTTAACATTGACATTTTCATAAAACACACATTTATAGTGATGTTGTGCTTCTTCAACCATCCTCATCACCTCTTCACGATCAACATTCACATTCAAAATAAAAGGGGACACTTTGGTAATTGAGTGGGGTGTGATGTAGTAACTCCATACCATTTGTTTTAAAACCATCCTCCACAACAACCCCGAACCCAGGGCCAACTGAATACTGCCCTTAAGGAATCTATTGACACGCTCCACCAGACCGTTTGCCCTGGGGTAGTACAAGGCGGTGCATGTGTGCTTAATTCCAAACTGCAGCAAAAATATCCTCATTACTTCTGAGCAAACCTCAACACCATTATCAGTCACTATTTGTGTAGGAAACCCCTCGCGGTAAAAAATGTCCTAAAAAATAACACTAGTTCTGCTGTAGTTGCCTCCCTCACGGCCTTCCACTCTATCCAAGAAGAGTAAAACTTAATTAAAAAAAGTAGAGGAGCACCGCACCCGCCTGCTTAGACCACTGCCCTTAGACCAATTGCCACAAGCTAACATTTGTACCAGCGGTCTGTGATCAGTTTTCACAATAAACCGTTGGCCCCACAGGAAGAATTTAAAATGCATAATGGCCCAAACCACAGCCAAAGTTTCTCTTTCAACCACTGAGTAGTTTTTCTCAGCACACCTTTTTTGGCTAAGACTCAAAAGCTGCCACATGTTGCTCCTTCCCACTGTCTTGTTGAACAATGATGCTCTCAGACCCAATAGGCTGACATCCATGGTCAGCAATATTTTCCGCCCACTCACAAACCCCCTATAGAAGGCGCATCAGAAATCCCCTTCTTTATCTCTTGAAAAGCCTTCATACATTCATCTGACCATGTAAATGTAACCCTTTTCTTGAGTAATACTCTCAAGGGAGCTAAGATAAGAGCAAAGCTATGTACAAATTTGTGATAAATCTCTACCATGCCCATAAATTACCTCAACTGATCTTTATCTTGTGATGCCGGGGCTTTACTGATTGCTTCTACCAGACTGTATTTCGGAGATATTCCCTGAGCTGAAATCTTGTGCCCAAGATACTCTACCTCATGTACACTGATCTTATATTTGCTGCGCTGCACTGTTAAACCAGCCTCACACAAACTCTCCAGCAAATGTTGTCATGTTGCTCCATACAATCAGCGTAAATGAGAATGTCATCTTGAAAAATAATCACGTTTTTGACACCCTCCAAAACATTCTCCATAATGCGCGGAAAGACAGCTGCTGCCGAAGCTAACCCAAAAGGCATCCTGAGAAACTCTTAACTGTCCCTTCCGTGGTGATGAATGCTGTTACTTCCTGACATTCTTGCAACAACGGCACTTGGTGGTAAGCCGCAGACAGGTCCATAACAATGAACCAGCTTGAATCTCCAAGTACAGCCAGAACTTCCGATATGACCGGTAAGGGTGTCTCTGCACTAAAGTTTTCCCGTTTAGGTCTCTCAAATCAACGTACAAGCAGATATTCCCATTGCTCTTTGCCACTACAACCACTGGGGACAACCATTCCACCCGTTGTACTTGTTCAATCAGTCCTTTTTGCAATAGTCCATCAAGTTCTCCATGTAATCGCTCTGTCATGTGATGAGGGACGGGCCACACCTTATATACTACTGGCTGTGACTTTTACCTCATCTTAATGCAATGATCAAAGTCTGTTAGTCTCTCTAGTTTCTCTGAGAACACCGCAGGAAATTCCAAGGCCCATTTATCCTCTACTTCTGCTAGCGTCACTGGGTCAGCAGCACTTGCTTGGATGCAAATCCATAAGTTCCTTTGTTCCTCTCAACCCAGTAAGGATGACCCCTTCCTTTCTACACAAATGTCTGCTGTGCATTCCCTGCCTTTGTAGCAATGCAATTTCCCCACAAGTTCAATCTCCGTCTCGCCAGATCCACACGGCTGAATGTGGGGAGGTTCCAACTCCTGCTCTTCCCCTGACAAAGATCTTGTGAACGTATCCTTAGAAATGATAGTGCAAGGAGATGCACTATCCACCTTCATCAAAGGATCTGAATGTATGCAAAATATATCTATGGGCTCTCCCTTTCCTCCAGACAATGCTGAAATTTCAAACACATGGTGATGTCTTCCTTCACCATGCTGAGGTATCTGCTATTTCTTGCTCTGACTGAGGGTGTTCATGTTCCACTACATTGATGGTGTTCTCCTTGCACATGCGTGCAGAGTGACCCTTGCACTTGCATTTGATGCAGTTTGCATTTCTGGCTGGACAAAATACACTGGCCGCTCCATGTCTCGAGTTTCCACATGTGAAACAGTTCAGTTCCTTTATTCCCTCACTGTATCTCCTCTACTTCAATGCACACACCTCCTGGTTGTGCTTTTCCATTTTCATCTCCTTCATGTACTGTGGCGTCTGTTCAATGCTTCTGGTGAGTTCCCCAGCCTGTTCCAATGTCAAATCCTTTGCCAATAATGTGTCTTGCACCCTGGGATTATTGGTGCATTTTACCAATTGATCTCTGATCAAGGAGTTGGTGTGCCAAATTCATAGATGTGGCTCAGTGTCCCCAACACAGCTACCAAACCTTCCACGGGCTCCATTGGTTATTGTACTCTCTGAAAAAAACTTGTGTCTCTCAAAAGTCACATTTTTTTGTTGACTCAAAAGGGTCTTGAATCTTCCTGATTGCAAGAGTGAAGCCATCTATGTCCTCTGCCCCTTCACCTTGCGGTTCTGGTAGGCCATTGAATACATGTTGCAATAATGCCTGTTTTCTGGAAGGGTTACATTTGTTCCCGCCAATGGCCACTTTGTTGGTTTCAAACATTTTCTTCCACCTCTGCCATCTTACTGGAGGTGTTCCAGGTTCATCTAGAAATAGGGCTGGACGAGGTATTGCAGCTGTGGCCATGGTTAACAGTTTCTATGGTTGTCTTCAGCCATTAAAATGATGAGAGCAGTCACTAAATTAATCTTGGACAATTGAACATGAAACAGTAGACACTGGTGCCTTTGGTAGCACTTGTTTGATTCTGTGAGCCAGACAGGAGAATTGCCAAGTAGTTTATTTGGTGAACGCGGAGAGTAGCCAGTACCATCATCATAGGCAACGAAGCTCCCTCACACTAACAAACAGCTGTTCTAGAACACATATGCATTCTGGAACACAAGTAAAACATAACAGGACAACCTCTGTATCCTATTTATACCTCTTATCTCTTGAACCTCTATTAGAACCTATTAGGATAGATATGCTCATCACAGGGATTTACTGTGGTAAACACAAGATCAATATCACAGCGTATGCCGATGATTTACTTATATAGTTGAAAAATCCTAAAGCACATCTTCCAAATTAATTGCATACATTAGATCTCTTCTCTTCAGTTTCAGGATATAAACTAAATAGGGATAAATCAAAGGTATGTTGTCTTAAGCTTTAATTAGATATGTATGGTTTTAAATAGTGTAAGAGTTCAATTAAATATTTAAGAATAAAATGTGCTCCCTCGGTTTATAGCACAATTACATTTTATTCAGATGCTTTACTTATTAGGCTTAGAGATTTAACTTCAGCCTGTTCTCCATTATATTTATCCTGGTGGGGACATTTAGGAACCATCAAAATTATGTTATCACCAATTATTCTTTACTTCCTGCAAATACTCCCTGTCTCCTTACCCGCTTCCATTTTCAAATCCATAACAACTCTATCCTAGTGAACTTCCTGTGGGGTTTTGGGAAAATTAAGAGAATTGCTATAAGCAAATTGAAATCACCTTATTAGAATGGAGGGTTCGCTGTTTAGACTTTAGACGCTATCAGAATGCATTTATATTCAACCAGGCTTGTGTTTGGTTTTCATCTGATCATATGAATGCTAAACCTACCTGGCTCGCTGTAAAAAATGAATTGGCATCCCCAATTAATTTTTGTGATCTATTTTTTATATTTGGTCATATTTCCTCCAGAGTTTCTCGTCCTATGAACGTATCCTCTGATATACTTAGAGGTTTCCTGTTCACCTTTAACAAATACCCATCTCGGAGGTTCTCACCCTATTTACGGTATAACAACTACATTACCATCAACAGAAGATCTATGTTTTGGAAGCAATGGGTGATCAAGGGGATCAGCTTTATTCATCAAATATTTCTAGGGCCATATATAATATCGCTTCAACACCTTAAAGAAGATTTCTCTTTGCTTAGCTCATATTTCGACTGTTAGACTGATTTAATAAATCCATGTTTAGATTAATGTAACTTCTATAATGTGAACAAATAATTACCTGATACTTCCAAAGCTTAGTCTTGGATTCATGGGTAATGCAGCCACATTTTATAGTTTGACGATGCATATACGAACACTCACTGGATGTTAAATAATCATCTTAATCACAGTGGGAACAAGATTGTAAGGAAATGTTGGATGAAAATGTCTTCATTGTGGAAGTAGATTAAACTCACATCCTCACCTACCAATAACACAGAAAACATATAGTTTTCTTTATGCATAGAGCATATATGACCCCTACAAAATTACCTAAACCAAATGTGTGGTTATGGTAACTGCTGGTCAAGTAAAGATTATCCTGGCTCTTTCAACCATATGTTTATTGATTGTATTTATGTTCACAGTTTTTGGCAGGACATATCGAGTTATTTGAGAAATATTTTTAAAGTGAATATCCCTTTGGCTCTAATGAATATAATGCTTGGTAGCATTGCATTTAGTAAATATGAAGTCAACTATTGGTTTATTTGATATGATCTTTGTATTGCAATTGCCGATAAAATGATTACAGCTAATTAGAAACAATTCCAAAACGTAACAACTAGAGATTGATGGAATAAGATTTGCCATATACAAAGATTAGAACAAGGTACGCCCAGATTGTCTAATTTATTTGTGAAATAGGAATCCAAATGGCATATGTTAATTGATCATCTAACCTTCCACAATATGTCTACATATGGGTTTTCAATATATAATGATTCACTAAGTCTTTTAGAGTAATTTTGAAGATGGGTTTATACGCGGGCTGTTGCACTGTGATAGCTTTTACAATTATTTTGCTTTCTCCTCTTATCCCCCCCTTGTGTATCTTGTATTGTTCTGTTTTATGTCCCTTTGTCATACTTTTCGTCTACCACAATATCAGCTAACACCTTTCTGTATATAAGAAGCATATTAGGAGTATTGTATATGCTCTCCTGTTTCTTGTTTTGTTTTTCTTCTTTCTTATCATAATTATTGTGTGTTGATGTTTAATACCTGCAATATATTTCTTGTGCTTTAATACCTGATACTAGCAATTATCTGTTCATCTTTTACATATTATGGGTGGTTTATTTTGCGGTTCCTTCCTATTGTTATGCATTGTACTTGAATGATTACCTTCTGAATTATCTTTCGATGCAAGATTTTGTTTCAAATATTTTTTTTTTGTAAGTTATCAACTTTTAAAAAACCCACTAGCTTTTCAGGCTAACCACTAACTATGTAAATAACTTCCATATAGTTTCACTCTATTTAAATGGATTTTGTGTGGCTATCCTTAAACATGGAGTAGATTTGTCCCTTAAGGACTGGACATTGAGATCATTGTACCATATACTAACAGGATACCTAAGTGGTTTAGAAAACAGAAATAATCTTGATACCACTGACACACCTTTAGCCAATACCTGTGGTAATGGGGAAACAGGGCCTGCAGGATCATGCAACCTGTGGTTTCCTGTTTCATTTGAACTATGACTCCTATAATCTCTCACCATTGACTACGCTGCCTAAGGCGGATTGGAGTTGTAGTCTAAACCATCTGGCAAGCCAAAGGTTCAGAGAATCACAAGAAGCTTACAGGCAAGAACCCTTGTAAAACCAAACCCAAGCATGTGGGTACATTTTCCAATCAAAGTCAATCACACATTTGAAGGGTGTGAAGAGTGGGTTAATTGAGGTAGCTGAAACCCGATTTGGGTGGCCATGTGAACTTTCTAAACACTGCCAGTAAAATGCAAACAGGGAGAGCAGAGAAACAAACACCCGAAGCTGGCAGTGCAAGAAATCGGCGGTTGCAAAGTTATGCTAAGCATGTTATGCACCACCAAAAAATAAAACAAACAAGGGTCTGAAGTGTTTGCATGCAGAGGAAAACACCCAAGGGGGACACGAATCAAATGAAGAGACACATTAAATTTGCAGGAACTTAAAAAAGACTGGAGCAACCTAGCAAGAAATATTAAGACAATATTGCCAGATTCAATCTTACAACAGGAGGCAAACTTCATCACACAGCAGACATGGGCGAGAGCATGAAAGGAGGCTGGGCTTGGAAGAAAGGCCTGTGTTGGAACCCTTTGAATAACACAAAGGAGAGACCCAGCCTGCCTTTATTGCGCTCAAAAGAGCACGGGTTCCAGGTTGGCCCTTTGTGTGCATGTCTAGTGTGAGCTTGACCGAGGGACAATATTGGGTCATGAGCAGCTTTGCGAGGAGGAACGTGGGGCGTTTCATGTGCTTGTAATGATGCCTGATCAACATTGGCCTAGGTCACATTTACACTGCACTCCTGCCGGGTTAACCATCTTCTAATAATCAAACTCCTCTGCCCCTTCCCGAAAGCCCACCCCAGGCCAGGTAATTCTCTTTTTCTATGCATATGGCTGAATACCCAGGAATTTCTCACATGTTTAGCCTAGGATACACAGGTGTTATTTTTTATTAAAGTTCAAATCCAAGAAATGCACATTTGAACACAAAAAACTAACAATTTCAGAAGAATTAGGGGCCGATTCATGGAACAAACGTGCGCCGAAAATGTTTGCGCAAGCAGGCGCAAGCAGGCGCAAGCAGGCGCAAGTGCAAAAAAACAGGCGAACGCAGTGCAGGGTCACCCGCCACCAGGCCCCCACCCATGTCCAACTCATGTTCCCCACCCCCCCGACCCCCAGCACTGTGGGGCACCTGCCAGCAGGCCCCCACCCATGTCTCCCACCACCCCCCAGCAGTGCAGGCTCACCCTCCACCAGGCCCCCACCCATGTCTCGCACCACCCCCACCCCCCAGCAGTGCAGGGTCACCCGCCACCAGGCCCCCACCCATGTCCAACTCATGTTCCCCACCCCCCCACCCCCCAGCACTGTGGGGCACCTGCCAGCAGGCCCCCACCCATGTCTCCCACCACCCCACCCCCCAGCCACCAGGGGCAGCCTCCACCAGGCCCCCACTCATGTCCCCTATTACCCCCACCCCCCAGCAGTGCAGGGTCACCCTCCACCAGGCCCCCACTCATGTCTCCCACCACCCCCACCCCCCAGAGTGCAGGGGCAGCCTCCACCAGGCCCCCACCCATGTCTCCCACCACCCCCACCCCCCAGCAGTGCAGGGGCACCCGCCACAAGGCCTCCACCCATGTCCAACTCATGTTCCCCACCCCTCCCACCCCCCAGCAGTGCAGGGGCACCCTCCACCAGGCCCCCACCCATGTCTCCCACCACCCCCACCCCCCAGCAGTGCAGGGGCACCCGCCACCAGGCCCCCACCCATGTCTCCCACCACCCCCATCCCCAAGCAGTGCAGGGTCACCCGCCACCAGGCCCCCACCCATGTCCAACTCATGTTCCCCACCCCCCCACCCCCTAGCACTGTGGGGCACCTGCCAGCAGGCCCCCACCCATGTCTCCCACCCCCCCACCCCCCAGCACTGTGGGGCACCTGCCAGCAGGCCCCCACCCATGTCTCCCACCACCCCCACCCCCAGCCACCAGGGGCAGCCTCCACCAGGCCCACACTCATGTCCCCTATTACCCCCAACCCCCAGCAGTGCAGGGTCACCCTCCACCAGGCCCCCACTCATGTCTCCCACCACCCCCACCCCCACAGCAGTGCAGGGGCAGCCTCCACCAGGCCCCCACCCATGTCTCCCACCACCCCCACCCCCCAGCAGTGCAGGGGCACCCGCCACCAGGCCCCCACCCATGTCCAACTCATGTTCCCCACCCCTCCCACCCCCAGCAGTGCAGGGGCATCCTCCACCAGGCCCCCACCCATGTCTCCCACCACCCCCACCCCCCAGCAGTGCAGGGGCACCCGCCACCAGGCCCCCACCCATGTCCAACTCATGTTCCCCACCCCCCCCACCCCCCAGCACTGTGGGGCACCTGCCAGCAGGCCCCCACCCATGTCTCCCACCCCCCCACCCCCCAGCACTGTGGGGCACCTGCCAGCAGGCCCCCACCCTTGTCCAACTCATGTTCCCCACCCCCCCACCCCCCAGCACTGTGGGGCACCTGCCAGCAGGCCCCCACCCATGTCTACAGCCACCCCCACCCCCCAGCCACCAGGGGCAGCCTCCACCAGGCCCCCACTCATGTCCCCTATTACCCCCACCCCCCAGCAGTGCAAGGGCAGCCTCCACCAGGCCCCCACTCATGTCTCCCACCACCCCCACCCCCTAGCAGTGCAGGGCACCTGCCAGCAGGCCCCCACCCATGTCTCCCACCACCCCCACCCCCCAGCCACCAGGGGCAGCCTCCACCAGGCCCCCACTCATGTCCCCTATTACCCCCACCCCCCAGCAGTGCAAGGGCAGCCTCCACCAGGCCCCCACTCATGTCTCCCACCACCCCCACCCCCCAGCAATGCAGGGGCAGCCTCCACCAGGCCCCCACCCATGTCCCCTATTACCCCCACCCCCCAGCAGTGCAGGGGCAGCCTCCACCAGGCCGCCACTCATGTCTCCCAGCACCCCCACCCCCCAGCCACCAGGGGCACCCGCCAGCAGGCCCCACCCATGTCCAACTCATGTTCCCCACCCCCCCACCCCCCAGCAGTGCAGGGGCACCCTCCACCAGGCCCCCACCCATGACAAACTCATGTTCCCCTGCACCCCCACCCCCCAGCACTGTGGGGCACCTGCCAGCAGGCCCCCACCCATGTCTCCCACCACCCCCACCCCCCAGCAGTGCAGGGTCACCCTCCACCAGGCCCCCACCCATGTCTCCCACCCCCCCACCCCCCAGCAATGTGGGCCACCTGCCAGCAGGCCCCCACCCATGTCTCCCACCACCCCACCCCCCAGCACTGTGGGGCACCTGCCAGCAGGCCCCCACCCATGTCAGCCACCACCCCCACCCCCCAGCAGTGCAGGGGCACCCTGCCACCAGGCCCCCACCCATGTCCAACTCATGTTCCCCACCCCCCCACCCCCCCAGCACTGTGGGGCACCTGCCAGCAGGCCCCCACCCATGTCTCCCACCCCCCACCCCCCAGCACTGTGGGGCACCTGCCAGCAGGCCCCCACCCATGTCTCCCACCACCCCCACCCCCCAGCCACCAGGGGCAGCCTCCACCAGGCCCCCACTCATGTCCCCTATTACCCCCACCCCCCAGCAGTGCAAGGGCAGCCTCCACCAGGCCCCCACTCATGTCTCCCACCACCCCCACCCCCCAGCCACCAGGGGCACCTGCCAGCAGGCCCCCACCCATGTCTCCCACCCCCCCAACCCCCCAGCACTGTGGGGCACCTGCCAACAGGCCCCCACCCATGTCTCCCACCACCCCCACCCCCCAGCACTGTGGGGCACCTGCCAGCAGGCCCCCACCCATGTCTCCCACCACCCCCACCCCCCAGCCACCAGGGGTAGCCTCCACCAGGCCCCCACTCATGTCCCCTATTACCCCCACCCCCCAGCAGTGCAAGGGCAGCCTCCACCAGGCCCCCACTCATGTCTCCCACCACCCCCACCCCCCAGCAGTGCAGGGGCAGCCTCCACCAGGCCCCAACCCATGTCCCCTATTACCCCCACCCCCCAGCAGTGCAGGGGCAGCCTCCACTAGGCCCCCACTCCTGTCTCCCAGCACCCCCACCCCCCAGCCACCAGGGGCACCCGCCAGCAGGCCCCCACCCATGTCCAACTCATGTTCCCCACCCCCCCACCCCCCAGCAGTGCAGGGGCACCCTCCACCAGGCCCCCACCCATGTCTCCCACCACCCCCACCCCCCAGCAGTGCAGGGGCACCCGCCACCAGGCTCCCACCCATGTCCAACTCATGTTCCCCACCCCCCCACCCCCCAGCAGTGCAGGGGCACCCTCCACCAGGCCCCCGCCCATGTCTCCCACCACCCCCACCCCCCAGCAGTGCAGGGGCACCCGCCACCAGGCCCCCACCCATGTCCAACTCATGTTGCCCACCCCCCCCACCCCCCAGCACTGTGGGGCACCTGCCAGCAGGCCCCCACCCATGTCCAACTCATGTTCCCCAGCCAACATGTCATCACAATCTAGATCCCTGGTCCCTATGGTCAGCCTCCAAATGCAAAACACCCACCCGAGTATTGCATCCACCCACTCATAATTGGCAATTACATGACAGAACACCAATTGCAAGTTCCGAAACAAACACATTTCCCTCACATACACCCAATGGGTGTCAGTGAATCTCAAAACCCATATCATGAAATGCATGAAACCAATGAGATACCACACATTGAAGTTCACTAAAAAAATATGTATTAAACGAAACATAAATAGAATCAAAAATAAAGAAACAGAAATGTGAATGTACAAAAATGAAAAGAAGCATGTCCGTGAAAAAAAGCAAAACCAAAAATCAAAGTCCAAAGTAATGGTGTCCAAAGTCACTGGCCCTCATTACGACCAAGGCGGAAAGTGACTGACCTGACCGCCATAGCGTAAATAGCGTTTCCGCCATTGCACGACGGAGCAAAGTGCGGCTAATTCCGACCCATCGGGCACGAGCACTACGCCATGGCGGAAGTGCAAAGTCCGCGATGGCGGAAATGTCCCCAAAACGCCCCTCACCGCCGTCGTACGGCGCCCTAGGTGCAATTCCGCCACCCATCTTAGCGGTCACCGTAATGAGCGGCAATCGGAAAGTGCGGTGACCGTAAATATACGGAAACGGAAGTAAAAACATGGTCCCGGAACGGGAAACAGCACGCCGTACACCTATAAAATCAGAATTCCCACACAACCATTAAAAATACTACCCTGAGACACATCCCAACCCGTCATCCACCCTAGTGAAAGCAATAGAAATGGGAAAAGTAGCGAAAAAAGCGTGCGACCGCAAGCGGCAGGTCCACTTCTCCCGTGAGGAACTCACCGTGCTCACAGAGACCCTCCAGGAGAATGCTGCCGTCGTCTTCTCGACGCAAATGACCAGGACGGCACTTGCGAACAAGAAGGCCATATGGGCCCTGGTGGCACAACGGGTAAGTGCGGTGGGGACCGCACCCCGCAACCCACAGCAATGCAGAAAGCGATGGGGCGACCTGCGGATACGCGTACGGAGCACACTATCCGCCAACCGTAACATTGCCACAGCTACCGGGGGAGGATCGGAATCACCCATCAAGTTGACCCCCTGGGAAGAAATCTGTGCCTCCACCATTGGAATGGAGAGTATAGAGGGAGTCGGAGGGATGGAGAAAGGAGTGCAGACATCCGAAGAATCCGGTAGGTGGGCCAAATAAAACAATGCTAAATCCACAATGTCCAATCATGTGAAGTACCATGTGTCCACATAGTGCAACAGTAACACATGTCCAGGAGAACGTCCACATACATTGGCCTGATAGCGCACTTTAAAACTCACATTAAATACATAAATAATTAAAAATCCTAAAAACACCCTCTACACGTGCAGCAGGCACACCCTAACTGCAGGCTGCAAAACAACTGCATCCTCAATCCACACACAAATGAAACCACCTCCAAGGCCCCGACCCAAATCACCCTCAGGTACCACCCCAATGCATGTGATACATTGCCATTCCAATTTCAACAGACCCATTAATAACGCTCGCCCTCCTTTACTCCACCACAGGGTCCGATTCAAACGACGAGCTCCAGGACACCCCTACCAGCACACCTGCAAAGAGGGCCAAGACCAACGGCCAAAGACCCTCCACCTCAGCTGCACGCATCAAGACACGGCAGCAGCACAAATCAAGTGGCAGCACACAGGAGGGAACTTCAACAGGCACCCCAGCAGCCAGCATGCCCACAACAGCACCACCACAGGTCCCCCCAATGGATGCCACAGAAGGCACTGCTTCTGGTGGCAGCAGCACCATAGGTGACACTGCATTAATGGCAGCATGCTCCGACACAGAAAACGGGGATGTCGAAGTAAGATCCATCCATGACCTGTCTCAATCCCCCTGTTTGTTTCATCCCGTACACCATGAGGATACCACGCAGGGGCACCCACAAGACGACGACTGGCCATCCCCCACAAGCCCTGTGGCAAGGCAACATGAGGTGACCAGCCCCTCTGTGACACCACCGCAAATGGCCATGGCACAGCAGAGGCAACAGTCCCTCGACCAGGTGATCGTGCAACAGCAGCAACTGGCCACGCTCCTCAAGGACCATGCTGATGAATGTGGGGGTACTAAGGCAGCCATAGAAACATCAACTGAGACACTTAGGGCAGAAATGGAGAGAAGCACCGAGAGCCTGAGAGTACAAATGGAGAGAAGCACCGAGAGCCTGAGAGTACAAATGGAGAGAAGCACCGAGAGCCTGAGGGGGGAACTGCATGCGACGTCCAAAGACGTATGTGCTGAACTTGCCGCTGTGCGCCGTGTGCTCACTGAGCTCTCACAAACCCTTAGGGACATGCATGGACGTGAGCAGGCAGAGACATCATCTGTTGCAAGTTCCGTCCAGGGCAGCCCCCAACGTAGATCTGGGAGGAACCTGCGCTCCACAGGCAGGGGTGCCCCTGATACCCGGAGAGGGGGCTTGCAATAGCGTCTGCCCACTGACAATGAGCATCTTCGGACACTGGTGTTCGGGGGGGAGGTAGGAGGGTGGAGGGGGTGTGTTGGGCTCACTTGGGTGGCGGGTCGATGGGGTGTGTAACATAATTTCACATATGCTATAAACAATGCACGATCATCCAATGAGATGTGTGGACATTGATCTTTGTGTACGAGGCCTTCATAGGTGTACAGTCCATATTGTGCATGTTCCAGACACACACAGTGCCACAAGTCCCGTGTCCATGTATCAGCCACCAGGCGTGAGTGCTAGAAGCATGAATCAATGAGAATCTGACGAATTTCACGGCCCTCCTGTGCCTCGCAGACTCCTTGAGGTGCTGCCACATCCCCACCCTCATCATGACCATCTTCAGGTGCTTGCAGTTCTGCGTCAGGGGGCATGGGCACATTTCTACGTACGCACATGTTGTGTAGCATGACACATGCCATGACCATCTTTGCAACCTTCTCATGGCGGTACAGGAGTGCCCCGCCAGACCTGCTGAGGCAGCGGAAACGAGTCTTCAGTAGGCCGAATGCCTGTTCTATGACTACACGGGTACGTGAGTGGGCATGGTTGTAGTCCTCCTCATGCTGGTTCTGTGGGTTCCGGAGTGGTGTAAGGAGCCATCTCTTCAGTGGATACCCGGCATCACCTGTATGTGGACAATAAAGGATGTTTGTGGAATGACATTGCTACGTACGCACCCCCCCCTTCCTGCCAGGTCATTGCCGCATCACATACCCCACATTATCATGCATGAAATGAGACTCACCGAGTAGCCAGGATCTGTTCCCTGCGTGTCGCTCCATGTAGCGTGGTATTGTAGAGTTCCTCAAGACCATAGAATCATGGGTTGATCCAGGAAATCGGGCACAACAATGTGTAATGATCCTGTTGGAGTCACACACCATTTGTACATTAAGAGAATGAAATTGTTTTCGGTTGCGGTACTGGGCCTCCATGGCATGTGGGACGACCAGTTCCACATGGGTGCAGTCGATGGCACCAATGCAACCCGGTATGCCGCCAAGTGCATGGAATCCCACTTTTGTGTTCGTAATTTCCTGCTCCGAGCGTGGTAGAGAGATGTAGTCGTCTGCGTGCTTCAGGAGGGCATCGAGCACTTGCAATAGTGTCCGTGAGAACACTGGCTGTGAAATGCCATGCAACTGTCCGACTGTGTGCTGGTAGGTGCCTGTGGCCAGGAAGTGGAGTACAGACACCACCTTCAGTAGGGGTGGGATGGCGGTTGGGCTATCTATCATGCAGACAAGGTCAGCCTGTGTCATGTCCACAATGGCGGTTATGGTGTCCCGGTCCAAACGGTAGAGGGTGTGGATCTGCTCATCCGTGAGGTTGAACGGATGTGCTCGGAGGCGTGGGATTGTGGGCTGCCTGCGTGGTGGTAGTGGCTGTGCTGGCGGGCCTTGCTGGCCCTGCCTTGCCCTCCTCCTCCTCCTGCGTCTCCTCTGTGCGGCCGGTTGTTGTAGTAGTTGGTGTTCGTCTTCTTCTTGAAGTTGGAGTACTTGCAGTGCTATCAGGTCCCCCAGGGCCAACATCGCTAGTCCTGCCGGTAGCATTTTGGAGTGGGTGTGGTTGTGGGAGGGGGTTGGGTGTGCAATTTATGTGTTTTCAAGCTGTATTGCCTCCACCTGTGGTGATTCATTCCACCTGTGCAAGCTGCAATCCCCTTTGGGCGAGCACGTCCCGCACACAACGCTGCAATTCGACGCATGGCATCTTGCTATTACAATCATGTATTTAATCCCGATGGCAGTGAAATATTGGTTCATATGTTCATTCTGCTATGGTCCCATTGCTTCACATACTATCTTTGCAGTCGCGAACAAACTTGTGAAGGGTCAGTGGAATGTAGTACTCGATTAACGGTGGACCCTCATGCAGCACTGTACCGCGGTTCACCGACGGGCGGGGCGTCCCATTTGTGAGTGAAGCCAGTTGCCATTTTCACACACTGCCGCACTACATGGATGAATTTGTGATTTCAAGCGGTCACAGATGCCTTTTCGACGTGATGTTACAAATGAGGAATTCGAAGGACAGCGCTTTCGGTTTTCAGCTAGCGGCGAGGAGACGCCCACAGGTCTGACTGCAGATATAAGGTTCTATTGTTTAATGTCCTTGGGACAGGGGCCATGGCGAGAATGCTATGATTGATATGAATAGTATGGGATGCGCAATAGCGTAGTGGACGATAAGGCCGGACGTTCCCAAATACATGTTACTTCACAACACTGGAATTCCGGCCTGAAGCACAGTGGATTTTGCAGACTGCATTACGCACAGACTCAATGGAAATTTCACATGTTATGTGAGTAAATAATCAGGTGTTTTCATACCGGGATGAGGGAATGATGTATGGATGCATGGACAGATGATTTGATGGAGAGTTTGCCATGTACAGGGCTTTTTGGAATCTATCCACCTCCCCTGCGCTATGTGATGCAGAGCTGCCATAGTGAGACCATCGTCTTTCTGCCCTTGTTGAACCCTCCCTGTCTCGACGCGCCTTCAAACACTTGTGTCTATGCACGTTACTAATCCCATCTAATGGATTCTGTCTTAACAGACGCATGCACACAAACACTCGTTTGTAATAGTGTTTTCACCTCGATTTTTATAGTTGTGATTCGCAAGTGATATTTTGGGTGGGAATAATCCTTTTGAGTGGGCTAGCATGCATATGGCTGTAGATTTAGTGTGATCATTGAAGTGAGTAATACAAATCAAGTTCTGATGGCCATACTATTCTTTTTCATTTCATTTGGGTGACCGGTATCTCCTCCCCTTTTGCCGCTGCCATCTGTATGCCACTCCTGCAGATGGCTTTTACTCCCGACACCTGCTGCTTCGAGTTAATCAGTGGAGCACCATTACGATCTTATGGGACGATCGCCAATGGGCCACATGCCCTTACGCAGTACTAGTGGCTAGGAGCAACATTTCGACCTTTCAGCTGGACTAGTGCCTACCTAATGGGACGGCCCTGCGGTTCTAGGCGCTTCCATGTTGCCTTTTTGAACGTGAATGTAGCCCCTGTGTACCATGAAGGAACAGGGCGTCACACAAGCAGAAGCTGGTCATTTATTGCGGATGCAGCCCACAATACTGAAATGTATTTTGGAGTTCATGACCTAATGGCTGTATGGGCTTGGTGATTTTGTGGTGCATTAAATTTCTATTCTGATATTAACCGTGTAGCGTTATTCTTTGCAAGTAATGTAGCATATTCCTATTTGTGGAGCGGTGTATTGTGAGGAGATCTGCATTGGGTTCCGGCTTCTGAGTATAGTTGCGTGGTACTGTACTGGCCGCGTTTGCCTACGAAGCCCAGTAAGGTCAGGGATGGGGCCTGCCATTATGACTGTTTTAATGATGTCATGCTCAGGGGCGGGGGATTAGCTTTTGTGTAACAGATGCCGGTCAGCCAGGTGGATTGGTGGAATGATGTGATTATCAGACTATGGCTGGTCACAGGTGCCTGTGTTTGCGTGCGTTTCTTGGAGGGAGACTGAGGTCATGTCCCCTCTTGAGATGAGCCTGGCTGCTCTGTCACTCTGCCAACTTGTGTGGTACATGCTTATGCTGATGGTTGGTTTGTTTACTGGCAGGAGTACAGGGCTGGTGCAGTCTCACTCAGGATACTGCTTTGAATGTTGCCTTACACTGGTGTCAGTCGATGGGGGGGTCTGTTTTTGTTTGTCTCATTTTTCTGCTCATGTTGCTGTACTTGAACCTTCACATGCCTGTGCTGCATCAGTGCGGCAATGGTGCCATGGCAAATATGGATGCCCACTCACAAGGCACTTGGAGCCCCTGGATTCATTTGTTCGTTGGCATGCATGGGTGACTTGTACATTTCACTGGTTGCATTGTGTGACTTCATTGCACCTACGAGGAGTTGTGCAATGTGGCCAGGGAGTGGTGTACAGGCACTCAGTAGGGCCGTTTACGGTTGATTCGCGATGCCGTACTTCTCACCATGGCGGAATGGTACTTTCCGCCATGCTTGATGGCGTTAGGTACATGTCCGCTAGGGTCAGAATTCGCGTACCGTTGCGCCATGGTGGTAATTACGGTTTGGCATGGCGCGCGTGCGCGTACTTGGTGCAGTTAGCGTTGGCGTTCACTACGGTGTCGCTAATGGCATCGTACTTTACGGTGACGGGTCATAATCGCACCGAGCGCTATTCGATGGCGGTATTGCATTTCCGCCATCGTTTTTCGATTTCCGCCAGGGTCGTAATGAGGGCCACTGTCCACAAAACAAAATCCAATGGGAAATAAAAAAGAAAGCCATTGCTCCATGGTTAAAATGTGAAAGAAAAATACAATCCAACAGTGAACTATGTACATGGGAACAAGCCAGGGTCCATTATCCCAACAAAAGAAAGGAAACCTATCTAACTACACTAACTAATAAAATAAACTATATACAAAAATGTGGCCAATGTCCGAAAGGTCCAAAATAAATCCAAAAAAAATGAAACCTAACACTACCTACATAACTATGTACAAGGGCAGCGGGCTAGTTTGACGGCTCACTTGTGGATGTCCCGGGCCAGGGCATCATCGAACTCCTGCTCAATGTCCCGGAGGCGGTCCTCCTCCATGGCCCCGAGGGTCCGCAGGGCCGTCGACGTGTCCACCTCCAAACCCCTGCAGATTGCCTCGAGGCACTCGGCCCGCCTCAGGCCCCCCGCATGGAGTTCTCCGCCCTGACCATTGTGAGCCGTGCCTCTTCCGCCCGCTGCCACTCCGCATCTATGGCGTGGCCCAACCGCTGCCACACGGAAGACACTCTCTGTCCTGGGTCCTCCTGCCCTCCGGCCGATGCCTGCCCCTCCGATGTTGAAGGCCCCGAGCCTTCATGGCTCCCACCACATTGCTGCTGCTGCTGTGCCTCTGCCCGTGCACTGCCTTCTGCTGCCTGCACATCCTCCGCCGGCTGTGGTGCAGTCGTTGATGTGGCCACCCCTGCTGGACGTCCGACTCCCGACTGTGGCAGGGATGCCTCCTCCACCAGCCTGGCCGCACCGTCAGAGGCAGCTCCACAGGGCACCCAGGTGACTGATGGGTGGGAAGATGGCACGGAGGACGACTGGCGCGTAGGGGCTTCAGTTGAGGAGGGGGTCGTAGCAAGCCCCATCATACGGAGGAATCCGGCCTGGGTGACCTGTCCCAGCAGGCTGACATGGTCAACGAGCCATTCGAGATGACGTGCAGTCTCCTCATGAAAAGACTGCAGGTCACCTCGCATGGCCCGTTGACGCAACGCCACACCACTCAGAACAGGCTCAACCTGGACCCGGATAGCCACGTCCGCAGGCAGAGGAA
This sequence comes from Ambystoma mexicanum, assembly GCF_040938575.1. Classification (NCBI taxonomy): domain Eukaryota; kingdom Metazoa; phylum Chordata; class Amphibia; order Caudata; family Ambystomatidae; genus Ambystoma; species Ambystoma mexicanum. Next base: position 607,543,438 of record NC_090922.1, on the reverse strand, counting down.
GGCCAGTTGACGTGAGCTCATCCCCTGCCTGAAAACGGGTCTGGACGTAGGCATCCCTGCTGGTGCAAGATGATGCAGGGACAGAATTGCACACAGGCACCTCCGCGGCGGCCTGTGCTGCCTCCTGTCCCTGGTCCTGCACTGCACCACTAGCACCAGTGGGATCCCCACCTCCAGACCCCGTCTCTGTTGCTTGCACAGCCTCCTCCTCCACCAAACCCCCCACCAACCTGGATGACTCCGTGCCATCTTCCCCTGTTGGGCCCTGTGGGGTCCCAGCTGCCTCTTCTGCTGCCGAGGAGTCCAACTCCAACCTCCGCCTCTTGGACCTCCCCCCGGCAGCTGCGGCCTGGGATGCGGCACCGGACTCCTCACTCCCCGACGAGATGACAACATGGGAGGGGAGCCGGTCCTTGCGTCTCCGGCTGGCGGTGGGATCCCCGCCGCTGTGCTCCACAGCACCTTCTCCGCCCTCTTCATCAGTTGACGCTGCAGACAGGGAGAAATAAAACACAGGCATCAGGGCACTGTACAATGGACACATACACACATGACAATTGTACATGAGTGGCATTGGCAACCTCAGACATGTCATCACAATCCCCAACACACATGTCATTTCAACTCGCACACATGAGCCATACCACAGCCATATCGCAACTGCCAGCACCATCCATACACATACAACAGCATGAGCAGGCAAAAGTGAGCCAGACATCACATGCAACACAGGAAGTGCACCACACATGTACACACACCACCACAATTGCATGCATGTGTACACCTCTGTCAAGTGTCGCAGTGTTCAGATGGGCATCCATGTCACATCTGCCGATCAGGCTTCCACATACCCCTGTCACATGCATCCATGTTGCATCACTGTTGCACCCTTGTCAAATACACACACATGCACATGCACACAGTGCTGATACATGCAGCTGAAAACAACATACATGCGTGACATCACGGACATGTCTACTTACATACACAATCATCCAAACATGTGTGCCCACACAACTGCATTTGGCATGCAAGCCTACACACACAAGCACCATCCATGTCTCACACATTCCAGCCCTTGCATGTGTTAGCCCCACGGCCCTGTACACCCCCACCCATATTCGACCCCATACAAATAGATGTGCAACCTGCACACTACTGAAAAATCACCACACGCACATCTCACAATCAGGATGCATGTACACTTACCGCTCAACTCCAGACGGGTCTGCCTCTCAAGGACCTGGACGTGGAGCGCTGGGGATATGCGTTCCAGGACCCTCATCTGTTCTTCCGACAAGTGGCCCCGGCGCCCCTTGGCATCCGCTGCCTTAAAGAGGCGCCGGGCCTTGTTCAGGGTCCTGGACCTGAAGTCCTCCCAGCGCTTCTTGACATTTTGTAAGTCGTGGACTGCCACCCCCTCCGCGTTGATGGCAGTCACGATGTCAGTCCAGATCCGAGTCCGTCCTTCCTTGTCGGCGCGGGATCTTCCGAAGAGGGCATCATACTGCCCCAGGACTTCCTTCACCAGGAGACCAACTTCGGTGGCACTGAAACTGGTGCCCCTCTGCCTCTCTGGCCGGGGGTTGTCAGTGGTCTCAGATGGTGTTTGCCCCGACATGACAACCCCAGAGGCAGGAGTGGGTGGGCAACTGGGTCCTGGGGCTGGGCTGTGGAGCGATGGAATCCCAGTCGGGAGTCTTCGGTTCCAGCAGGGGTGGTCACAGCAACAGCACCCCTGGCTGATGTGCAGGCAGCAAATGGCAGGGCACGTGGGCAGCAGGCAGTCAGGCAGCAGCAGATGGCAGGTGGGAGCGTGCTCGGGGCTCTGGGGGGCAGTAGTTCGGCCTTCTGGGCAGGAGCGTGGTCTTCCGTGTGCTTACGCGTGGCCAGCTTGATACGGAGTGATTTGGTACGTGAAAATTCGGCACGTCAGCGTGTAATTTGAGGAAAGGCCCTTAGCACGTAAGCGCGTCTGCACGCATACGCATTTTCATTGGACAGAAGGCCCCTCAAGCGCAAGCGTCCCTGTGACGTGACGCGTACAGGCGTGCATGGGCATTTCAGCGCGCGTGAAAAACTGCACGTCCGCGTGTAATTCGAGGAAAGGCCCTTAGCGCGTATGCACGGCAGCACGCATATGCGATATCATTGGACCAAAGGCCCTTAGCGCGTGAGCGCGTCTGTGACGTGACGCGCGCGGGTGTTTCCCTCATTACACGTGATGACAGAGCACATGTGGATTTCCACCAATCGCGTGTGAAAGTTACCGCGCACCCCGAAACACACGTACCCAGGCCAATCGCCTGTACGCTCACTCCCCTCCGATTACACGCGATGACAATCGGACGTACAGTTTTACCACGTATCCGAATACGGGAAACCCGCGCACGGCAAAAGACGTGCACAGGCGTCAAAGCGTCCGCCACACGAAGGCAGGCCGAAGCGTCCCCGCGCACAGCATAAAAGTGCGCGCAAACAACAAACGCGTATATACAGCTACGATGAATGCCCCATTTGTCGCAGCACTAATCGTGGGACACCGCAGGAGGAGGAGAATAGCCAGGTCACGCATTTTCGCACCATGGACAAGCCTTTTTGGGATGCCTGACGACCAGGTCTACGGCAGGTATTGGTTTCCACCCCATATCATCCTAGACCTGGTCAGGGAGTGGGAAGATGACCTTACATCCCCCACCCTTTGCTCCCAAGCATTGAGCCCCTTGGAGAAGCTGCTCAATGTCCTGCATTTTTTGGCCACTGGGTCATTTCAGCGGACCACTGCCATAGTGGGGGGGTCTCACAGGCCACGCAGTCACGCTGCCTACACCAGGTACTGGCAATCATGACAGCGCGCCCCTCAGTCCGCAGACACATATACATGGCCAGAACACCCGCAGAAAGGCAGGCCGTTGTCCTGGATTTTTTCAGGGTGGCACACTTCCCCAAAGTGCTTGGTGCCATAGATTGCACCCATGTGGCCCTACGTCCACCTAGGGCCACTGAGCACATCTACCGAAACCGCAAGCACTGGCATTCCATCAATGTACAGGTGGTATGCGATGCAAAGGGAATCATCACCTCTGTCTATGCAAACTACCCTGGCTCCACCCATGACAGTTTCATATACAGAATGTCCGCCCTGAGCCGGGCCCTGGAAGCTGGGCAGCATGGCGACACATGGCTCCTAGGTCAGTACAAATTCCCTTGCACATGCATGCAAGTCACACACAGACAAATATCCAAACCCTAATAATCTCAACTATTATCACCTCCCCAGGGGACAGTGCCTACCCTCTGAGCAACCACATGATGACGCCAATCCGGAACCCCACCACACCACCCCAAGTAAGATACAACGCCGCCCATATTGCAACCAGGGGCATAGTGGAGCGCACATTCGGAGTGCTCAAGTCACGTTTCCGCTCCCTTGACCGCTCTGGTGGGCAACTACTCTATGCACCACCACCAGTAGTGTGCAGGATCATTGTGGCAGCATGTGTCCTGCACAATGTTGCAACACGGCAGGGCGTCCCGGTGGACATGGTGGTGCCCCCACATCCCCAACCACAGGCACAGGAGCTGCCCATGGGAGGGGACAGGGCACGTGGCGAGGAAGCCCGGACCCAGCTTGTGGCCACATTTTTCACCTAAACTCCCACCCCTGCGGAGTGCACACAGGCCTGGCACATACTAGGTGACAATCGATGATGACAAAGAGACAGTCAACTGTCACAACCCTACCACCCTGAGATAGTTACCATGGAAGTGCCACATCGTCTGCATCCCTAGCTACTTGAACACAAGCTATCCTGTGTGACCAAAAGGCACACATATGACATATGACATGATATGGCCTATACACAAGTATTTCAAGGCGCGATGAGGCAGGGCGGGGGGAACAAGGGAAGACAGACAACGGTACTACTAGGCCAGGTGTCATTGAGATCGTGCAAGTGCAGGCGTAGGGGGAAGGGAAAAGTGCAAGGGGAAGGGGGTGGGGGGGAGTGCAGTACAGGGGAAGTAGCCCAAAAAAAAATACATAGGTCGGCTGGTGGCAACTGCAAAGGTAAGTGCAGACAAGTGCTGGGAAGGGTGGGCTGTAGGGATAGAGAGACAGTACCACAGTGCAGGGGTTGCCAGGGAGGCAGTGCAAGTGGAGAGTGGCTGGGCCAGGGACCGAGGTCGGTGACAGTGGCCCAGTTGCAGCTCCAGTGCAGTTCCAGTGAAGAATTCTGCAAGGGAGAGGCAGAGAGAAAGCAGAAGCAAAGAGGAAGGTCTTGAGGTGCTTCCAGAACTGGAGATGGTTCCCCTCAAGTTCAAGTGAGGCAGGAAGGCTGTTCCAGAGGGAGGGCCCTGCCGCGGAGAGAGATCTACCCCCAGCTAGTTGCTCTGAGAAGCGGATGACCCTGACATGCAAGGTGTGCATCACACACACCTGCAAAACAGGCCATGGCCATCACTGTCATGTCACTCAAAACCTCCCAAACCACAACATGACATGGCAAGCAATACCCATACACCAACACAGTAACGATAAGGTACACATTGCCATGTCCTAAATGTACAGTGGCATCAGACAATGATGCCTGACCCGGAATCAGATGAAATGACAGACCAACAAAATCTCCCACCCAAAATAAGTCATTTCCAAATGCATTACAAGAGTCGTAGACGTAACATAACAATGAATGCCTGTCTACATGCACATTGTGCATTGCAAAATCAACACTGCAGCTCATGTGTGCAGTGTCCTACTCCTGCAACACACTGCTCAGCGCACAGCACAGTGAACAGCCATTGTGTGTGATGCACACCCTGAGCATCACATCTAAGTGACAGACCACATCAAACAGCAAATTAGGCATGTACAGGATCCATAATCGGTCACAGAACATGTGCTGCAGGGACACAGTGGGCACCAGAAGGCAAACAGTGTACACGTGGATATGCAAGGGTGGGAGTACATGTAGTGCATCAGAGTGCAAGTGTGTGGTTCTGCAAGCACATGCACTCCACATATGCATGTGCACTCAAGTGACCATTAGTGTTCTCTACACATCACATGTGAACATTCACCATGTGTACACCCCAGCATGTCAAACCACAACTATCCCCTCGCACCTGAAAGGAAAACACAACACATGAACAGGCATTGATCAGCAGAACACAACATGTACATAGGATAACACCATTACAATGTCAGAGTTCCCATCACACTGCAGGGCAAGGCAACTATCAAAAACAACCCCCCCCCCTCCCTCACAAATGACCATGACCCACTGAACAACTGCACCTGGGTCATGGAGCCTTCAAACCTCAATTCCACCTGGCCACAGGATCACCTTTACCCTTCGTCACCATCTCCCACCTTGTGTGTAAAAAGGTGCCTGCACCCTCATAATCAATGTCCAAAATCACAAAATCCAAGCCAGAAAAACGAACCAGAACACCCTCCAGTAGATGACTTGACGTAGCAGTACCTCACAAAGGCCAAGTACTACCACAATGATGCAACAACCAAGGTAGCACAGCAAAACAATGTCACGACAGGATGCGAAATATGTGTGGTACATGACATAGGATGATGCACCATGAACGGATGTGTACTGTCACAGGTCCCCTGTACAGGCGCGGGAGTGTCACGAAACAACCACCCACACCATGTCCCGGGTGCCTGCAAGGTCAAACTCACACAGGCCCCTGAGACCCTGGTGGAGAAGGAGGTTGAGGGATATGCAGTCGGGACAGGTGTTGACACACTGGATGACTGGAATGAGTGGCAGGAGAGGGGAGGAGGAATGACACATGAAACTAGGGAATGCACGAAAATGTACTACCTGCATGAACACATACACAATCCAAACAAACTTGGACATCATTGTCATGGCCTTCTGTAGTCCAGGCTCAGGAGTGGTACAAACCAACCACCCCCTCTAGGGTTTTGGCGCCTGCAAGTTCGGGGTTTACACAGGCATCCACAACCCCAGCAGGGAAAGAGGGTCAGGGAATGTTGCTTGGATAGGTACGGGAAGCAGGAACACCGGGTAGAGGGTACAGGGTTCAAAATTGCATAGGATCACGGGTGATTAGGGAGAAAAAACATACCAAATTGAACCACACATACATCCATGCATTAGTACACTCCCCAGCAAGCCTATGCAGAGCAGTTCGAAAGAAAAACAACAAGACACTTTGCTCTGGTTTTGAGTGCTGGCCTCCTGCCTGCGCACTCTCAGGTCCGGTTACAGGAGCACTGCAATGCTGCAAAGAGAGCCACAGTCAACAACCTGTACGTGCCAATTACACAAAAACACAACACCAAACATGCCCCATAGCAACAAACTACTCTACAAACAGACAATCTGGTGTCGATGCTTCGTACCCATATATAACATCACCCCTGTGACGGGTCATACACAGTCAATGCAGTAAGTCAGCTGCTGGTGGGTGCGTGGCAAATGGAACACCAATGTGTCACAATTCACACAACATGCAATGTTCCCTGGGTAAGCAGACAGACCCATATAGCAAGCCATGACTTCAGAGCAAGTTGTGTACCACCATGACCGAAACAAAGTTGGCAGTGCATTTATCATAAAGTACATGGAAAAGACATGCACTGCACCCGAGTATGTCCCTTGCTGTATGTCCCTGTGAGCTGCCCCTTTCCATGTCTCGGAAGGCTACATGGTTGATACAAGTGTCTCAATGGACCTTGGTGTACCGGAGGGTATGTGCCACTGCCCCTGCATGTGTCCCAGACAACCCTACTATCAACAGCCATCAGTCCACCAACACATCTGAGCTGCATTGTGTGCTCCAACACCAATATTCGTCTAAGCTCACCCTCAGTGCTGTGACTAAGCCTGCATGTGCAACTCGCCTGTGTCGTGGCCCCCCTGTGCTGCTCACCTTGCCTGGAGTTCCTTGGAACATGTCAGCAGTTCTAGGATGTGGGTCTGCAATCCCTGTGCCTCTGCTTGTGCACACATGTGCATGTGGGCACCAACAAACGGGTCCAGAATTCCGTCGTCCAATGGGCCATGTCTGCTGGCAAAGGTGCTCTGGAGGCACATCCCCCTGCAGAAAGGGCATGAAACACATGATTAATGCTTCAAAGGCATCTGTGTGTGTCTCATCAGGCATCTCATTACTTGACCATGTCAGAGAGTCACATCACAAATCACACCATCAGTCCGTCTTTCACATCCAAAGTGTGGAACACTATCTACAGCAAGAATTGCAACAAGCACGTGTACAGGAAAGATATGAAACATACTACACAATGCATAGCAATCAATGTACACATTAATCATGACACACCCCATCTAGCAAAAGCTGAACAGTGGACAATAACACCAAAATCATCCCCACTAGGGGTGTCAACACAGTCACACAGCACCATACATGCCACAGATATGACAGTCCAAAGCCCTTGTGTAATATTCTCTAACACCAAACCATCCTTGCGAGCCCATGGATAAGGGAGGCAGGAGTGGCATATGTGAGTCAAGGACCCCAAGCAGCAAACACATACACAAGACAAGCCTGAAGGGCCCAGCTGGAACAGACAGTGGATGCCTTCAAAAGCCACAAAGCACCGCACCGTCACATGAAAGCAGAATAGACTAGCAATTTTAAACTAAATCAACTATTAACTAATTACACTAACAATGGAAAACCTACATTACCTAATTAAACTAACTATCAAACAGAAACTTAACTAACTAAACTAAAAGAAAAATCAAAAATGGCCACATACGACCCGGGGGGGAGGGGAGGCACCCAGGAGGGAGGAGGTACAGGGTGCTGCTCAACATCCACATGCGATGATGCTGAGCCCAAAAAAAACCTCCATGGGCTCAACGCCTGCACAGCCCGACCTATGTGGGAGATAGATGGTCGTCCGAGTCTGGCTCATCCTGTAAAGGAGGACGTGGCACAGTAGCCTGGCCACGCCTAGCCGCAGCTTGCCCCTCGTCGGCAGCAAGTCTGCCGGACGGGTGAGCCTGGTTCTGTGTGGCGATGTGACATAGGTCTGCATGCAGAACCTCACGTGATACACGTGCTTCCTCTTGCAAGGTAGCACGTGTAACACAGAGTTCCTCCTGCAAGGCCTGGCTGGACAACCGCTGCACCTCCCGGCAAGCCTGTAGCTCAGCCGAGATGGTACGCTCAAGCTGTGCAAACCTCTCCTCTGCCTGCTGCCTCTGGGACATCGGGGGTCATTACGACCCAGGCGCTAATTGCGCCAACTTTACCACCATGGTTTAAACTACGTTTACACCATGGTGGATGGCGGATTTACCGCCCCATTCCAAGGTGAGTGGGGCGGTAAATCCCCATTTCCCATTTTCCCTTCCCCATTCCCATTTTTGCCCCATAGGGCATAATGGGAGTGGGGAAGGCGCTAATTACGCCACCATAAATTACGGTGGCGTAATTAGCATCATGGCAGGTTAGCGCCATGGATTTTAACGGCTGCTACGAGCAGCCGTTAAAATCAGAATAGGCGTTAAGGGTTAACGACGGCGTTAACCCTTAACGCCTGGGTCGTAATGAGGCCCATCATAAGGACACCCAGAGTGGATCTGAGGGAAGCATACTCCTCCCTCAGGGCATCCATGTGCGCCTCTGCGTGAGCAGCAATTGCTTGACGCAGAGACGACATTTCAGCCTGGCGTGCCCTGTCTGAGGCCGCCATGCCCAGCCTGAGAGAGCGGGCCGTGGACCGTGCCGCCTGCTGCTGGAGAAGCACCTGCCTAGCAGGGGGGAGCACAGATCGGGCCACACGCTCCATGCTCTCAGCGATGTTCTCCATTGCTGCCCCCTGCCGTTCGGAATTGGCAGTCATGTCTTGCTCCCACTCAGTATACAGCGGTTGCGCGCGGCGACCGCGTTGCCGGGCTTGACCCCTGCGGGACCCAAGGACCGGGGGTCCTCGCTGTGTTGGCACCGCCCGCGGCTGCACGACTACATGTCCCCTTCGACGTGATGTCCCAGGCACATCAGTGACTGGTGTGGAGGGTGACCCTGCGTCCCGATCCACCACGGGCGGAGGAACCAAGACTGTCTGATCCCTCAGTGCAGGTGTCGCAGACAGAGGCGTGTCCACATCAGAATCACTCACCCCTGACACATGGACTTGATGCTCATCCAACTCAACATGGACGTCAGAGTCGTCATCAAGGCTGGACTCATAGGCAGCCAGAGACAAGATGGATTGCAGCACTTGGGGGTTTTCGTGGCCTACCACCCCACGACCCCCACTAGTGCCGGGTTGATGTGGTGTTACCAACCCTGTGTCTGGCATGACAACACCATCCTCCACCTCCTTTGCGTCATCACCTGAAAAATAGAGAGAAAAAAGGTCACTACACATGTCAGAAGCACACGACACACACACACACCAACAGCAAACGCATCCGGCAGACATGTGACACACAACATATAACATGGCATGCATGCTGGGTCTACTTTGAATAGCTTCTGTGATCAGACCTGTTGAAAGGTGGCAGTTTCCATTGAAGTGGGTCTATGCAGTGCAGAAAATGTGTACGCCACTCACTGCCTAAATGTACAAGCACTCCATGGTGTGTGCCAGGAAATGTGAAGGCAGTGCAATGTCAAATTCACACATCACGTGCATTGTGCATTCAATGTGTACCATATCTAGAAGCCAAGCACCCCTCCACCCCAGTACCAAAGCAGGGATGCCTAGCATGGTATCAAAAGGCTGACCATACACCTGTGTTTTGACAGGCAGTGTTGACTGGCATCAACAGCTTAATGTGATTCAAATGACAACACTGCAAATGATGCTGGGACAGTAGGCAGGACACATGATGAAAACTCCGGAGGCCGCCCACGTATGAAGAAGACACAACAAGAGTTGGACAGAGTCATTGGCCATTGAACAGGCTGAGGCCTGTGAGCCACACAGATTGTCAGAGCCTAAACATGTGTGCAACGCAGGACTGAGCCACAGTTGACATGGGAAGGCTGATGAGATGGCAGGCAATGTATGTAACCAAGGACTAATATTACAGTGATCATCCAGTCAAGGACACATAGGGGCATGCGTGCAATGCACATGGAGCATGAATGGGCACTCATGTCCCTGCGGGACATCTGACCCATGCACAGTACAAGTGAGATACCCTGCATCGAGTACTAAGGTTGTACCACAAGGCATATGTCTGGCAGATTCTACGCTGGAAGTTAGCATCTACACAGGACACATGAACAAGAAACTACACATTGGCAAGATTGAAGCAGACCAGTGCAAAGGTGGAACTGGGGTGCAGAGTGGCGGAGGAGGGGCAAGGGAGCATGCCTACATGGAGTCCCGCATGCAGGCAGAGGAGACATGCATGACGGAAGCATTGCATTACTTACACATCAGAACCATGTACACGTCACATGTAGCAGCAATCATGCACAACACATCCCACAAGTGAAACACACACGTCCTCAACAAACACGCATCAACACTCACTGGACTGCGCATCAAAGTCCAGCATCTCTCCCACTCCTTCGACCAATTCAGGTGGTATGAACTCCGCAACGAGAGCCTCATGCGGAGTGAGCTCTTCCTACTCTGGTGCAGGCCCACCGCCAGGCACCAGAGTAAAGTTGTAATTAGAGGCACGCTTAGCCTTAGTGCTGCGCTTGATGTCATTCCAACGCTTTTTGCACTCTTGCGCCGTGCGCACCTCATGGCCGAATGAAGTGACATGTTCCGCAACATGCTTCCAGTGGGTGTCATGTTGGGCAGCCGTAGTCTGACTATTGGCACCCACTATCATGTCACGGCTGTGGCCCCGCACGTAGTCCACGAGGAAGTCCAGTTCTTGCTTACAGAAAGGCTTCTTCCTCGACGTGCAGGAGGTCGTGGGTGTGTGGGGTCCCAGCCTGTGCTGCAGGTGCAACCTTTCTCCTCTTGGACTGTGGCGCAGACCCTGGTTGGCTAATGCCGCCCTGACCAGTATGGCCAGTGGGTTCGGTGGAATGAGCCAAGGGAGTGGCAGGTGGAGGGATGACCAAAGGCCTGACTCGTGTCAGTGGCAGCTGGGTGCCCACTAATGGACCCTGCGCAGCAACATCAGCTGTGGCAGGGTCATTGACCGCAACAGTCCTGGTTGGCAGACTCACAACCGGAGTGCTGTTGGGTGCATCTGCCCCTGCACTTGCAAACACCCGGCTGTTCGGGGCAGCAGATGACATGACTGCCCCAGGGACACGTGTCTTGGTCTGAGCAGCCCGGCCTGCCCCTATGGTTTCCTCCCTGGCCTGTTGGAGATCTACCAAGGGCTCTTCAAGTGCCAACGCAGCCTGCGCTGGCAGACCCTGAGCCTGGGTGGCGGTGTCCACAGCTGCACCTGCAGCTACCACTACCCTTGGGCCCGTGGCAGTCGATGGAACGGACTGCAAGGTCGAACGGGTGCCAGATGCAGGAGCTGCATCCCCCGGAACCACAGGGGGTGGTGGCATGACTGCACCGACACATGGCACAACATTGTGCTCAAGTGGCGCACCCCTGCCTCTTCCCCCTCTGTGGCCGCCCTGGACACCCTGGAGTCCCCCTACTCCCTGGTCACCACGGCCACGTCCCCGACCATGCCCGCCATGAGGAGGACGCCCAGCTGAGGCGCCCCTCACCTTTGGTGGCCTCCCAACCATGGCACTGATGTAGAAGTGCTGGCACAGATGGAGTGGTGCCAATGGGAGGTGTACACCACAATTGACCTGGGCAATTAGGGTGAAGGGGGTGGGAAGCAAGATGTTAACAGCCCCCCTGCACCTGCAAGGCTGTATGTGACCCCGGTGATGTGGTGACGGGTCACGCAACGCTCAGGCAACCCAAAACTGCAGTAAAACCGTGCACGCAACCCTGCAGCCTACGTGCGTGGATTCAACCTCCCGCAGTACGCGGTGGCACCCAGTAACACGAATAACGCGTACGCGTGGGACACGCAGGCTGCTATGACATCGAAAATGGGTGCAATACACAGGGGCACCCGCAGTGGGAAAAAGAGCGTGTGCGACTCACCGTCTGACTAGCGCGATGCAGAAAAACACGCGTAGCCAATACCCCCGCCAAAAGAAGAGATACGTCCTTGATAGCTGTGAAGTTGTGATGGCGCGCGAAACAACAGGAAGCAGCAACACACGTCGGTCTCCACGAAAGGCACGAACAGCGAACTGCTGGGCCCGCTCACCTTTAACCCGTGCTGATGGAAACGCACGCGCGCGTCACGTCACTTACGCGCATGGGCCCTTTCCTCGTATTACACGCGGACGTGCAGTTTTTCACGCGCGCTGAAATGCCCATGCACGCCTGTACGCGTCACGTCACAGGGGCGCTTGCGCTTGAGGGGCCTTCTGTCCAATGAAAATGCGTATGCATGCAGACGCGCTTATGCGCTAAGGGCCTTTCCTCGAATTACACGCTGACGTGCCGAATTTTCACGTGCCAAATCACTCCGTATCAAGCTGGCCACGCGTAAGCACACGGAAGACCACACTCCTGCCCAGAAGGCCGAACTACTGCCCCCCAGAGCCCCGAGCATGCTCCCACCTGCCATCTGCTGCTGCCTGACTGCCTGCTGCCCACGTGCCCTGCCATTTGCTGCCTGCACATCAGCCAGGGGTGCTATTGCTGTGACCACCCCTGCTGGAACCGAAGACTCCCGACTGGGATTCCATCGCTCCACAGCCCAGCCCCAGGACCCAGTTGCCCACCCACTCCTGCCTCTGGGGTTGTCATGTCGGGGCAAACACCATCTGAGACCACTGACAACCCCCGGCCAGAGAGGCAGAGGGGCACCAGCTTCAGTGCCACCGAAGTTGGTGTCCTGGTGGAGCAAGTCCTGGGGCAGTATGATGCCCTCTTTGGAAGTTCCCGCGCTGACAAGGAAGGACGGACTCGGATCTGGACTGACATCGTGACTGCCATCAACGCGGAGGGGGTGGCAGTCCGCGACTTACAACATGTCAAGAAGCGCTGGGAGGACTTTAGGTCCAGGACCCTGAACAAGGCCCGGCGCCTCTTGAAGGCAGCGGATGCCAAGGGGCGCCGGGGCCACTTGTCGGAAGAACAGATGAGGGTCCTGGAACGCATATCCCCAGCGCTCCACGTCCAGGTCCTTGAGAGGCAGACCCGTCTGGAGTCGAGCGGTAAGTTTACATGCATCCTGATTGTGAGATGTGCGTGTGGTGATTTTTCAGTAGTGTGCAGGTTGCACACCTGTTTGTATGGGGTCGAGTATGGGTGGGGGTGTACAGGGCCATGGGGCTAACACATGCGAGGGCTGGAATGTGTGAGACATGGATGGTGCTTGTGTGTGTAGGCTTGCATGCCAAATGCAGTTGTGTCGGCACACATGTTTGGATGAATGCGTATGTAAGTAGACATGTCCGTGATGTCCGTGAACCCCCTACGCGCCAGTCGTCCTCCGTGCCATCTTCCCACCCATCAGTCACCTGGGTGCCCTGTGGAGCTGCCTCTGACGGTGCGGCCAGGCTGGTGGAGGAGGCATCCCTGCCACAGTCGGGAGTCGGACGTCCAGCAGGGGTGACCACATCAACGACTGCACCCCAGCCGGCGGAGGATGTGCAGGCAGCAGGAGGCACTGCACGGGCAGAGGCACAGCAGCAGCAGCAACGTGGTGGGAGCCATGAAGGCTCGGGGCCTTCAACATCGGAGGGGCAGGCATCGGCCGGAGGGCAAGAGGACCCAGGACAGAGTGTGTCTTCCGTGTGGCAGCGGTTGGGCCACACCATAGATGCGGAGCGGCAGCGGGCGGAAGAGGCACGGCTCACAATGGTCAGGGCGGAGAACTCCATGCGGAGGGCCCTGTGGCGGGCCGAGTGCCTCGAGGCAATCCGCAGGGGTTTGGAGGTGGACACGTCGACGGCCCTGCGGACCCTCGGGGCCATGGAGGAGGACCGCCTCCAGGACATTGAGCAGGAGTTCGATGATGCCCTGGCCCGGGACATCCAAAAGTGAGCCGTCAATCTAGCCCGCTGCCCTTGTACATAGTTATGTAGGTAGTGTTAGGTTTCATTTTTTTTTGGATTTATTTTGGACCTTTCGGACATTGGCCACATTTTTGTATATAGTTTATTTTATTAGTGTAGTTAGATAGGTTTCCTTTCTTTTGTTGGGATAATGGACCCTGGCTTGTTCCCATGTACATAGTTCACTGTTGGATTGTACTTTCTTTCACATTTTAACCATGGAGCAATGGCTTTCTTTTTTATTTCCCATTGGATTTTGTTTTGTGGACAGTGACTTTGGACACCATTACTTTGGATTTTGATTTTTGGTTTTGCTTTTTTTCACGGACATGCTTCTTTTCATTTTTTTACATTCACATTTATGTTTCTTTATTTTTGATTCTATTTATGTTTCCTTTAATACATATTTTTTCATCATACTTCAATGTGTAGTATCATCTCATTGGTTTCATGCATATCATGATATGGGTTTTGAGATTCACTGACACCCATTATGAGTGGGTGGATGCAATAATCGGGTGGGTGTTTTGCATTTGGAGGTTTACCATAGGGACCAGGGATCTAGGTTGTGATGACATGTTGGCTGGGGAACATGAGTTGGACATGGGTGGGGGCCTGCTGGCAGGTGCCCCACAGTGCTGGGGGGTGGGGGTGGTGGGGAACATGAGTTGGACATGGGTGGGGGCCTGCTGGCAGGTGCCCCACAGTGCTGGGGGGTGGGGGGGCTGGGGGGTGGGTAACATGAGTTGGACATGGGTGGGGGCCTGCTGGCAGGTGCCCCTGCACTGCTGGGGGGTGGGGGGGGGTGGGAGACATGGGTGGGGGCCTGGTGGAGGGTGCCCCTGCACTGCTGGGGGGTGGGGGGTTGGAGACATGGGTGGGGGCCTGCTGGCAGGTGCCCCACAGTGCTGGGGGGTGGGGGGGCGTGGGATGGGTGGGGGCCTGATGGAGGGTGCCCCTGCACTGCTGGGGGGTGGGGGGTTCGGAACATGAGTTGGACATGGGTGGGGGCCCCACAGTGCTGGGGGGTGGGGGGGTGGGGAACATGAGTTGGACATGGGTCGGGGCCTGCTGGCAGGTGCCCCACAGTGCTGGGGGTGGGGGGGTGGGGAACATGAGTTGGACATGGGTGGGGGCCTGCTGACAGGTGCCCCTGCACTGCTGGGGGATTAGGGGGGGTGGGAGACATGGGTGGGGGCCTGGTGGAGGGTGCCCCTGCACTGCTGGGGGGTGGGGGGGTGGGGAACATGAGTTGGACATGGGTGGGGGCCTGCTGGCAGGTGCCCCACAGTGCTGGGGGGTGGGGGTGGTGGGGAACATGAGTTGGACATGGGTGGGGGCCTGCTGGCAGGTGCCCCACAGTGCTGGGGGGTGGAGGGGGTGGGTAACATGAGTTGGACATGGGTGGGGGCCTGCTGGCAGGTGCCCCACAGTGCTGGGGGGTGGGGGTGGTGGGAACATGAGTTGGACATGGGTGGGGGCCTGCTGGCAGGTGCCCCACAGTGCTGGGGGGTGGGGGGTGGGAGACATGGGTGGGGGCCTGGTGGAGGGTGCCCCTGCACTGCTGGGGGGTGGGGGGTGGGAGACATGGGTGGGGGCCTGGTGGAGGGTGCCCCTGCACTGCTGGGGGGTGGGAGGGGCAGGAGACATGGGTGGGGGCCTGGTGGAGGGTGCCCCTGCACTGCTGGGGGGTGGGGGGGGGTGGGGAACATGAGTTGGACATTGGTGGGGGCCTGCTGGCAGGTGCCCCACAGTGCTGGGGGGTGGGGGTGGTGGGGCACATGAGTTGGACATGGGTGGGGGCCTGCTGGCAGGTGCCCCACAGTGCTGGGGGTGGGGGGGTGGGGAACATGAGTTGGACATGGGTGGGGGCCTGCTGGCAGGTGTCCCACAGTGCTGGGGGGTGGGGGGTGGTGGGGAACATGAGTTGGACATGGGTGGGGGCCTGCTGGTAGGTGCCCCTGCACTGCTGGGGGGTTGGGGGAGTGGGAGACATGGGTGGGGGCCTGGTGGAGGGTGCCCCTGCACTGCTGGGGGGTGGGGAACATGCGTTGGACATGGGTGGGGGCCTGCTGGCAGGTGCCCCACAGTGCTGGGGGGTGGGGGTGGTGGGGAACATGAGTTGGACATGGGTGGGGGCCTGCTGGCAGGTGCCCCACAGTGCTGGGGGGTGAGGAGGGTGGGGAACATGAGTTGGACATGGGTGGGGGCCTGCTGGCATGTGCCCCACAGTGCTGGGGGGTGGGGGGGTGGGGAACATGAGTTGGACATGGGTGGGGGCCTGCTGGCAGGTGCCCCTGCACTGCTGGGGGGTGGGTGGTGGGAGACATGGGTGGGGGCCTGGTGGAGGGTGCCCCTGCACTGCTGGGGGGTGGGGGGGTGGGGAACATGAGTTGGACATGGGTGGGGGCCTGCTGGTAGGTGCCCCTGCACTGCTGGGGGGTTGGGGGAGTGGGAGACATGGGTGGGGGCCTGGTGGAGGGTGCCCCTGCACTGCTGGGGGGTGGGGAACATGCGTTGGACATGGGTGGGGGCCTGCTGGCAGGTGCCCCACAGTGCTGGGGGGTGGGGGTGGTGGGGAACATGAGTTGGACATGGGTGGGGGCCTGCTGGCAGGTGCCCCACAGTGCTGGGGGGTGAGGAGGGTGGGGAACATGAGTTGGACATGGGTGGGGGCCTGCTGGCATGTGCCCCACAGTGCTGGGGGGTGGGGGTGGTGGGGAACATGAGTTGGACATGGGTGGGGGCCTGCTGGCAGGTGCCCCACAGTGCTGGGGGGTGAGGAGGGTGGGGAACATGAGTTGGACATGGGTGGGGGCCTGCTGGCATGTGCCCCACAGTGCTGGGGGGTGGGGGGGGTGGGGAACATGAGTTGGACATGGGTGGGGGCCTGCTGGCAGGTGCCCCTGCACTGCTGGGGGGTGGGGGGTGGGAGACATGGGTGGGGGCCTGGTGGAGGGTGCCCCTGCACTGCTGGGGGGTGGGGGGGGTGGGGAACATGAGTTGGACATGGGTGGGGGCCTGCTGGCAGGTGCCCCACAGTGCTGGGGGGTGGGGATGGTGGGGAACATGAGTTGGACATGGGTGGGGGCCTGCTGGCAGGTGCCCCACAGTGCTGGGGGGTGGGGGTGGTGGGGAACATGAGTTGGACATGGGTGGGGGCCTGCTGGCAGGTGCCCCACAGTGCTGGGGGGTGGGGGTGGTGGGGAACATGAGTTGGACATGGGTGGGGGCCTGCTGGCAGGTGCCCCACAGTGCTGGGGGTGGGGGGGGTGGGGAACATGAGTTGGACATGGGTGAGGGCCTGCTGGCAGGTGCCCCACAGTGCTGGGGGGTGGGGGGGGTGGGAGATATGGGTGGGGGCCTGCTGGCAGGTGCCCCACAGTGCTGGGGGGTGGGGGTGGTGGGGAACATGAGTTCGACATGGGTGGGGGCCTGCTGGCAGGTGCCCCACAGTGCTAGGGGGTGGGGGTGGTGGGAGACATGGGTGGGGGCCTGGTGGAGGGTGCCCCTGGTGGCTGGCGGTGCAGGGGGACATGCGTTGGTGGGCAGTAGTGCAAGTTGACATGTGGGTTGGCTGGGGGGCATGGCCATGGTGGATGGGGTGCCTGCAGGACATTTGCAGGGTAGGCCCCTGTGGTGTGAGCCACCTGCAGGGGCCATGGAGGGTGTAGAGGGAACACCTGGGAGGACCCACACGTGCAATTCACGTGTGGTGCTCCCCGCGCACCCCTGTAATACACGTACCCTGATGGAATCGCGTGTGGAACTTCCCGCGCACCCCTGGAATACACGTACCCTGATGATGTTGCGTGTGATACTTCCTCCGCACCCCGAAGTACACGTACCCTGCTGGAATCGCGTGTGGAACTTCCAGTGCACCCCTGAAATACGCGTACCCTGCTCGCACGGGGCCAATCGTGTGTGGAACTTCCCGCGCAACCCTGAAATACACATACCCTGCTGAAATCACGTGTGAAACTTCCCCCGCACCCTGAAATACACGTACCCTGCTGAAATCGCGTGTGGAACTTCCCGCGCACCCCTGAAATACGCGTACCCTGCTGAAATCGCATGTGGAACTTCCTGCGCACCCCTGAAATACACGTACATTGCCGGAATCGCGTGTGGAACTTCCCGCGCACCCCTGAAATACGCGTACCCTGCTCGCACAGGGCCAATCGCGTGTGGAACTTCCCGCGCACCCCTGAAATACACGTACCCTGCTGGAATTGCGTGTGGAACTTCCCGCGCACCCCTGAAATACACGTACCCTGCTCGCACAGGGCCAATCGCGTGTGGAACTTCCCGCGCACCCCTGAAATACACGTACCCTGCTGAAATCACGTGTGGAACTTCCCGCGCACCCCTGAAATACACGTACCCTGCGGCAATCGCGTGTGGAACTTCCCGCGCACCCCTGAAATACGCGTACCCTGCTTGCACGGGGCCAATCGCGTGAGGTACTTCCCGCGCACCCCAGTGATACACGTAGCCCGCTTGCCGTGCTGGTACAGGGTTAGCGCAGCCCTTTGCGCTGGATTGGGAATTTTGATGGCTTTTCCCTGCGCGAGAGGCGTTCTTGGGGGCGTAACTGGCGCTGCTGCAGGGTCGCTGCGCCACTGTGCGCCACGGCTGGTTTTGGTGGCTGGAATCCATGAATACGCTGTGCGCGGAAATGGATTTTAGCGCACGCGGCTGGCGCAGGGACTCGCATGCGCACACTGTGCGCCAGCCGCGTGCGCCACTTGTGCGCTGCATTCTATGAATTACCCCCTTAATGTTTCCACGTGTGTTATTTTCAGCATACTGGCCTGTCATGGATATCTGTAGGTGGGGTGGGGGGGCAGACTTTCTATCAGATACACCCACACATGCCAAATAAAACTGCACATGGGGATGAGTCCGGCAGAAAGGCAGAAGGATGCCGGGAGGCCCTCACCCAAGAGCTGCAAAGAAAAGACATAGGGGCTCATTAGCTCATTAGGGGTATAGTGGTGTGGTCAAAGATTGGTGGTAACAGAATTACTGCCACTTTTCCTGCTCCGCTATACTACTAGTATGGCCTTGGAGTGAGGGATTTACCTCTAGCATTGCGCCGGAGGTAAATCCTCCCACTGAAAATCAGCAAAAATTGTGGCATTACCGCTGCAGTCAATCTGCTGGCGGTAATTCCTGCAGAAATGCCCGATACAGTCCAATGGACTCTCAAAAAATGGGGATCAATTCTGCCACCACCACTTGTAATCTGGCGGTAATTCCGCCGGACCAAGTGGCAGTAACAGTAATGTTGGTTGGTATTCTGTTAAATTAATGAATCTCCAGCAACTGAGATATATATATATATATATATATATATAAGTATTTATTTGGTGGAGTAAACGCGACAGCAGGCACTGCCCTTCAAGGCAGAACCTCAACTGACTCAGTTAGAATTATACATAAAGGAAAACATTCCAGAGTGGAACAATATGACACCATAGTGCAACTAGCACACATAAGCAAATAAGTAGAACACTCTAGTTCATAATACATATAACATCCTTTCCTATGTTTATTCTAATCAATGAAATGTCTAAACAAGTAAACAAACTCAACACATCTCCTCCCTTACAATAATGCAGAATTACTCAAAATAATAGTCTCTTAACCAGAGAGGTTTGCTTCTTATCCTCTCTGAATTTATATCCATGTCACTGTCTCCTTGTACACTTGTGTTTGCTCCTGAACCACACAACAGCTCATTGTCAATGTCATTTGCATTTCCTTCATGGTCTTCTGCTTCACCATTATTGTTGCATTTTACTAACCTGGACATGGACCAACACTCTCCCCCTTCCATTATAACTACATTGCCTCTTACCACAGCAATTCTCTTTGGTCCAATGAACTTACTTCCAATGCATTTGGGAGACAACCTGGGATTTTTGACATATACCAGTTCACCATTTTTCCAAACCAATCGCTTGGATTTCCTTCCCCTGTCAAACCTCTCCTTATATTGATTTTGGGCCTCCTTAATAAGCGTCATGATCTTATTTCTATCCACATTCGCACCCCTGGCCAAATTTAGCCAGCCCAGGCAAAGTTTTGTGCCTGGCTGTCTACCCTTGAGAGACATGAAAGGAGAAACCTTAGTAACGGTATGAGGTGTTGTGCAATAATTCCAAATCATCTCTCTCAGCACCTTCTGCCAATTCAAACCCACTGCCATTGCCAGTTGTAAACCTCCCTTCACGAACCTGTG
This sequence comes from Ambystoma mexicanum, assembly GCF_040938575.1. Classification (NCBI taxonomy): domain Eukaryota; kingdom Metazoa; phylum Chordata; class Amphibia; order Caudata; family Ambystomatidae; genus Ambystoma; species Ambystoma mexicanum. The sequence goes on along the minus strand of NC_090922.1, from coordinate 607,523,166 downwards.
GCCCTCTCTACCAAACCATTTGCCCTGGGTTGATAGAGAGCCGTTCTTTAGTGTTTTATACCAAATTTCCTGAGAAAATCCACCATTTTATCAGAACAGAACTGTACCCCGTTATCCGAGATCAGTTCTGTGGGGAAACCCTCCCTATAGAATACTTCCTCAAAGAATAAAATAATTTGGGAGGTGGTAGCTTCACAAATCACCTTCCACTCAATCCACTTTGAGTGGTAATCAACCAGAACAACCAAATACTTAAAATCTTCCCCCAAATTCTGCAGTGGGCCCATCAAGTCCACAGCAACCTTTTTCCAGGGCTCATCAGGAACACTCACAGGTCTTATGGGAGCTTCCCTAACAACTTTGCTCTTGTCACGCCTCTCACACTCCCTGCAGCTCTTAACGCACTTCTCTACATCACTGTCAACTCCCGGCCACCAAAAGGATTGTCTTATATATCTCTTTGTGCCTCCCATCCCTAAGTGTCCTTGATGCGCTATGCCCACCAATTTGGACCTAATGTTACTGGGGGAACCACCTTAGTGCCTTTCCTGAGCTTGAGACCATCTTCTGATATACTCAGTTCATCCTTTACCTCATAATAGCAGTCAAATTTCTTTTCCTCAAGATTCTTATAAGGCCACCCAGTTCTGGTCCTCGCCTTGACTTGCATTAATACAGCATCCTCACCATCAGCAACCTCCCACTCATCCTTACTTATGGCTTCATATTCGACTTCAGAAATACTCAGACCATGTTCTGGCAGCACCTCCCCAGTATCCTTGTCTTTCACAGGTAGCCTACACAGACAATCTGCTACTACATTGTCTTTGCCCGGTATATATACCACCCTGAAATCATAGGCCAACAGTTCTATCATCCATCTCGATATCCTGGGAGATCCTTTGGCCCACTATACACTACCCAACAGCTGGACCAAAGGTTTGTGATCTGTTCTGACTGTAAAAGTGTGACCCCAAAGATAAAACTTAAAGTGTGCCACAGCCCATGAAACTGCCAATGCTTGCCTTTCAATAACAGACTAATTTACTTCTGCTCCCTTCAACGGTCTGGATGTAAAAGCAATGATATGTTCAATTTTTCCAGCATCATACTGGGACAGAGCAGCACCAAGACCCAGAGTGCTTGCATCAACAGCCAACACTGTTTTTCTGCCTGCCACAAACCCCCCCAAAGAGGGCGCACGTACTATACACTCTTTAATTCTTTGGAAAGCTTCCTGGCACTCACACGACCGCACATACTTTACACTCTTCTTCAACAAATCTCTCAGCGGAGTGGATATGTTGGCAAAACCGCTGACAAACTTATGGTAGTACTCCGACAGCCCCATAATTGAACGCAACTGATCTTTGTCCTGGGGCTGGGGAGCACTGCTAATGCTGTCAACAAGAGATCTCTTTGGAGAAATACCAACACTAGAGATTCTGTGGCCTAGATAGTCCACTTTCCCCACAGCAATTCCACACTTATTCCTCTGCACAGTCAAACCAGCTTCTCTGAGTCTGATCAGAACAGATCTTAGAGTCTCATTGTGTTCCAATTCATTGTCAGCAAACACCAAAATATCATCCTGGAAGACTGTGACTTTTCTCAAACCCTTGAGCACCTCCTACATCACCCTCTGAAACACAGACGCCGCAGAAGCCAGACCAAATGGCATGCGACTGTATTTAAAGACATCCTCAGGAGTGATGAAGGCGGTGAGGTGCTGAGACTCCCTGGACAATGGAACCTGATGATAAGCTGCTGACAAGTCAATGATTGAAAACCCTTTGGCTCGCCTAGCGTGGAGAGAGTCTCCGAAATGTTGGGAAGAGTATGTCTCTCAACAACAATGTTCTGATTCAGACTGCGCAGGTCAACGCATAACCTCAACTTTCCATTGGCTTTAGACACCAGTACAATAGGCGATAGCCATTCGGTGGCTGTCACTGGTTCAATCACTCCTTTGTCAACCAGATCATCCAACTCGTTCTGAAGTTGACTCCTCATATGTAGTAGCACTTGCCTCACTTTGTGCACCACAGGCTGTGCCCCATGTTTAAGTTTTATGTGATGTTCAAAACTCCTGAGCTTCCCTAATTTATCAGAAAATACCTCAGGAAACTCCCTGGTCCAAACATCCTCAATTTCTGCAATTGTCACAGGGTTGGGTGCACTTGCTTGCACTCTAACGCCCAAACTTCTCTGTTCTTTCCCAACCCGACAAGGAAGCCCCTTTCTTGGCTACTAGAATGTTGGCCTGACCCTCTCATTCCTTGTAAAGTAATTTTGCAGGAAATTCACCCAGAATCTCTATTGCAGATTCCCCATAACCACATGCTCTAATATCAGTGGGGCGAAGAATATCACCACACTTCTTCAAAGTATTCACCAAAGTGACATGAGATATTATAGTCCAGGGAGAGCAGGTGTCTACCTTCATAACCAGCCTGCATCCATCTATAAAGAAGGGGTCTACCGGTCCTTTCGCCTCCCCAGACATGGCCGAAATTTCAAAAACAAACTTGGGGCCTGGTTCCTGAGTGCTCGAGACCTCTTGAATATTGTAATTCCTCCTAACACTTTCATCATTGCTGGGCCTGCTCTCAATTTTGGGTTCTACAAGGTTAATGGAAGAGGCTTTACAAACATTTGCAAAATGCCCTCTGCTCTTACATTTGAAGCACTCAGCAAACATGGCAGGACAAGATGGGAAATCAGAACCATGCCTGGGATTACCACAACGAGAACATGAAACCCATGAATTCCTCACATTCCAACCTCCTCTTCTGCCTGCCTGAACATTCGTTTTCTTCCTCTGATCAATGGCACACACTGAGACAGCTGGGGAAACTTGTTTATCAATCCTGAGTTCTTTGACGTACTGGGACGTCTGCTCAATACTCCTTGCCAACTCAATTGCTTCTTCCAGTTTCATATCCTTGGTCAGGAGCTTCTCTTGAATCTTGGCATTATTGGTGCACCTGACTAACTGATCCCTGATGAGAGAGTCAGCCAAGTGCTCAAATTCGCAGGAATAACTCAACGACCTCAAACAGGCAACATATGACTCTACGGACTCGGACTGTTCTTGCACTCTCTGAAAAAACTTGTGCCTCTCAAAACTGATGTTTTTCTGTGGTTCAAAATGGTCCTGTAACTGTTTGAGGGCTAAGGTATATTCGTCAGCATCCCCAGCCTCCGGCACCTGGTTCCTGGCCAAACCATCAAAAATTGTGCGCCCCTCCACGCCCAGATTGTGGAGCAAAAGGGCTTTCTTTCAAGCAGAACAGAACCTTTCACCTCCCATTGCCACCAGATAGTTCTCAAAGATGTCCTTCCACCTGTCACACCTGATGGGGGGGCGACCTGGTTCATTCAGGAAAGTAATGGGGGGAGGGATGGATGTGGCCATGGCGATGTGAAAGAAGGCAAAATAAGGAAAGTAATCCCACTTCTTTCTCTTTTAGCAGCAGCAGATCAACCAGTCTGTACTATCACAAAAAAATAACTCAGGATGGTAGAAGAACAATGTCACACTAGATGAGTCTTCCCTCGCTCACAGTCTACACAAAATGGCCACGGCCCTCTCACGGGGACTACTGGAGCAGCCTCGCTGCGTGCGCCACCTCCCCCTCTCGCCGATGCAAGGACCCAACTTGCCTGACAATCACGGGGAATTCCGCCAACTTCGCCCACCCCCCTGCGCGACCGCCTGCTGTCGCACACACGCAGGGGGAGTGGAGGCCTGGATGATGAGCGGCCGGCGAGCCAGGTGTGCCAAATGCGACCCAGAGGAAGCTCCAAGGTGGTCCGCTCAACGAATCCTAGTCGCCAATGTTAAGTTAATGAATCTCCAGCAACTGAGATATATATATAAGTATTTATTTGGTGGAGTAAACGCGACAGCAGGCACTGCCCTTCAAGGCAGAACTTCAACTGACTCAGTTAGAATTGTACATAAAGGAAAACATTCCAGATTGGAACAATATGACATCATAGTGCAACCAGCACACATAAGCAAATAAGTAGAACACTCTAGTTCATAATACATATAACATGTATCTGTCTGCCTCTGTCACCACGCACCTGCATGCCCCTGTCACTGTGCACCTGCGTGCCTCTGTCACCAGGCGCCCACCTGCCTCTGTCACCAAGCGCCCACCTGCCTCTGTCATCACGTTGTGTATCACTCTGAGCCCATTTGCAATCTGAAGTCAAATGCAGCACATATTGCATGCCACTACCCATCTCTTGACATCAGACTGCAAGATCACACCATGTCGATGTGGATGAGAGCAATTGAAACGACTGCTTCAGTAATGTTAAGCCATTTCCCTGCACTGTACTGTGTAGCTACACGATCATAAATTCTGCAGCGACATAGTACATTTCTGGGAAATGGCGTGTTACTGAAGCGGAAGTGGGAGTGGCATTGAAAGCTCAAAAGCGAGGTAGCTGCCTGGATAGATTGCCCTCTGGCCTTTATTTGTTTATTTATTTATTAATTTATTCACATTTGTTGAGCGCACAGCAGACCGGAGGCATCGTGGTGCTGGTTACACTGTATCTTAAACTTAGTTCCATACAATTAGTGCCCGTGGTTACATTGGACAATGATTATGCTTTAATGACATACATGTATTGAACAACGAGGGATCAGGTGAGCATGTTAGTTGAAGAAGGCAGTTTTGAGTTGTTTGCGGAAGGAAAGGAGAGATGTTTCAGCTCTGAGGTTGGTGGGCAGCACGTTCCAGAACTTTGGTGCGAGGTAGGGGAAGCCTATACCACCAGCCTATTGATGCGTGGTATGGTAAGTAGGTTGGTGTATGTAGATCTGATTGGTCTGGTGGAATGAGATGAGTTTTGGATATGGAACCCGTTCCTCACTTGGTTATTTAACACCCCCTCTAGCTGTCAACAGGCTTAAATAAACCCAATATATAAGACGGGTGAAACACAGCTCCCCAGAAACTATGAACACAACAACCTTATTAATAGTCTTTCAAAAGTCTATGGGAAGATATTTATACATTTCTTAGGGAAGTGCATAGAGGGTGAAAACATGTTTGACCTCCAAGCAGGTTTTAAGAGAGGAATGGGCACAGTAGACCGATCCTTCTGTCCTTTTTACTTTCAAGCAAATTTGGAACATTAAGGAAAAAACCTTTATGTTTTTTGTTGATTTTAAAACATTATTTTAACTTGGTGTATCAGGGTATATTGTTGAAAATTTTAATCTGCAAAAATATCCCCAGAAATTCGTATCCCCATACAAAGAATGTATGAAAACAAACTCCGCAGTTTTTAGATTTGGATCGGGTAGCGAATCAATCAGTTCCTGGAGACAAACAGGGTATGCCAGGGATGTGGACTCACCGCTCTTCTTTTTTCTCATTTATATCAACGATTTGGCTTTTGGAATCTCCGTTCATCGCTAAGCAGAAAATTGGCATATCATTTTACGCCAGCGATGCTGCGCTCATTGCCAAGTTAAAGATGGGTGCGCAGAAGGAGCTGGAGATTTAATTAGACGTCTCTTAGGACAGGAAGTTAAATATGAACTGCTGTAAAACGATGGTTGTGGTCGGCCATCCCACCCGCAAGATTAAGGCAAATATCAGCATAGAAGCGGAATTGCTTCAGGAGGTAAGCTTCTATGACTACTTGGGTATAAGGTTCCAAAATGATGGAAAGTGATGGAAAGTGGGTTCCTAATGTAACAAAAACAAATTGACACTAAATGACGTTCTAATGGTCTCCATATGCTGAGTTGTCATCTTGGAAAATAGAGTACCACAAAGATCACTAAAGTTTACAAAGACCAAGCTGTACCTGCCGCCTTGTATGGCAGTGAACTTTGGGTCTTTGAATGATCAACATCTGTGACAGCAGTGGAAAATACATTTGTCAAACAAATCTTTAACTTACCCATAAGTATCCGTATGCTGCCATTGCTAATGGCAACTAGACTAAACCCAATCAGCTTTGACGTCTGGTGTAAACCACTCTTTTATGGACTGCATTTGAATACATTTGATAACCCATTATAAAGAGATGATGAGGGATGTACTACTCTCTCAGGGAGTGTGGTGGGGGCTGGCAGGTCTTGGAAATGGTACAAACTAGCACTGTCCCATTTCATGAAGAAACATGATAAAATCAATAATCAAATTTACAGGGAAGTGTAGAGTAAGTTAGATGTTCTGTGCATGGAGGCCCGGATGCTAGAATCAGTGAATCGATAGGTTCCCGGGCTATACGGATGTATCACCAGAACGGTATCTCAATGACATTTTTCCAACCCATTGTAGAGCGCTGTATATCAAATTCAGATTTAATGTACTCCCGGTGGCAGAGTATACCTGTAGATGGTCATCACGCACTCTACAATGCTGGCCTGTTTGTCCTACGCTGTTGGAATCCGCAATCCATTTCATCTTGGATTGCCCAAAGTAAGTTTTGCTGAGGAAGAGATGGATGCTGCCAGTTTTTTTGAAGTGACAACTTCGGTCATTTTCTAATGCACATGTTTTATGCAAAATGCCAAGCCATGAATATGTTGTATTTTTGGTTCCAAAATATTTGACTAAAGCCTGGATAATTAGATCAAAATCAGGTTATACGATAAGTACGATAAGTACTATAAATTAATACCACCTCCATAAACCGCGTTTTGCACATGGTATCATTGATTTTTAAATCTTACCTTATGGTTCTATGTAAGTATATTTGTATTTATAGTGCAAAATGCTGATTTGGAGGACATGTCCTTCTTATATTTGAAACATTCATGACTTGTATGTAAGTGTGTTGTATACCTTTATGGGCGAGTTCCTGAAATAAAGTTTTTCTTGACTTGAATTTAAAGTTTAAATGACTGGCTCTTCATGTGCCTTTTATCCAGTCAGACTTCTTCCACCAAACAAACATTCCCAAAAGCAGCCTGTTGGGATTTACATTCAGTGAAAGTGGGCTGAACTGGGGCGGGTCTGTGTGCAGCTGCGAGATAATGGGAGGGAGGGGACACAGTGGGAGTGTGTGGTCCCGGTTGCCGACCGGGTCTTGCGGGGTGCCCCCCGTTATGGAGTGTTATTTCATTAAATTAGCATAGTTGTAGTTTAGATGGAATCTAGAATGATGGAATAGCAGGAATAAGGCTCTAGAATGTGGAGCTTGGAGTTCAGTTGTTGTATAAATAAAGCCGTACCAAGATGTACCATTTGTGGTGGCTCATAAATATAAGATAAAGAAACCATAACATAACAATGGCAACGAGGATAAACTAGGCATGGTTGAAATCTCCTCCTGGAGGCAAGCGGGACTGTGACGCACGTAAACGAAGCACTGGAGGTGTAACATTATAGAAGAGGAAGCGGAGAACACAGACGGCAGATTGGATACTAAATCAACCGACTACAAGGTAGGAGGAGCAACTAAGGGTTAAAATACAGCCTCCGGGAACAAGGGGTGCAAACGCGTACATCATTTGGTCAAGCAAAACAATTTAGGACTGTGAAGCATTATTCAAAGAGCAACGCACCTGAGCACGAGCCGACCCGTGAGCGGTGTCAATACAGAAGGGACCGGTGCGCGCAGAATACGCTCCGTAATAAAGAACAACAGTAGAACATTAGAGGAAGGGACCTGCGGACATAAGAATACGTGCCGCCATTTTGGGGAGAATATTTTTCTGACATATTGAATCGGCACGAACGAATTCATGAAAGTAGTGAAGAGCGTTGCAGACACGGAAAAGCAAAATAAATACAGAATTACAAACCGGAGCGAAGGGGAAGAAAATGAGATGAACAAAGACTGAAAACAATCTATACTGAAGCACTAGAAAAAAAAGGGAAAGAAACATTGTATTGGATGGACAATAAAATAATAGAAGCCTTCCAATTAAAGGTGAAATGGCAATATAGTGAATAAATACGCACACATAAAATTAAGCAAGAAGTTGAAGAACAATTATAAAGTCAGAAAACAAAAGAAAATACATACAGACATCCTAAGAAATGACAAACAAGGACAGTTGCAAAATGTCTTTGGAAGACACGCATTCTGCAGGGGATGCAACTGAACAACAGAGCATGCCACAGATGGCAGCGAACACACCAATGTCAACAAATCCATTAAATTATCTAAGAAGACCGAATCCATTTGCCCTGGAGCCACAGGAAACACAGGGCCAGAGATGGCAAGAGTGGATTGAGGAATTCAAGGTGTTCCTTAGAGCTGTAGGGGATCAAAATGCCCCAAATAAAATGGACATCTTCACAAATTTAGTTGGGAAGGAAATAAAAAGCATTATCAAGACGATTCCACTTCAAGAGAGGATGACTTATCCACTATTGGTAGGTGCAATGAATGCACAAATAATAATTCCACTCAATAGATATTACAAGGGATATGTCTTTAACCAGTGCACACAAAGCCCTCACGAAAAAATAGCCCAATTTGTGCTGAGGCTGCAGAAGAAGACCACATTCTGTGAATTTACTAACTTCAATGATAATGAAGCAATACGGCTAAGGTGATTGAAAGGTGCCTATCATCACAATTTAGAAAACATTTATTAAAGAAACCCCTACCAATGAAAGAGGTACTAGAACTCACCAGAATATATGAGAGGGTGGATACCCAAGCAGCAAACATAGAAAACCCAAAGAAAATAGATACAATTGCTGTCATAAATCGGAATGTCCAGTGGCAAAGGAGACATCCTGGAATGGGATCACCTAATTAACTGCGCAGGGGCACTGGTGACAGACAATGCTACTGATGTGGCTTTGAATTTCCCCACAAAGGGCCTTGTCCCGCGATGGGCCAACTATGCCTACGATGTGGGCAAGAGAACCATTTCCAGACAATGTGCAGAGAAAGGACAAACATACCGTCCAATAACAACAATTCGCAGGTCATGCCGAACAGAAGATATGATATTCAAAAGAGTGGTGGAGTGTGGAATTCTATGGAAAGAGATATGAGGTCTTATTCTGGGGCAAGAGTAAATTTGCATTTGGCTGAAACGGGATTTGTTAGAACCATGGATGAACTACAGATCGTGAGACATGATCCAAATGCACAGTATGTAGGACCTAGGATGGTAATTAATGACGAATCACAAATTCAAGGAAGAGTAAAATATGAAGACCCGTCTGAGAATCCACCAATTTTGACAATGTCATATTAGGAAGAAGCAGAACCATTGAATTACCAGAAGGAAGATGAATATGACAGATACAGCAGAGAGTATGTGAGTCTAATAGGCAACAATGAAAATGACATAAATGCAATAAGAGTAACAGTGAATTTGAAAGGAGAAGATGTACCTTTTATAGTGGATACCGTAGCTACAGTCAACCTTATGAGTGAGGAAATGTACAGGAAAGTGGCCGAGCAATATCCTCTGAAAGTCTCGAGGGCTGTGATTTTCCAGTGGGGAGCGGAACAGCCATTGTTGAACATAGGACTGTTTCAATGCAGTTTAAATCACATGGGGAAAAGCGTAACAACGAAAGTGTATGTCATTAAAAGTCCCATCGTTGGCAGGTGTCTCATCGGATGCAAGACTACCACCAATCTGGGTCTCATTGACGTCCGATGCAATCAATCTAAAAAGATACAAGGCATTCCCTTGGAGCCTCAAATTGTAAGACATGTAATGAAAGAGAAGGTAGACCTAGAAAGACTGAAAGTGGAATTCCCAAAATTGTTCCAAGGAATTGGGAGATTGAGATCTAATAGCATACATTTGCACATTGATGATTCAGTTCAGCCTGTCCCACAAAACCCAAGGCGCATAGATTTTCATCTGCAAAAAAGAGTATCACAGGAACTGAAACAATTGAGAGATAATGATATCATAGAAAGAGTCGAGAATGGCCCGACTCCATGGGTTTCCCCTCTGGTGGTAGTTCCCAAGGCTGACGGATGGCTTCGACTCTGTGTGGACATGAGTATACCAAATACGGCCATATTGAGGGAGAGACACCCAGGCCCAAACATAGAAGACATGATTATTCGCTTGAACATGGCTAAGAGATTCAGCAAATCGGATCTAAACCAGGGCTACCATCAATTGGTGATTGATCATGAATCTCGTCCAATAACCATCTTTAGTACCCATGAAGGTTTATTTAGATACAAAAGACTCAGTTTTGGAGTCTCTTCGGCTGCTGAGATTTTCCAAGAAGCCATCAGAAAAGTGATAGCGCCAGTTCCAGATGCCTTCAATTATAGTGACGATATTCTTGTATATGGTATTGACCAAGCTCAGCATGATAACGCTTTAAGACAAGTGTGTAAACTGTTACAGGAGAGTGGACTGACACTGAATGCACAAAAATGTGAAATAAATAAGAAGAGCTTGAAATTGTTTGGGCATATATTCTCGGAAGAAGGTATGAAAGCAGATCCAGAGAAAGTGGGAGTGATACTGAAATTAAAGGCCCTGAGAGACGTGGCTGAACTGAGATCTTTCCTTGACATGGTGGGATATTGTGCAAGATATCTGCCAGAATATGCTACTTTGACTGAGCCCCTGAGACACCTATTAAAGAAATATGTAGCATACACTTGGAGTGAGAAATGTGAAGAGAGTTTCAAGAGGATAAAAAGTGAACTAACAAATGTTAGACAATTAGCATACTTTAACCCTAAATGGGACACCGAGGTAATTGCTGATGCTAGCCCAGTGGGATTGGGCGCGATTCTAGCACAAATGGATCCTAATGAGATGTCAGACAACAAGCAAACAAAAGTCATTGCTTACGCCAGTCGAGCGCTAAGTGACATTGAGCAGGCCTACTCCCAAGCGGAAAAGGAGAGTCTTGCCGCTGTGTGGGCCTGCAAGAAATTCAATCACTTCATAATCGGGAAGCCTTTTATTTTAGTGACAGATCATCAGGCACTGATTTCAAAATTTGGAAATCCCGGAGTCAAAATGCCCCCAAGAATCGAGCATTGGGGTATGAGACTGCAAGAATATGATTACAAAATTGTACACAGGCTGGGGAAAGATGCAAATCCAGCCGATTATTTATCGAGACATCTGGTGGATAAGGTAGATTCAGTAATGCAGATGGAAGCAAAGGAGTATGTATCATATATATCATTAAATGCCATGCCCACTGTGATACCAAAAGAGACATTTGTGGACAGAAGCCAAACTGATCCGGTGATAAAAGTAGCAATCAGACTAACAAGGACTAGGAAGTGGCAGTGCATTGACCAAGAAAAGGAGTTGGAAGAAGGAGAGATGAAAGATTTGAGGAAGTTAGAGAAAATCAGCAATGAATTGTCTGCAACTGAAGATGCAATACTTTTAAGAGGGAATAGACTTGTGGCACCCAAGAGTTTAAGGAAGACATTAGTGATGCTGGCTCATGAGGGACACAGAGGTGTAGTGAACACAAAGAACATTTTGAGAAACCAGGTATGGTTTCCTTGCATGGATCTGATTGTGGAAGACACAATACAAAATTGTTTCGCCTGCCAGATAACATCCAATGTGAATCAAACAACGCCTTTGAAGTACCATTACCCAGTGGACCGCGGAACCGAGGAGCTTTGGATTCTTTTGGTCCATTAGAGGAAGGTGGATATCTATCAGTGGCCATAGATGAATACTCAAGGGTTACCCTGGTGAAACAAATCCAATCCACAGCGTTTCATCATGTGGTGGTGGTATTAGATAAACTTTTCAGTGAATGGGGAATACCACAAATAATCAAAACAAACACCGGGGCACCGCTCCAAGGGCATGAATTTAGTAAATTTGCAGCTCACATGGGATTCCGACATCAAAAGATAACGCCCCTGTGGCCACAAGCGAATGCGATGGTGGAGAGATTCATGAGTAACTTAAAGCGAACCAGACAATGGGCTGTAGTGGACAATATCTCATTTCCTCAAGCAGTTTCACAGATGTTAAGGAACTATAGAAACACCCCTCATGAGATGACAGGACACTCTCCAGCGGAACTGATGATCCGCTATAAGCCGCGAATCAGACTTCCCAGGTTGGAGGATTATACAGCGGAAGAAGATGATGAAATCAGAGAAAGAGACCGGATGAGAAGATTGAAGACCAAAGAGTGGGTGGATCGCAAAAGAAAGGCAGCGGAGATAAAACTACAGGAAGGAGAAATGGTGGTTGTAAAGCAGAAGCAGAGAAAGAAAACAGACTCCCAGTAGAGGCCGACTCTGTTGAAAGTCAAGAGTGTAAAGGGGTCCATGGTCACAGCGATTGGTGGTGGTGGTGAAGTCACGAGAAATGTATCCTTTTTCAAAAAAGTTACACGGGCTGGGTGTGAAGGAGAGGTGTGTAAAAAGAATGGGGCGAGCGGGTTGAACAATTCTGACATGGATATTGGTTTAACTTGGTTCTATGCGGAGGATGAAAACTTGTTGGGTTGTAGTGATGGGTCTGCCCAAAGTGAAGAGTGTACACGTAGTAATATGGAGGTGGATTTGGGTGGAGTGGACACTGAAGCCAGAGGTTCTTATATTTTTTTTCTACGAATTCCCGGCACCTGGACATTGGGGATGAGGCTCCTAACATGAACGTCAGAAGTAGATCTCAAAGAATTGTTCATAAGCCAGCGAGACTAATTGAACAAATGTAATAGCTTATATCTGTAGAAGGTAGTTAAGTGATAAGTAAAGGGGGGGTGTTATGGAGTGTTATTTCATTACATTAGCATAGTTGTAGTTTGTATGGAATCTAGAATGATGGAATAGCAGGAATAAGGCTCTAGAATGTGGAGCTTGGAGTTCAGTTGTTGTATAAATAAAGCCAATAAAGCCGTACCAAGACGTACCATTTGTGGTGGCTCATAAATATAAGATAAAGAAACCATAACATAACACCCCCTTTGCCCCCATGTGAAGAGGGAATTGGGTGGAGGATGCAGGTGGCGAGTCACAGGGGCATCCCTCACATGAGAAGATGCAAACTGGAGACCCGACACATCTCTGTGTTTTCCCCACAGAGCCGAAGGCAGACCTGTAAAATCGGGTTCGGCAAAAGTGGCCTGCGGGGGAGACGCACAGATCCTCTTTTATCCACTGCAGCCTATCAGTAAGTAAAGTTAATTCATTTCACTTGTCACTCATGCTGGCAGAAATGCCTTACAGCAGCGGGAGGTTGGACTGTTCATTTCAGCAGCTAATCTTTTGGGCCACTGAAGAGCCGTTTTCAAAGCACCAACGGTTCTCCACGACCTAATAAATGCCGGCTTTGGTCTGACTAAAGACATACATACACATCACAAATTGAACTCTCCCTTGGCCAGACACTATTGTAATTACGCAGCTCAATGGCTCCCATTCTGGTCACATCCTGAAGGATACAGAATTGAATCGACCACTCCGCCATAAGCAACTGTGACCTCCATGTGACACAAGCAGTGCTTAATTTGTAAAAAAATAAGTGCCAGGGCCCAAATAATTTTGTCCCCATAATGCCGACCCGAGGCGGGCGTGCACCGGTCGCAGGGCAGGCGGCCCGGGCCAGTTCACTGCTAGACCTAGATCGGCCCAGCACCAGCCGATCACACTGCTGCTGCTCCATGTCACATGTTTGGCGCCCACTTTCCTTGAGTCAGCAAAACAATGACACCCAACTTATGCTTGCTAACGTATGCCTTACCTTGTTTTCAGGGACGAGGATGCGTACCACACAACAGTCTGAGACTCTCAGACTCTGACTGCCACCACGATGAACCTCTGATGAAGTCGCTACTGCAAACCTAAAGGGGGGCAAAGGCACTAAGTCAATGAAATTGCAAACCGCTGGCGTGATACCTCATATGCTCAATAGGAAATTCAACTGCTGGAGGCAGAATTGGGATATTTGGGTTCACATAAAAGGCCCCCTGAAATGTATGCAGCAAAAGTGAGGTACGAAAAAGAAATCCTCATAGGACAGAGAGGACCAAATGTAGGTATTGCAAATGAGACATTTTAATAACAGGGCCCAGTTTCTATGGCAGAGTGATTTTAAGATGACAGGACGTTAATATTTTACTGGCCTCCATCACAATTCCCGCAGACATATCAATATCATAGCATAACGGGACAATTCAGAGTCTGTGGGCAGTACACGGGACGGGCCAAGCAACTTCAGTGGCTGCGAGCAACAGGGGAGAAAATGTAATGTTGGTTCTACCACAGTTAGTCCGCTATACTAGAATCTCTGGTGCAATGACTGGCTGCTGAGACTATGGGCCTCATTACACGGATGGCAGTAATGGTTAACGGTCTCCGTTAATGGTAACGGTGACCGTTAACCATTACCGCCTTACTACGAGGTCCCTTAGCGGGTTGGTGCTTTAACGCCTGCTTTTTGCAGGCGTTAAAAACCAACCCGCTAAGGGACCTTGGTGCTAATTACGGCACCGCAAAATTGCGGTGCCGTAATTAGCACCTTCCCCATTCCCATTATGCCCTATGGGGCAAAAATGGGAATGGGGAAGGGCAGTGGTGGAAGGGGGAATTACCGCCCCGCCAACCTTGGAATGGGGCGGTAATTCCCCTTTCCACCAAGGCGGTGCCGGTATTTTACCGGCATGGACCAAGGTGCTAATAGCACCTTGGTCCATGTGCTAATACCGCCATCCGTGTAATGAGGCCCTATATCTGCCTGTCAAATCAAGTGTTATGACTCCAAGACTGGGGGAGGGCCAGTGCAGCAATAATGCAATTCTATGTGACAGTATTGGAGCCAGTATCAGAGGAGGACCGGGGTACACCAATGTGTCCCTACACTTATTAAAACTGTCCTATTGTAACTCAAGGGTGTAAACATAATCACTTATAATATAAGCACTCCAATTTTTGCAGTTGAAGTTAGGGTGTGCTTACATTATTTGCCCGGGATCACACACTTATGCTGAACAGCGAAGTAGGGATTTTAACCCACTCTGCAATTTGGTAACAGAACAGCCACCTTCTTCCACGCTTTACATGTAACATATATTTAAGTTGTGGGTGTCAACAAGACTTACAATAATACTGTCCTATAGAGTTTACTTGCAAAATACACAAATTGCTTAAAAGCTTCATGACAACATGTAAATCCTTATAGCAGCATGTTGGGCCAAAATAATATCAGTGTACCTTTATTTTCCACATCCTGAATGGTAAACTATAAGATGCAAAAGGCAAAATATCTATTTGCCCACTTTGTTTTCAGCGCTTTTAATACACAATAAAATAAGTTGTCATAAACTCACTGAAACTCGCGCACATACACCATTGCCAATACTATGCAATAGTAAAATACCAAACAATCGCTAGCAATTCAAGAGGACCACGCGGTATGGTGACACCATGGTGATAGATTTTCATCGCACATGTAACTTGAAGAACAATGTGGGTGACCTAGATTGCCGCCAGCAGTCCAGTTGCACTGAAGCACGAAATGTCACAGTGGGGCATGGGGAGGGATCAAATGACAGTCATAAGGGGCATGAGGAGGCAGAGTGGAACAAATGAAAATCACGGGTGGCATGGGGAGAGAACAAACAACAGTCACAGAGGTTAAGGGGAGGCAGAGGGGAACAAACAAAAATCACTTGGAAATGGGGAGGGAGGAGGGAACAAACGAAAATCACTGGGGGCATGGGGAGTGAGGGGGGAACAAACGAAAATCACTGGGGGCAGTGGGGGGCGGGAACAAACAAAAGTCACTGGGGGCATGGGGAGGGAGGGGGAACAAACCAACATCACTGGGGGCATGGGGAGCGAGGGGGGAACAAACGAAAATCACGAGGGACATGGGGAGTGAGGAGGGGGAACAAACAAAAGTCACTGGGGGCATGGGGAAGGAGGGGGAACAAACGAAAATCACGAGGGGCATGGCAAGGGAGGGGTGACCAAACAAAAATCACTGTGGGCATGTGGAGCGAGGGAAGAACAAACAAAAATCAGGAGGAGCATGGGGACGGAGGGGGGAACAAATGAAAGTCACTGGGGGCATGGGGAGAGAGGGGGAACAAACGAAAATCACGAGGGGCATGGGGATGGAGGGGGGAACAAACGAAAGACACAGTGAAAGAGGGGGGAACAAACGAAAATCACGGGGGCATGGGGACGGAGGTGGGAACAAACGAAAGTCACTGGGGGCATGGGGAAGGAGGGGGGAGTAGAGGCCCGTATTATATACATACCTTCCTGAGCAGGAAAGCAACTAGGCCCCACCACACATACAGACAGGCTCTCTCTCCTCGCACTCGACACAACACCACGCCCTGTAACTTGAAATGAAGGTGGCACCGTGCTGCCTGTGCCCAAAAACACCCACGTGACCCACCCCCACACGTCACCATGTAATTTTCATTGACTCAGAAGGGTGGTCAGTCAAAAGGTCGAAAAAAAAATCTCGAATGTCAATAATCTCGAAACAAAAATCTCGAAAAAAAAAAGGTTAAATTTATTATTTATTTATTTATATGTATTTTTGGGGTCAGGTAAGTAAAAAAAGGGGTAAAATAAAAAAAAATGAAAAAAGGGGGGTTGGGTGGGGAACCCCCCCATTTTGGAAAAAATACGTATTGAAAAAAAATTTTTACTTTTTTTTCGAGATTTTTTTTTTTACCTTTTTTTTGAGATTTTTTTTCAATCTTTTCACTATAAACCGCTCAGAAGAACAGCCAATGAAAATTGTACATTCTGTGTTAGTATGCATAGTAACAACAGAATGTTCGTTTTCATTGGTTGTTTGTTGTTCATTGCAGTCCCAGGCCAAGCCAGCCATGGCCTGCAACTGCAAACAGAGTGTGAGATAAATTACAATGATTTATCGATTCATACTCAAAGTTTAAACAAACAAGACAATTACACGTGTGCTGGCCGCAGCAATGAGTTCCAGTGCCCAAAAAAGAGTGCCTGTGTTGCCGACCGGCAAACACCGGCACAACAGTAGACCTGAAGCAGGTGTTGTACTCATTCGGCTGTGCACAGTTTCTACTGAAGGGACTATACCAACTGAGGTTTTTTTTTACAGGTGTTGGGAAATGTTCCCTCTAGGGTGCATACGGATCTCTGGAATGAGCAATAACCACACATGTTTTTTGACCCCTAGCATGGCCCCCACAAGAGGCTGGTGCAAATTTAATTGAAAATTAAATTCTATCACCTATTAATAAGCAGTTTTCAAAAATTAGCACTAATTCAAAAGGGAGTCGAGTGTATTTAATGCAATGTGATGTGATCTCATATCGCCAAACATCTGTCACTTTGACAGCCTCGTGGCGCATGCTAAAGGCATACTGACCTTTAGGATATTATTGGTTAAACCACACGGGGTGGAAAGCGATACAGGAGTATGTGCCAGGCACACACCGGCTTGCCGGGCAATGCCTGAAGTGCAAGCCCAACATGCTAGTGCGGGACAGGTTTTTTGTGGTCAAAGTGGGTCAGTTTGATGAGCCACGTTTGTTTTAAATTTCTTTTTATTACATTTTTCATGACATGAAACATACAGTTGAAGAGAGGATCCCTGGAATGGCCCTCTTGACCCCCGATAAGTATGACATCCCGAAGAGCTAGAGATGCATGATGCCAGTCACTGTTTGCACAGCCCCCTGGACGGCGAGTGACAACTACATATGCAAACTGATATTCTCTCAGACAATCATTTAAACCATATCCTGCCAACGTTATCATGGATACATGTGCCACAACACTGACCATGGAGTATTATCGAATTTAATCGAATTTAATTGATCGATTGGTCCATCTGGCCAAATTCGGCCAGTACCATTCGATCGATTTGATTCAATCAAATTGGGTTATTAGTACTGAAAATGGGTTGCAGGGGTGTCCCCCGCAACCCCTGGTTCAGTATTTATGGCCTTGGGGGTTGCAGAGGTGTCCCCCACTTCCTGAGGCTTGGAGACGGGGGATGCAGGGTTAGGAGAGAGAGAGGACTTGCAAAAAGTAAGTGGGGGTGGGGGATGTTTTGAGGTGGTGGGGGCATAGATTTGCAGGGTTTGGCTGCAGTAAGATTTTATTCACGGCAAAATTCACAACGGCCAATTACTCCACAAACAATTCTGCAACTGCCAAATCACACAGATCCGATCATGGTTCCAGACGCCTCAATGCACATGATCGACTAATGACAAATATCCTGCAGTGCTGACGTCATTAGAGACACCACGACATAATGGCGTTAGCCATGAAACACACTCGCATCTATGCACAAATGTACACGGACCCACACGTGCACACATGAAGAACATGCTTACACAGTTCTATGGATAGAGGACGGATACATATACATACTGTTGAAAGGCTTTATTATTTTTTCTCATTTGCCAAACTCAGAAACGCAGTAACGCAAGGCAACAAGAGATGCAGAGCAAGCTTGAAGACGCTTATTGCAATTAACCATATGAAGCTACAGGATCGTATAAGGTACCTGGAAGAACCAAGATATTAGTAACCTATAAGAAGAATAGCAAAATATAGACATATAGAAATCATATTATAAACTATAGTAAAGTTATATGAAGCCACAGGCCTCAAATGAAAGATGAAGCAAAGCAGAATTAGGCTGCACGAAGCACCAGGTCAGGTCTCGCAGCCAAGGTCGGAGACGAGCAGAACATTCCTAAGCCGCAGAGACAGGGAGCCACCTGCACACCAGAATAAATCCTCACTAATTGCAGACCAGCAAGCTCAGTTCCGCGGTCTTCACCCATGTGGTGCAGCCAACCCAAACAATGGCCATTTACTCATGGTGGGAAGAGGAGCAGTTCTTAGCGAAACAGACACAATGTGATGCATGTTTTATTCTACAATGTTGCAATCCTGAAGGCACTCTCTAAGGCAAAAGTGGTAATACTGATGGCAACCATGGGGACACACAGTCTTTCTAGAGAAGGTGCACCGAGTGCCGAGAACAGAACTGAGTGCCAGGCGTGGGGAGATCAGCTCCAGCCACTCCTTCAACACAAATCCAGGGGTGGATGGCAGAGGGCAGGGGCCAATGGTAATTCTGCAATCCTGCCACTATGTAATAGATAGTTTCTGGGGAAGGTTAAGGCAAACCGACTTGACATGCAAGGGCCAGTAAAATAACCTCTTAATGTGCCAGCTATAGGTGATACCACCCCAATCACCCAATTAGACGGGCTCTTAAGGTTTTGGGGAAGAGCCCTGCTTGGTAATGTCAGACCACAACAAAAGCCCCTGACTGGGGCTCAGGAGCTGTGATTGTTGGAGATTCTCAATGTCCTGTATGATCTCTGATGACTCCCTTCATGGGGTCGTAGGTCTTGAGTGGACACTAGATCATTCAGTAGCTGCCCCCAATCCATCTCCAGCTCATTCTCCTCTTCAGGGTCTCTACATTTGCTCAGATACTCCACCTCTGCGACCCCCCACCTATGTACATCCTGGAGCCACTGCTGTACCGAAGGGCCATTAATCCCCTTCCACGAGATGGCTAGCCGCCTCTTGGCTAGGACCAGAGGAAATCTGGCCATTTTATTTCTCACTCTGTGCCTCTATTCCCAGGAAGCAGACTCCACAAGCATACGTCATGCATGCATTCGTATTTACTACCCAATAGGGCATTGAGACGGTCCACCCCATCGCCCCAATATCGTGCAATCATCGGTTTCACCATACCATGTGCCAAAATCCGGCGTGGCCCTGCCGCGTCTTGGACACTCAAACGGATGGAACGAGTTTGATGAGTCACTTAATTGTGCAGCTAGTAGTTTTGACCAGTTTAACTCTACACATATTGCTTTTAATGTACAATTTGCAACGCACTTTCCCCAAAACTCCAATTGGGTACTATTGAAACAGTCTGTCACAAAAAGATTTAATTGCCAATTGGGACTGTAGGCCACTTTTTCATTGGTGCCTGAGCCAGTTGTAATACCCCAGTCCGACCTTGGTGATTGCTAAAGGAAGCATAGGTTAACAATGATGCCTAGTGGCTACTGTCCTTCACGTCACGTCATAGTGCCGGTCTCTCCCACCCTCACATGCCTCTTTTTCTGTGTTACAGGGTGGCATGATTGCCCTTTTGGTGTCCATCCTGTGCCTGGTCCTAATCCTCTACACCCGGCGTCGCTGGTGCAAGCGCCGGCGCGTGCCGCAGCCCCAGAAGAGTGCCAGCGCCGAGGCTGCCAACGAGATCCACTACATACCATCGGTCCTGATTGGGCACGGGCGGGAGAGCCTGCGCAATGCCCGTGGGCAGGGCCACAACTCCACTGGCACCCTGAGCATCCGCGAGACACCCATCCTGGACGGCTACGAGTACGACATCACAGACCTGAGGCACCACCTGCAGCGGGAGTGCATGAACGGCGGCGAGGACTTTGCCAGCCAGATGACCCGCACCCTGGATTCCCTGCAGGGCTGCAATGAAAAAACAGCCATGGACCTGACCCCAGGTAGGGCAGCTGGGAGCCTGGCCAGTGACTAGGAATGAGAGATCCTCAGTGGGTGTGCATAGGGCCTGGGCCAAGGAATGAGTGAGTCTCTATGAGAGTTGATGAGGTTAGCGATTCGAAATGAATGAGCATTCCCTGCGTGTCTGTGGTCAGTTATAGGGAAGTAGTGCACCTCCGCTGGAGTGTCTGATGCATACCTTGTCTGCCTCTCCAGCTCCAAACACAAAACCAATACCTGTCATCCTGTCTCCTCAACCCTCACAACAAAAACCCAATCCCTAGCATCCTCCGCTTCGGCCTCACAACACAAACCCATACCTGATGTCCTTCCTCCTTGCCCCCATACCAGGAAACATATACCTGGCATACCGATTTTGGAAAATACAGCTTAGTGACATTAACTGATTTGTCCAAGCTCACACACTTTCTATCAGATCTAATTTGACCCCCGTCTGCACTTGACCACATATCTTCTCAGCTCTAGCTGGTATAAATGTATGTTAGAGTGCACATTGAAGCAGCTAAAACAATGGCATCTTTCATAAAGAGGACTTAAAAGTATGCAAAACACAATATAAGCATACGTGAAAAATGTAGAAGACCTTATGGTAAGCAAAAAGAGTGATTATAGCTTTCTTTTTTTACCAATCTTGAATGGAACGCCGTATGAACTAAAATGCAAAGCAATGACCTCTACAGTGTTATGTAACCATACTTTTCAAGCTTAAAACTTAAAAGAACAAATTTGAATAAGAAGATCAGCTACTTCTAGCCATTGTTTCACACAGACTTGGAGATGCTTATTGTGCACTGCTTCTAGCAGGCTTAACCCTTCGGGGAGCCATGCTCAGTCTTTCAGCAGGCACAAGTGGTAGAAAGAGGTGGCACCCACATGCACGGGATGGAGGGAGATTCAGGACAAAACCTAAAGGGCTGTGTGGCAGGTGGAAAGGCTCATGTCTATGGAATCATTCCCCTTGCCCACGATCAGTGTGACCTCCAACAACCTGATTCACAGACCCAGGGCCAATTCCCATAGCCTGGGGGGGAGTAAAAGACATTTTCCTGGCCAGACCCTTATACATTAAAGGAAATGCTGCAGGGAAACCCTCTTGCCCACCAAACAGTGTAACGCATCATCTATTTCCCTTCTCTGTAAGGAAAGAAACATAGCTCATGAGTGAGCAAGATGAGGGTACTTCATCCTGGGGCAGTGCACATCATAATTGATCAATATTTTGATTATCTTTGGAGCAAAGACTGTAATTTAATAAACTATATCCAAGTGGGACTTTTGTAGTTCACGTTTAACAGAGCACTTCTAGTGATGTGGCAGTCAAAGGAAATATGACCCATTTAACTAGAGTGATTTGCCCAGGATTGCATAGATTGGTCAAGGCTGTTTGGCAGGTTTTTTGGTTGCAGTTTACAATGTTTTCGTTTTCGGGCCTCACAAGCTCCCATTGCATCGTTAGTATGGCAAACACATGCATTTCCTGGTAAAAGATAAACAAACTGCTCTTTTGAAAGTAAATGATTGTGTGCAGTTCTTTTAAGTTTCACAGGATGGTAGTGCCACTTTAATTTGCTCTGTGAATGTAACGTTGGTTAAGGAGATGCCTGCCTTAGCACCAGTAGGGCTCATCTTTCACCAAGGCACTCAAGCTGAGCCAGAGCCAGGCATCTTGCTCCAGCTGACTAGGCTGGCTCAGGCTCCCCGACCTCTAGAATCTAGCTGGGCAGAGTATTCCAGTGATGCAAGGTAGGGGTGGGCACCACTATTCTCTATAAGTCCTTCTAAATCTGTAGGTTCCAAAAAATCTGTGTTTATCCTTTTGGTTGCTTTAGCCTGCAGCTGCCGGAAGAAAAAAATTGTCCTATGACACAAAAATGCAGGGACACTTATCAAAATTTCAGGAACTGTTTAATGCACATTCCTGTGTGAACAATTTGTCTCGTAGCGAGTAGTGAGGCGAAGCAACGATAGCAAGGGACCATTATGTGTACATATGCCAATGCTTTTCGGTAAAAACCATCTTCAGGGCTGTACACTTCTATTATGTACCATATTTTGATTTCAAACCTCTCGTATTGTGTTCTGTTCTTCTGCGAGTGAAGCTCCATTAGGGGCCAACTGAGAGCGCCAGTTCTGATAAGATGGAGTCACCTTATTTTTTGCTAAGAGTATTCCAGTGAGACATTTCGTTGGCACGCAGTTGGGGGTCTATTTTCAATACTGAACTATTACAATGCCAGGCCTATCCGCTGAGCATACAGTAAAGTAGCATGCTGCTTTCCACCCTGAGCTGGGTGAGGGGTTTTAGAGCTGGACTTCTGAGTGCATGCATTTCAGACTGAGACACAGTCCAGATGGATGGATGAATGGATGGATGCTTGTATGGATGTATGGAGGGAGCATTTGTATGCTGTGCTACTGCAAAAATACATTTCCTCTTGAGGCTAATCTTCACAGCACACATAAAAGCAACATGCAATACAGACCTACTCGTTGAAGAGAAAGGTTTTGCAAAGGGCACAGAAGCATAGGGGGATGGGCTCAAACCTCCTGCTACAGACCCCTACACCAAATCTTCTGCCCCCGGACACCCACCCAAATCTTTTGAATCCTGGGAGGTTTCAGTGTTTTTTTTTAGGGCATGTGTTCATGGTGTTTCATTAGTCCAGGCATGCCATGATGAATGCTTCCGCTAGTGGCTGGCTCGCATAAGTGGGAGGACCATTCTGAGAAAATTGGTTTGGAAGGGCTCGCCCTTTACAGCTGCATTGGAGTCTACCAGGAAGGACTCCCAGGGTATTCGCTTTTAGCTCGGGCGAACGCCTTCCTCTAAGGCATCCTCACCTAAGAGGAAGTGTTTGGCGAGTCTTTATTTTGTTTGTAGAATGTTCTGTTCACATTGGTTGCTTGTGATCTGTCAACTGTAGTGGTTACATTTTGTGACTAATCTAACAGGCTCATTTCTGTCCTTCAGTCTCTTCAACTAAGCCAGGCTTCACTTTTTGTTATTATCCGGGTGAAGTCATGGGTACAATCTTAGTTTCATTAAATGCAGCATCGCTGACTTCCCGAGTGGTAGAATACAAAGGATAACCCTTCCCTAAAGCACCAAGTGAATCCCCGGATTGAAACACCCACATAGCTCTTATATTGCGGCGATGGGGCACACCGCTCTGCCAATATGCCGCAGTCCAGGCCTGCATCGCACCTGATATTCTAGTATTGAGGCCGACACACCTCGCTGTAAATGCACCTCACCCGTTGCCTGAAACCCTCCAGCAAAGGAACCCACACCCACAGTTGTACCATGGAACTTTATTACTGACCTGCAGATGGTCCTGCCATCCTACACCAAGCTCTGCCAATGCATCTCAGTCCTGTCCTGCACCATTCTATCGACGAGTTACACCCACACTCAAGACATTGATGCACCTCAATCCGGACAGGGAGCGCTCTTTGTGGCATAGATAGCTCTGCATTTGCAACTCAATCCAAATTTGCAAAAAACAATAGATTTTTATTTTCCTGTGAGAACACATTAGAAATGCCCCTTCATCCCACTTCCGGGTCATGCCATTCCACCCCAATGAGATGCTTCCTGGGTCTAACTGATTGCCTCCTCTTTTTCTCTTTTTCTGACAGTGTTTGCCTTAAATTCCTCCTGCTCAGGAAGTGACAATGCCAAGCTGTCACTCATGAAGAAGTACAAGGACAACATCATCGCCACCAGCCCGGTGGATGCCAACCAACAGCAGGCGACTCTGCTCTCGCACACGTCCAGCAACCAGCGCAAGCGGATGAACAACAAATCCAGAGGTAATGCTCATTGCTTCTCTGAGGAGGGCCGGGGGGGGGTGTCTGGGGAGGGTCTGACATTGCAGTGGACATCCAGCACCTTCTGGCCCATGCCTCTTCTGAAACTCTTCCAAACACAGGAAGTCCCCCTTCTGCTTCCACGCCAAGGGCAATCTTGGTAACCTGTCATTCATCCACAAGGGCAATACTAAGTAGATACTCAAGTAGTGGTCCTCTCCCTCATCCCCCCAGTCAAGCAGACTACCATTATTCACTGTCCAGGAGATGAATGTTATTACCAAGACCAAACAGAAGATGGTCACCACAGATGAAGCAAAAACAAAAAATCCACACACTAATATCCAAAAAACCCACCACAATCCAACAACTCTCAAAACTCTCACTAGCCACCTGGAAATCCAAAGGACACATGGCATTCCAATATACACCCCCTTTTACTAGAGTCCCTGTCTAATGCCCAACACAATTTCCCACCCTACTCAAGAGGTGAGGACCTCTTTGTGATCTCCAAGCGAGGCAGCTAATGCCTGACACAATTTCCCACCCTGCTCAAGAGGTGAGACCCTATTTTTGATCTCCAACTAGTGCCTGACACAATTTCCCATCCCACTCAAGCAGTGAGACCCTCTTTTTGATCTCAAAGCAAGGCGGCTAAGAAATTACACCTGTGAAGCTGATTAATGCCAGCAGTGTTACCAGAGTTACACACCCAGCCAAGAAAGCAAGATGGAACATAGTTCCTTCAATTGGGTGCACTTTGAAAGCAACCCCCAGCAAAGTGCTAATCAGTGTAGAACCTCCATTCTGTGCGAGAAGTCGCACATTAGCAGCTGCTTCACAAACCACAGCAGAATCTGCATGGCCTCTCTCCAACTCACCCAACACACAGACCACACAACTGAAGGGTTTTTACCGCCAACCCACCCCAACCCACAGGTTCCCCATAATCCCAACTTCCAGAAATGATGTACCCAGATCTTCCTAACAATTATTATGGATTTCTGGAAGTTATCATTTATCCACAAAGCCAGGATCCTCACTTACAAGCAAGAGGCTCTGAATTGCCATCTCCCAGCCAATGGGGCACCATTAACAAGGGACACAACACCTGTACGTTGTTCTGGAACCTAGAACATCTTTAGGTGTACTCTGGACAACATAGAGAAGTGTACTCATGATTCACACGGTGTCTCTCCTTTGAACAAAGCCCTGTCCAACTAACAAGAGAAGGTGAAGGATATGAAAGTAGCCGTGGTGTAGGGCTGGTTTGGCTCTTTGTTGGTTTCTCTTTTATGTGCTTTGCACTTTCTAAATCAATTGGCGCAATGGTCACTTGGTTGCATGCAGGCCTGGCTTCTGAATTGTATGTCCTTGTGTGGCACTGCAGGGAAAGAGCTCTGTTTCTTTTCTGTGTGGAGTCTGGCCTCCAATTGCAAAGATGCATGCCACACCATTCTGTGACAGCGAAACACCCCCCAGTTTCTCAGACCTTAGAGAGCAGAGCTCTTCCTTGGTCTCACAGATTATACAGACTAGTTCAGTGATTCTTACCCTCAAGATGCCCAAAGCGAATGCATCCCCATCACTTCAGACCAATACCCCGTCCTGTCCCTCAGAGGGCAGTCATTTTGCAATTTGACATCTGAGACAGGTGGTGGAGTTTTTGTTCCTTTTTTGTGACAAAGATAGAGGACATATCCCAAATCACAGACATGTTGAAGACTGAGTGCTCTGTTATAGAGAACTGCCAAAGAGTGCCAATGGTGGGCAACACATGGACGTACAGAGGCGTTGGGCTATGTCTCCCATGATCCCTCACCATTGGTCCTACTGGCTAGGGCTAATAGGAGTTGCGGGCCAAAATCTGTGTAGTGCTACAAGCTGCGCACCACTTTCTTACAGAGTAGAGCATCCCTCAGTTGCACCGGTTGCACAGCCTCAGACTTCAGACAGTAGATGTGTTCCCCAGGTGACAGCGATCGCAAAGGCTGATGATTTACACAGCAGAGCTAAGTTATACAACTGAAGCATTGAAAGGCCTTAGAACATAGAGAGCAGAGCTCTCCACTAGGTTACTCTGAACTCTCAGGATCATGCCTGTGGTTACAGGGCTTACCCAGGAGCGCTAGAAGTTTGGCAACAGAACTAGCACTGCTGCCATTCCGATCCAAGTGAGCTATGACTTGGGCAGCACAGTTCACTCTCCACGGCGATCTGTGAGGACTGTCCACACTTGTAGGTAGAATGTCCTCTGCTGGGTTCTGAGAACCCCTCCTGGGAACCCCCTATTGAGCCTGCAAGTGTCTGAGGAATGCCAGGATTACATACCAGTAGTCTTCATCAGAGGCGTAGACAGGGTAGGCCTGAGCGGGCAAGGCCCACCCAAAGTCTGTAAAAGACGGCTCAGCAGCACTGTGTGAGTTTTTACAGATGTTAACATCACTGTGGTGAGCCCAACTACATTAGCTTCAGGCCCCACCTGTTAGACAATCCGACTACACCTCTGGTCTTCATTACATTGAGTTTAGTCTTCCCCTTTCCAGTCCTAACTAAATATTTCAGAGAAAGGCACCTTGGTTGCCCCTTTAAAACAATACAACTTAGAGTTTCAGGCCTCTCTTCACACCCTAATAGCCCTTCAGGCCTGTTTTTATCAAAAAGTACCACTGGCCAGGTGTTCATGGGTTTAGAAGGGTTTGATGGTCATGAGGACTGTGATGGAGAAAAGTGGACTCAGTGCAATTAATATTACCTGCATGCAATCTAGACATTATCTATAGATGTGTCTTCCCTCTCTCAGTCCTAAATAAAGCAGCATATAAGAAGCAGGAGTGAAAACGTCCACGATCTCCTTCTCGCCGCCAGAGACAAGGAACTCCGGAGTATAAGGAACAATGTTGCTTACATTTCTTATTACATGACAATACAAGTTACTTGAATGCATAGGTTAAGAACCTGTGGAGGGAAGGACTGTCGTTTAAAACTCTTTCGCAAAGATTTCCATGAGTTGAACCATGTAAAACGAAGTAAATCTGCATCGGGAGACCCATGTTTCTATGTGTTATATCTTGATGGTCGTGTAGATTATGGAACCTCTGTCCCCAAGTGACGCACAGAAAGGACAGAAAATGACTCCTTGTGTGTCCTTTGAAGCCACAGGTGTTGAGTGCCGAAGGTGCAGGAACCAGGAACGCTGGAAAGCCCCGACCGCTGTAAAGCAAGCAAGGGTTAAGCACAACAGGTTTAAGATAGACAGAATATATGTGTAGAGAGAATCACTGCAAGGCTTACCTGAGAGGTTGAGGGGTGGGTTGTCAAACCATACCCTGTGTTCAAGGTAGGAAGGGTTCCTACACTTGCGGTGAGTGACAGGCAGCAGCAAGTGATGGAGTACAAGGTCGGCACGTTGGATGGAGGTTCACAATAAACACCTGTTGTGTGTAGTGATGGTAAGTTAAAAAACTGGAGAGGACAATCCGTAAGAAATCCAAGAACGTTCCGGGGTCAGTAGTCAAAAAGCATCAACACAGTCCTCCAAGGGAGAATCCAGAGAAGAACCTGTGCACAAAGCTAGGAGTCGAAGGACCAAGGTACCAAAAGCAAACGTAATCCAAGGCCAAGGAATCCGTTAAGCAGTCCGTAGTTTGTTACCAAGAATCGAGACAGCCAGAGAATGCCAAACAGTGCTTGATGAAAAAAGCTGTGAAGCACCGTGTAAACGTGTATTCGCTGTTTATAACAGCGCAGGGCCGTCAGGTGATACATGCCACGGTGTCACACGACGGGGCGTCCCTCCGAGTGCTTCCGCGTCACGTGTTCCATTTTTTTAATAGCAGACGGGCACTTTCTAGTCACGTGACGTGGATCAACCCTGTGCCAGGCACTACAGCGAACCGTCGCAAGGCGCCATGGTAGTTGCCAATGAAACAGTGATCGCAAAGACCGAGGGGTGACCATTCGTGCCCGTTTCCCTCCGCCTGCGATACCCATGACTGCCATATTGCTGCTGCCGCCCTGTCTGAGTGTGTGATGGTGAGTGAGCAGTAGGCGGACTAAGGAGGCAGAGGTCCTGGGACTCATGATATTGGCAGCCTGTATGACACTATGCTACATATGTCTACCAATGAAGTGCTTTCTACCTCTGTGCATGAAGACAACATGCTCTTGGTTGATCAGGCTTGGACAATGTCAGGAATAGTTTCTCCTTTGACTTCATTGTAGCGATGACATATGTGTGGAACCATCAGTCCACCATTGCTTAGGACAGTCTCTTGGAGGAAACCATAACCCCCAAAGGATCTCCTCCTGTTCAAATGAGTAGGGATTTCCGAATTGCCAAGCAAGCAAGTGGGGAGTTCTTCATAGATGGTTGTTGGATGTGGAAAGAAGGTAGTGATCACAATATCCCAGTTCAGATGAAATGATGAAGACACTTTAGTTTGAAAATCTGGTGTATGACGGGGGACAACTCTATCTGGTGTCAAACTGAGACCTCAATCCTGACGAATTTGAGCATCGAGATGACCTGGATTTGAGGGTGATCTAGATGCTAGGTGCTAGGGTACTGCTCCCAAGAACGTTAAATGTCACACATGAAGAGCTCCTAATACCAAAGGTAGGTCCCACATGGCAGAGGAATAGGTCGATGAGGCTGCTGTAACTAACCAAAAAACTCTTAGGGAATCTTGAACCACACCCTTGATACTGAACATGCTTATCAAAAGTGCCCACAATGCTGACAGCTGAATCTGAAAAGTATAGACTAAGACACCCAACTGGAAATAATCTCAGAAGTCACAGAGCCTCAATTTGAGTTTGGTGATATATCAGTGATAAATACAACAAGATACCACCAAATGGATTTACGGTTCCCACCACTTGGTTTGGCAGAATTACCGCCAGATTACAGGTGGTGGAATGGCAGTGTTAGTGCCCATTTATGGAGTCCATAGGACTGACTCCCTGGGGATTTTGGCAGAATTACCACTGGCGGTGATTACTCTGAAATTGCTGTTTTTTGACGGTGAGATGGCAGAATTACCTCCAGCATTTTGCTGGAGATTTTTCTTCGACCTTACCTCCAAACCCATACTCCAGTGGTGTGGTAATGTCCATCACCACTGCATTACCACCATTTTTGACAACACTGCCAAACTCATAATGAGGCACATAGTCTCTTACTGGGTCACAGGATTATGAATGTAAGACTTTTTGTTAAAGATGTCTAGTGTCAAAAATAGGATGGTAGAGTAGAATGCCAAAGTGACTGTTGGAGGTCTACAGTCAACACACAGCAGCATCCTGCTCAAGTCCTATACTGTTACACCACATTGCCTGATGCTGGTTCACATTACATAAAGGTGACAACCATAAAGTAAGTCTCCAATAATCTGATCTCATTCATCTCAGCTGTAGTGAGTAACATTCGATTCTGCGCCAATGCAGCAATCTGCAAATCCATAGCATTCTACCTTTTCATGAATTCCTCAGTATTTTCACAAAGAGGGGGTCTGGGAAAAACATAAAGAAGGCTTTCTGCCACTTTAATTGAAGATAATTGTATCTGTCATTCTTTTGTAGCAGAAAGAGAACCAGCCTAGGATTCTCCAATGTCTGCTTGATGTTCTGCAGGATGATTCGAACTCAACATTCCACTGTTGAAAATGCAAAGCTCATCTTGTCAACATTAAAAGTCTTTTTTCCCAAAAGGTAGACCACCGAGAAGAAAATAATCTGAGATTTCACCTCGGTCCCCTATCTCCTGTGCCAACCGAGTAAAAAGCATTGAGCATCCCCTCCCTCGCCAGACCCCGAAGGCTTTTGCACCTGATTCTCTGAATTAGTGTCTGCTTCCTTTTATCTTGTTGTATAGAGAGGCCTGCAGACTTTTGAATACAGCCACCCGTTCCTGCCATTTGGAAGAATCATGATTGTTGTTCAGGGTCTAGCTCCCCTGCCTCAAGAAAGCAGTAAACATTTCCCCAGCTTCTCTTGCTGGCATCCGTTGTTCTCACTATCAGTGGTTCGCGTTGGGTTCCACTCTTCATGCAGATATTTGGCTTCAACCAAAATGAAAGATTTTCCTAGATTGCTGATTTTACTACCATCTCCCTCCCCTGAGCTGAATTTGACAGATTCCAAAATTATCAAATAACATCTGTTGAAATCAAGTGGCTGTGATGGTTTCTCAGAGATATTAATTGCAGATCATGCAGCGTTGTCCAACTCCAGGTCTCGAGGGCCGGGATCCTGATGGGTTTTAAGGATACCCCTCATTAACATTCATGAGGAAAAATGTGCAGATATTTCTAATCATTGTATGCAAATTTATCTCATGAATATTAATGAGGGGTATCCTGAAATCCCAACATGGATCCGGCCTTCGAGTCCTGGAGTTTGACAACTGTTAGTTGTTTAAGCTGCCCAACCTGAGTGACAGACCAGTGGCTTTAGGAGAAGATGAGCCAGAAAATACTGCTGTGTGAGCCACTTGGCCCATTCGGGAGTGAAGCAGAGACTGTTTCAGTGTTCTACCTTTTGCCAGAAAGCTGGTTTCCGACTTTGCTGAGGGTAGAAAGACCCTTCCAACCTCTACGCAAAATAGTGCACATGTGAGTTCTAGACGTTTAGATACAACAGTCTCAGGTAATAACGTCCCCATGCATATTGTTTCCATGCATAATGTCGCCATGAAAAGACATTTGCAACATTATATATGGTGACATCATGTATGGGGACGGGTTGCGGGGATGTCCCCTGCTCCCCTTGTAAAAAGAAATAATAATAATGCAGGGATTGCGGCAGTGTCCCCCGCATCTTCAATGTAATAATGTCACCACAAAAAAACGGTGACTTCTTTGTCAGGAGACATTTTTGCGGGGACATTATTACATGGAACTTGATAGAACTAGGTACTATTTTCTCTAGCCGCCAGCCTTGCAGAATTTTGCCATCCTATTGATTTGATTTGATTTGTTCTATTGATACATTCGGCCCTAAAGGGTTTTCGTATAAAACCAACAATGATACAAACACATATTAAAAAAGCAATAAATGAAAAAGAACAATAAAACACCGTATGAAATACAATTCAATAAAAAAAAGGAACAGATCCATAATATAGGTTAAAAAGCCACCTACAAAAAAAGGCAAATCAAATCTTGTGTCAGTGCATCACTGCAAGTGTCCTCGCAATCATCACAAAAAAAGCATACACTAGAGCGAGGCAAGATGCCCTGTGTGCTTCCTCACTTTACAGGCTGCAGTGAGGAAGGAAACCACATTCCTTGTTAGTTTGCCATCCAAATCTCCCAGTAACAAGGCCATGGCCTCATTGGTAGACCCTAAACCTCTGAGGTTTAGGAATAACTTCTTTTTAATTCCTCAGCTGTTCATACAATGGGTAAAATAGTAAACATTGGAGGGTGTTCTCAATCACCCCCAAGTCACTGCTGAAACTTGTGTTACCCAACTTCGATGCCATTGTTACATGATGAAGAGGCAGCTTGCAAGGCAAACCGGCGTCTCTACTGCAGCCTGTTTGGCAACGTGTCCCAACGGTGCCCAACTAGACATCTGCCCATGGAAGAGTATCCAGTTTACGTGATGCATTCACATGCACGCATTTCACCCTCTCCTTTTGTATCTTTTTTGGCTCATGCGGTGCCATTGCCTTGGAGAAGTTGTGGTTAGTTTATGAGCAGAGATGGGGCAACCAACCAAAGGAGCGGTAATCCCCTGGATGAGATCTAAGATGTATGAAGGGAACGGAAAGCGACGAGTGTCCTTTCCATACTCTGTCAACTAAACAGACTTTGGGCCTAACCACGGTTTAGGTGGTAGCCTGGTGGTACTGCCAGGATACCGCCAGGGCAAATAACGTTACCGCTATTAGCGCCAGATCACGGATTGCATGGTAACGGTTATTGCCCATTCCCCATTGGGGCCATTGGACCCAATGGGGCTGGTGGCGCTAATAGTACCGAAAATAACCCTTCCGCCGGCGCATTTCTTGATCTGGGGGTAAATGTGGCCATACTCTGGATTGGTCAGACCCTTAAATGCGGCAGTAATAGGGTTACCGCCACATTTAAAAGCTACCGCCCAACCCGTGAAGAGGCCCTTTATTGACAAAAGCAGTCTTAACTGAATATCCAGACGGGTAATCTGGGGCTCTCGCTTCAATTGAATTATATGCCAAACGGTGACTTGGGGCACCATTTAGAAAGCTCTTTGGAAGATGCAAGAGACGTTTCTAGAAAGGTCTTTCGCTCGCTCCTAAGCTATTTGCATACTTATTGAGCCAAAATTCGGCACCGTGGGTCACGAGAGCTTCTTGTTTTTGCTTTGAAGATTCGCTCCACTAGTGGTGAGATGATGTTGCCCCGCCTCTTGGCCCTTTTCTGATTGCTTTTTCAATGGGCAAAGCCTTTTCAATGGCACATAATATGTGAGGTTTCCAGCTGGTGGTGTCTGAGAAGTTCACACCCAAGTAGGAGTATTCATTGACATATGCTAATGGATACACCGGTGTATAGGCGCTATACACATGTCCAGAAAATACAAATAAATAAAATCTCATCTTTAAAAAACGGTCCTTGCTCTAGTGTGTAAACTATGTTTTCCAAAAATCACGATTTTTGATTTACTTTTGTTTATTTGAAATTTTTTTTTTAGACTGCAGCACCTGCCAACTGCCGCCTCGTGGACCTGTACTGCAATTTGAGTTCTGGCCAATAAAATGTAATTGCCAGCATGTAGAAGTAAGGGAACCCTTTCTTCTCCTATATGGAGGCGTAGCCAGGTTTGTCTAACAAGTGGGGCCCGAAGCTAATGTAGTTTCCCCAACGCAGTGACATTAACGTCTGTAAATACGTACACAGCTCTGCTGAGTGGGCATTTACAGATTTTGGGTGGGCCTTGACCGCTCGGGCCCCACCCTTTCTACGAGTCCTATATGAAGGACATCATCTGCAGCAACCAAAATACTGTGCACCAAATCATTCACACAGAGGGATAAAAGGATGGGTGCAAGTAAGTAACCCTGTTGAACACCTCTGGACATCCTGAAAGTCCCAGAAAGCTTCCCTGAGTGGCCAAACTGGACTTGTGATAAAGTGTTATTATTCATACCTCTAACAATGTTTAATAATGATTTTTCCACAACCTCCTGAGCTAGTTCAGACCAGAGTCTGGCCCTGTCATCCAGGTCAAAGCTAAGGAAAGTATTTGTGGTGGAAAACCTATAAACAATGTGATACATGTGGAAGATCTGGTTGACAGTGGATAAACCTGGCCTAAAGCCATCTTGTATTAGGTTTAATGTGAAATGTTCGTCAAGCCACTCCTTTATGGCCCTAACAATCAATTCGCTGTACATTTTCCAGTCAATGTTAATCAAGCAAATTGTTCTGTATTATAAGGGAATATTGTTAGGATCTTTTTTATACAGGGGTACAATAATGCTTGTGCGCCATGAATCAGGAAAAACACAGGCTTCCGATAACTTGCTTAAACATTGAAGGTCCATTTAAGATGTTCAGGAAGAACACCCATTCGGATCAGGGGCTTTCCCACTCACTCATTTGTTAAAAGAAATCTCAAATTGTTCATGTGAGAAGTAGAGTAACATGTTTGGTTGCAGAATATTTGGAGGTCTTATTATAGGTAGAAGAACCTGTAAGGTGGCTAAGCACTATTTGTTGGGTAGGATCATCAGTGAACATTCCCTTAATATAAGATACCCTCTCATCCGCAGCTATCCTAGCATCTACACAAACTCTAACAGTGCCTAGACCTTGTGCGCCATTAAGCCAGAAGGATTTAAAGTGGCTTTCTTTTGCTGCTTTTTCCATTGTGTCCCATCTTGAGGCAAATAACCTTTTCTTCACTATAACCGAGGCCTTGCATAGGGGCTCTAATATTCCTAATGGATCCCGAGCTAGTGGATTCTGACCTGCAAAATCTTTATAGAACCAGGCATGGCTGAAAGGTTTGGCAGGTTCTTAAATCACTTCTTAAAGTGATTCCTAATAGATTGAAGAGATTACCTGATCATCCACAAGAATTATAATTATAATTACTGCACCAGGAGACACACCAGTGCTAGGCCATGCGGGTTGAATGTCTAATAGAGGAGACACTAGCTCTTGTTTGTTTTTTCTTTAGAGATTGCCATTCAGAAAATGTTTCCTGCAATTTAGGGCCTCATCTAACTCTGACTTTTGTGGTAAACCCGAACAAAAATGTCAGCGATTTATCTAAAAGACATTCACAATTGTCCACTCTAAAAACCGAAAGGGTGGTATGATCACTCTCTACAGACTTGTGAATTTTAAAATCATTATATCTAGCTCAGTGCTCCATGGATAACAAAATGCCGTTGATTAGAGAATTGGCTCAGCCTGGGACTGCACATTGGGAAACAACAACTGTCAGAAGAATAAACATTTTGTGCAGACAACAGCTCTTCGCTCTCACAAAAATTATTTACAATGTTTCCCTTCACATACATCAGATTAAAAGAATGACTTAGGATAGGTATCCCAAACACCAGCAACTTATCCTGAGGAAGAGCCATCATGCCACTCCAATCGCCCAATTTAGCATTTGGGTCACCACAAATTGCAAGCTCCCAATTGTCCATTTCCAATACAAGTTGGGTTCACTAATTTGCTAACACAGCCAACAACTCATCTAGTTCTCTTGCTAATGTACAATTGGCATAGAAGTGAATGACTGATAAAAAAAACTTCATTCAAAAGTTTAATTTCCCAGACTATGACAAGGAAAACAAATGCATTTTTGCACATTTCCACCTGACGTGACATTTGTAGACCAACAGAGTTCCTTCCCTTGAGATTGAACCATGCTTTTTCAGTAAATTTAGATAACAACCTAAGTCGCAAGTTTCGCCCAGTCATGTTTCTTGAAGGAACAAAATCTCAAAGCTAAGGTGAAAAGCCACAAAATAGTGATCCCCATCATCTGGGTAATACCAGCCACATTCCAGGATAGACTCCCTGTCCTCAGACCCCAAAGCTGCTCTTTTCAATTATGGGTCCTAGTAGGCACAGCATTTTCTAGTCACTTAAACACTTTGTTTACTTTTGAGGGGCTGCTGGCCATAGGCAAGTTAATCCTAGGTTTGATATCGCAGGAGGGTGAAACAAACGATTTGTTCTTGGCCATTGAAGTCTGCTTGTTGTGCTCCAGTCTCCAGATAGACTGTTATTTTCAAACAAGGTCAGCCGATTTGAGATTTTTTTTTACAGAAGCTTGAATTGGTGCCTTTTTTATTAAGGAAAACTCTAGATAGAACTTTAGGTAGAGCCAACTCAGGACTTACTTTAGCAGAAGCAGACTTTCCATTTCTAGAGCTGATCTGACAGACCGATTTAGACCCTCACCAGTTCCCTTGTACAACTTGGTTGTCTCGGATAATTCGGCAGATCAATTCTAATCTTACAGAGAGGACCTGCAAGAGAAATGGGTCATATTTTGTAAGGTACTCAATTACATTAGATCATCCTCAGCACAACACAATTACATTGCAGTCTTTTGCTCATTTGTTAACCTGCACTCTCTGGTTAAACCTAAAATCCGAAGAGAGTATAGTGCTTTTGCCCAATTGTCTTCAGTGCCAATGACAGGTTTTGTTCAAAAGGGTTTCTCTTCCTTCCATAGATAAGCAAGCAGGTATGTTTACAATTGCTAAATTTCGTTAACCTCCTAGTAGCTTGAAAGTTTGCACACAGTTAATCTTTGGTTCAGCAATATGATCAGTCAATCTCTGATGATTCCAGCAGCAAATTCAGAGGAGGTCAGAAGGACAGCATTGGATTGGATCTTAGCTTTGTCATGAAATTCTGTTTTGGTTGAGCTTTCAATTACTGGGATGCCTAAGCAAGATCGACTCCCAAAGAATTCACTGCGACACTTAGGACCTTTAACACTCAGCCGTATGGAAAACCTATTCCTTTTCCACCAACAAAAGGGGTATCTTCTTTTTAAAGCATGTGCAACTGCGTGCTTGTATTGACATACCTAGCACCACCTGCAGTCAGCTGCTCACTTGCTAACCGCCTGCTGATTAGCAGGATGATGACACCATAGGCACGGAGAAACCTCTACTAGCATAAATTGCATTAGGTTGAACAAAAGCCAGCGTCTCGTTCACTCTTAGGCTGCTACTGGGGTCACCCCATGCCTTTCTTTCACCTAGACCCTCCTGGAGACTAAACAGAGGGGTAAAGTCAAGTCTGCTTGGAAATAGGATTCCTTCAGGTGCTGGAAAAGTTGAAGCAAACGGCATTGAGAGAACATTACTTCAGTAGGCGTATCTCTTCTACTTTGACTCTGAGACCGATTTCACCGGGACGTGTTTGACCTTGGCTTCACTTCTCTCCATTGCTGCCCTGAAAGGGTCAACGCTTGAATCTCTGGTTCCATTCCCTGCCCAGCCATCTGGAGAAGCAGAAGGGCATCCATACAAAGGTATAACAAGCACGCAATCCAGCGATGAAAACTCCTGCCTCTTTGTCACTCCCTCAGGATCAAAAACTTGAGTGGAGACATGGGCCACAACTTGTGACATCAGGTTTGCCAGAAGTTTCAGACATGCAACATGGAGCCTTCGGCTACCCAAAGTTGTTCCCATCCAAACTGCCTTGTGACCCAACCCCAGGTGACAGCTCAGGAGAATGTCTGCGATTAGGCTCCAATACATTACAAAGTCTCCAGATATCATGGCAGACTTTCGGCAGCAAGTGAATTACGACCTCAACTTCTTTTTTTTTTTGGTTTCGCTGACAAAGTGGTGAGGTTGGAAACTACACTCGGTAGGTAATCCCCCCACCCCCCTCAAGTTAGCACTATCTGACTTTCATGCTCTGAGGGAGCAAGCAGATTTATTGAAACACCCCTGATTGTCAGCCTCAGAGATTGTGCATCATAAAGAGTAGGCGCTTTTGAGCTCACAGCAACTCCCCAGGTCCCCCAGATTGGTGCACAAAGAACAGAAGGAAACTGGGAATTTGAAGAGCAGTGTCTCCATGAAAGAAAGGTTTCTGTCATTAAAGACCTTCTCTTGAAATTAATCTAGCTGAGGACCAAAAAGGGAATTTGGAGCTGAACATTCATTCTGCTGACATCTGGATTCGACAGGTGCATCCACAAAACTCTCTGGGCTGCCACTACTGTAGCCCTTTCTGCCCATCGGCTGTGACATCTGACTGCAAAGAAGCAGACCAAGCTGCTATAGAGGTGCAGTATTTCTCCTTAGCTTCCTTGGGGACAATGCACCAGGATTTGGAGAGGGAGGTAGCAGCTGCAAGACAGGAGACTTAAATCAAAAGGGAGAGGTTTGGAACACAATGTTTAGCTATTTTCAAGCCAGACATACCTCTTTAGCCTTTCCCTCAAATGTGGAATCTTCTCAGCAGGTTTTAAATGAGGGGGTGGTGCAGTTTAGGGAATGCAGTGCGAGGTGGTAAAGAATCTAGGAACAGAATAGCCAATGATCTGGATTGTAGAGTTGTATTGTTTACCAATTGCCCATAGCTTTAGCATTCGCTCTGAGACTTCATGGGGCTGCAGATACGATTAATATATTCATGACAGAGTGTGGATTGCAGAAGTCCGAAAAGAAAAGGGTCTTGCAGGAGTTCAAGGGAAATAGAATCCTGATTCCCGGAAAAAGGGAGAGATGGAAAGTAGAGGTTATGTCTGGGGAGTTTAAGAAATCATAGGCTTTCGGTCAAGTCCACACTAAGACCACATCTCACTTCCAAAAAGAAGGGAAAAAAGAAGGAAAACACGTTGGGCCTGATTCACAGAAGCATTTTATAATGGTACAATCCGATTGGAAGATGCTCTGTGAATCAAGCCCATTATGTTTAAATTCTGGGAAGGAGGGGCACTTTGAGATGGATTGACCATGTTGACCCAGAATATGTAATGCACTTTCACAAGCAGGAAACAGCAAGAGGCACCCTGTAACACATGCCATCATGTCATCTTTCTTTCGGCATAAATACCATAAAAGTACAAAGATATGATAAAAAAAGAAATACCAGTTAATAACTTAGTGATGCAGCACTGGATGGAACCTTAAACTCCCACAGAGGAGGTAGTCATGCATTCTGGGGCCATTGACAATTTCTTTGATTCTCATTTTGCAAGATTGATGGGGTATCCAATTGAGCGGAAGGAAGTTGTAGAACAGGTGAAAGTAGTTGGTGTAGAACAGGTGAGAGTAGTTGGTGGAACCTTATCATCTTCAGGGTCAATGACCTCCAGGACACCATTGTTGAGGTGATGTTGCTAAAATTCACATAGAGAACTGATTAGTTTTGAGCTGGTAGATCCTCCCCAATTGAACCTGATTTCAGGGATGCTGGGAGACTAGATATGTCAGATTCAAATCTCCATTTATATGTAGATGACTACTTAAGAGAACCTGAGAAAATGTTTGAGAAGGGACAAGGCTCTATGAGAGCGTGCTTAGCTGAAGGAATTCATATTATAGTTGCAATTTTGGGTGAACTTCCTCAGTGTTATCAAGGCCACGGAGATGTGTTTGATTATGACTGTAAAATCAAATTGAATGTGAGGGCACCGATTCCTTCAAGTCACATTTATTCCTTAACTAAGAAGGAAAATCAATATCTTTGAAAATAGTTGAATAGGAACGTAGCTAGCGGTTTCCTTAGGACCTCCCTGTCCCACACAGCTTCTCGTCTCTTTGTGTCCAAGCAGAATTATGAATTAAGAGCATGTGTAGACTACAGGGCATTGAAAAAATCACAATACAAATGATTACTATTTGGTATTTAATTGATTTCAGTCATGCTGGACTGCATTCAAGTAGCAACCATATTTATCAAGTTGAATCTGTGGACAGCATATCATTTGGTTCAAGTTAGAATAGAAGACAATTGGAAGCAGCATTTTACAAGAAGTTTAGGTGTTTCAGTACCAAGTAATGCCCTTTGGCTTTTTTAATGCTCCTTCGACCTTACATTGTGTCATCAATTATGTTTTAGGGGAGTATATGGATGTTGTTGTAGAATTTATTGAAGATTGTCTTAGATATCAGGACCATGGATCATCGAACCCACGCATATGCAGTGCTTCAGTAGCTGAGGGAATGACCACTGTATGCCAACCTAGAAAAAAGCCAGTTTCGCACAGGAATATTGGAATTCTTGGGATTTGTGGCCTCTCCAACAACAGGTCTATGAACGGATATTCAAAAAGTGAAAACGACGATGGAATGACCCTGTCCACAAAGTGTTAGGAAAGTGCAGCGTTTCCTAGGGTTTGCAGATTTCTACAGAAGATTCATGTGCTATTTCTCTAAGGCAGTCGCTACAATCACTCAATTATTTACAAAAGGTGTAACCTATGTCTAGACCAATGAAGCAGAGAAGGATTTTGCTTTCATAAAAGAGATATTCTAGGCCGGACCAGTGTAAGTACACCTAGATCTCCTTCGACCGTATTTCATGGAACAAGCTCCCTCCAACTCATCAATTGGTGCTCTATTGTGGCAATGACATCCGGCCACTGATCAGCTTCATCCAATTACCTTTTTTCCCAAAAAGTTGTTGGGAACAAAAAATCCCGGCCGCATTGGATGAATGGAGACACTATCAGCAGGAGACAAGGCGTCCAGTAACTGTTCACACAGATTATCAGAATTGACAATGTTTAGCCTGTGCTCGGGCATTCACTTCAAGCCAACTACGATGGCCAGAATGGCACGGCAGACTCTTTATCGAGACAGGAAACTGGAGAAGGGGAAGGCCCCAAGCAAGAAACTACTCTGATAATTGCAAGTATGAACTCCACATATACTCCTAGTATGTAGTAACTTTCTGCAGAATAATGTCTTTTAAGCACTGACTCGATCCTCTGAAAGGGATTCTTTTATTGCATCTAACTAAAAACCCACCCAGTCGGCCAATGTGCAGTCAACCTTCTAGGACACAGGAGACCCGCGGATCAGGGGTGTCGGAAGCTTAGGAGTCATTGGCTTTTCAGCGTTCTTCCACTGCTGCCTTGAGGTAATCCTGATCATCCTGTGCAACAGACCGCAACCGTGCAGAATTGGTTCACCCTCCTCGCCTAGTGCTTCAGGTGAAGGAAACTAATGCATTCCACATATGATAGAAGAATTCACCGGGTGGTTTGTCCTGCATCTTTTCCCCTTTAATGTCGCGGTGCTCTTCATGTGTATGAACACCCAGTATTAGTCGTGGCACCTGTCATTTGAAGCTTCCTGATTCCTTCCAGCCTCTGCAACTGATAAGTGACTAGCTCCTACAGGACAGCATGGGAGACTCACCATAGGTCTTTAAAGAGGAATGAGATCCGGGACACTTGTGCTTCCTGGGGACCATTTCTATAGAATGAGGGGGAAGAGATATTATGCCATTTGCAGCGGTGCTTCCACCCAGGCCCCCCTTCATCTGCATGGCTATACTGTTTGCTGGAAGCCCTTCATCTCAATCACACAGACCCGGCCTGCCTTGCCGCCCTTAACCAACCAAGAGCCCTGTGTACGTTGTCATGATAGAGTCAGGCACTCTCACAGGCTCCAGCATTTCTTCTTAATACCTTCACAGAGCTCTTGAGGCCTATTGGGGGAGATGCGATGCGGGCGATGCATCCACCTTGCTCAACAAGCAGACTGTTACTAGCACTGCATCTCTTCCTTCCTGGTCTACCTCTTTTCTTCGCAAGAGGCCACCCTAACTAACTAAGAACTGAAGGATTAATTTTCTATTCATACGGTTAAGATGGTTGCCACCTGAGATGGCTGTTATGCACATTCTGCAATGTATGAAACTTCCTGTGGGCTAATTGCTGTTATAATGTTGGATAACCTATTAAGTAAAAATGATGAACAAAGACATTTAAAAAACGACTGATCGTAGAAGCCATTCTTAAAAGAGACAACTTATCTCCTGTAAAGATTATGACTATAAACAATGCACCCGCTCATTAAAACAACAAAAAAAAAGGTGTTGGTACTTCAACCAGAAGTGAAATAACCATACAAACAGGTAGCAAAGTCAGTCTCATTTCTGGGTGCCTTGATAGAATTATAACGAGTGGGTGGGTGGTGAAAGGCCTGGTGTTGGAGGAGGAGGGTGTGGGGGCACGGAAGAGAGAC
The DNA here is from genome assembly GCF_040938575.1 of Ambystoma mexicanum. Lineage (NCBI taxonomy): Eukaryota > Metazoa > Chordata > Amphibia > Caudata > Ambystomatidae > Ambystoma > Ambystoma mexicanum. The sequence goes on along the minus strand of NC_090922.1, from coordinate 607,481,723 downwards.
GTATGACAGCAAAGACGCATACATAGATGTACCATACACATGGGCATTAGCCATCCTTTCATAAATTACATGTTTGCATTGGACAGGCGGTGGGTTAAGCGGGAACGAGGGAGTACAGAGCATAATGGTAAAGGGCCCACTAAAGAGACACTTTCCTCCACGAATGGCACATTTTGAAACCTGAAAAGAAAACATTGGTTACATTTGTTCAAGAAAACCTGTTTTCCAGAGGAATGGAATACACACGGGCCAGTGAGTGTGTGGGTCATATGGAGTACTATGGGTTTTGGCATAGGGCCATGACTGTTTTGTAGCTTTTTAACGGGGCAACGAATGTGCTGGGATCCAGAATGGGAGCATCTTACTTATTTAGAATGGAGACATGGATGACATGCGAAGGGCCAGTACACTCAAGCACCTTTCTGCAGAGTCTTTGTGTATCTGTATATTGCTCGCTTGAGCCCTCCACATAACATTCAGGGCCAGTACACTCCACTCAAAAAGCGCCTGCAGAGCCTGCATGTGTCGGTGTCATGCGCACTGGAGCCTTCCACCTAACATTCAGGGCCAGTACACTCAAGAACTGCCTGCAGAGCCTGCATCTGTCTGTGAATTGCTCAGGGCCAGTACACTCCAGAAGTGCCTGCATGTGTCTTTGTATTACTCACTTGAGCCCTCAGCCTATCCCTCAGGGCCAGTACACTGCAAAGGCGCCTGCAGGGCCTGCATGTGTCTGTGAATTGCTCGCTTCAGCCTGTCGCCTAACCTTCAGGGCCCGTGCACTGAAAACTCTTTTGCAGAGCCTGCATGTGTCTGTGTAATGCTCGCTTGAGCCCTCTGCCTATCCCTCAGGGCCAGTACACTGCAAAAGTGCCTGCAGAGCCTGCATATGCCTGTGTATTACTAGCTTGAGCCCTCCGCCTAAACTTTAGGTCCAGTATACTTCAGAAGCTCCTGCAGAGCCGGCATGTGTCTGTGTATTGCTCACTTGAGCCGTCCGCCTATTCTTCAGGGCCACTACACTCAAGAAGCCCCTGCAGAGCCTGCAAGTGTATGTGTTTTGCTGGCTTGAGCCATCCACCTAACCTACAGGCCCAGTACACTCAAGAAGCCCCTGCAGAGCATGCATGTGCCTGTGTATTGCTCACTTGAGCCCTCTGCCAAACATTCAGGGCCAGTACACACCAGAGGCTCCTGCAGAGCCTGCATGTCTTTGTGTATTGCTCACTTGAGCTTTCCACCTACACACAGAGCCAGTACACACCAGAAGCTCCTGCCGAGCCTGCATGTGTCTGTGTATTGCTCAATTGAGCCTTCTGCCTTACCTTCAGGGCCAGTACACACCAGAAGCGCCTGAAGAGCCTGCATGTGTCTGTGTATTTCTCACTTGAGCCTTTCACCTACCTTCAGGGCTAGTACACTCAAGAAACGCCTGCAGAGCCTGCATGTGCCTGTGTATTGCTCACATGAGCCCTCCGCTTAATCTTCAGGGCCAGTACACTCCAGAAGTGCCTGCAGGGCCTGCATGTGCCTGTGTATTGCTCACTTGAACCTTCCACCTACCTTAAGAGCCTGTACACTCATGGAGCGCCTGCACAGCCTGCATTTTCCTGTGTATTGCTCACTTGAGCCCTCTGTCCTCCGCCTACGTTCAGGGCCAGTATACACCAGAAGTGCCTGCAAAGCTTGCATGTGCCTGTGTACTGTTCACTTGAGCCTTCCGCCTACCTTCAGAGGCAGTGCACTCACAGAGCGCCTGCAGAGCCTGTATTCTTCAGTGTATTACTCACTTGACCCTTCCACTTAACCTTCATGTTTGAGGACTACTTCCTGCAATCTTCAGCTGAGATGGCAGGACTATCCGTAATACTTATTAGGACCACCTCCTGAGCCTCCGGGTATATGATCAATACTCCAGAGGCGATGTGATGGACCTTCTGGTATTTGAGCTGTACTCCGAGGGATCTTGTGCAGTCCCTGACCATCGCTTAGAAGCCTGCAGGACCTCTTCTTGAGTTAGCAGTTAACTGACTATTACTCCTGAGCTCTTCCTGCTTAGCCTGGCTATTTTTGAGTGACACTTCTTGGATCCCCTCAGAAGCAGCAGATCTCTAAATATAACCCACTAGGTCCTTCCGCTAAGCTTGCTGTCTGTCATTTCATTTAACCCTGAAGCTGCTGGCTGCCCCGGTTTCATACCCCCCATCCATCTTTGTATTCCCAGCTGGCTCTGCATTTCTGAACCCAGACGGGGATTCGGGGACCGAGGCAGACAATGAACCACAGCTGACCTTCTACACAGACCCTTCTAGGAGCCGCCGTCGCAACAGAGGTATGTCTTGTAAGATAGCTATTATTAACAACGGGTATCCTTTCAGGTGGGGTTATTGGATGGTATAGCCTGTCAGAAGGGGGTCCCTGCTCAGGTATGTCTGGCAGATGGAGTTAGCGATGGGATATGGACTGTGGTATGAGCGCGTTGCCTGCAAGATATGGCCTGTCACATTGATGCTACTGGAACAGTGTTGTCCATCAGCTGGGGGAACAGTTGGGAACAGATAGGTAGAGGTTACTGGAAAGGTATGATCATGATGGAATAAGAATGAATTAACCCTGTCATATAACGAGGGCTTTCGCGGAAGACTCTGCAAGTGGCCGAAGTCGCAGGCACCTGCAGACAATCGATTTCAGACACATGAGTATAAAGCAAGTGGCCTGCCAGTAAAACTTGCCAAACATATGTATTCTAACAGAAAAAAAACAGAAGAAAAAAAATACCTAACCTCCTACAGTACATAAACTAGAGGGCCATATTTACATAAACGAATTCTGTTGTCGAAATGCCTCAAGTTAGTTCCTTTTCACTCCAAATGTAAGGTTGTATCTTTTTATTTTGTATTTTATTTTCTATTTAATGTTTTTTCTAGGAACGTGGTGTTGCACGCATTCAGACGTGCACCATACACCACCACACACAAATCATAACCAAACCCCCATCGCCCTTAGGTTGAGGTGTCCTTGGGGCAGTGTACCCAAAAACAGGCCCAGCCCCCTTAAGAAATGCTAAAGTCCAAGAGAGTGCTCACTCATGTGGCAGTCCAATGTGCCCCAGCAGTCAGAGAAAGTGGTGTTTTGTCGGTATGCTTTGGGATACTTTGGGTTAACTGGGTGGAGTCAAGGTGGGCAATCACCTAGTGAGATGCTACTGGCTAGTGCACACACAAAAGATCAGCATTTTACCAGCGGTCAGGACATGTGCAGCAGCTTTGGAGCAGATTGTTTGGGTCGAGATAGTGCCTGTACCAAATAAAGTCTTGGTTCATAGTCTTTTGCCCATCATATGCTCCTCCGCCAGCAGGGGATTGTGTCATTAAGATGGAGGCGGAGTGAGACAGATGTAGGAGGACAACAACCCTTCAGATTTCGGATATACATGGATCGGATCATACCCCCCAAACCTATATCTTACAGTGACAAGGCCACAGCACTACAGTACATGTAATGGCACCTGTACACACAAATGTTCCACTGTGACACACTTGAAACCACCCCTAACCCACAGCATGACACTACCCAACAGAGTCAGCAGATAGACACAATCACCCATGAAAAAGAACAGAGAGTTCATTCAGGCTGGGCATTGGCGTACCGCCGTCGGCACCTCTTGTTCTCCATAGGCAATGTACATGTGGTGCCAGTTCCGCGATCGGTGTAATCGAGTACAACTGAAGGCTGATGATCCAGCTTAGCAATTCCCAATAAGTGCCACTGAGATGATGTACCTTGATCAATGGAATTGTTGTATAGGTAGGGCAGTATATTCTCCTTCCACAACCGACCACCTCCCCTCCATTGGGAACTTACAGGAGCGGTGCACAGTGGGTATGTTCTTCCCACATCCCCTGACCTGACCAGCTGCACACAGAAAGTCTTCTCTGGGGCTTTAATAGTCCGTTCATTGACCGCAAAGCTGTTCTAGCGCTCGGAACTCCACTGGGCCTGCATTGGCCTCTGTTTGGAACAGTCCTGTTGGAGCTACTGCCCTTTGCCTCCATCGCAGACAGGCCCCAGTAAAAAGAACGTATTGCCACCGAAGGCTGCAAACGAATCTGGGTCATTAACACAATTTTGGCTGACATGGCTTCAACGGGTGTTGGCATGGGCTTAACGTTTTCCCGACCCATCAAACGCCCGAGTCAAGTACTGGGGACACAAGAAAACTGGCCCTCACTTACTCTAATGCAGAACCCGGCCTGCCTTTTACTGTGGAGCACTACTTTGAGATGTTCGAGGTGGGATTCCCAGGCTGGGATGAACATGCCTTGATCCTCCTGATGTGCCAGGACGCTTTGCTTCAATGGTGGCAGCACCTGGCTCAAGGGGCACTGGACGGTCCCAGTGACACTGCTAATGGCAAAGGCCATGATGTTGTTCCCAAAAGGTCCCAAAGGACAGGCGGCTGTTGGTGTGGTCCATGTTTCTCTATGAGTTTTAACTGGCAATACCAGGGTCAGAATGCACAGGAATGGCCCTGTGTGGTCTGGAAGCTGCTCCGTCCTATGCATTGTGTAAGAATCACCAACTAATAGTGGCTTAGTGGAGCTCTTTTTGAACCCAACGGGTGCGTTATACCCAGAGAGTCCAGAACCAAACAAATCTGACGTGTCCATGCTCCGAGAGATGGGATAATTCTTCCAAGCTACAACGCTTCATTGGCATTCACTTGATGGAATTGCATGGATTAGAACAGGGTAGTCCAAGTCCAAGAATCGAGGGCCGGAAACGTGGTATTTTTAGAATAACCCTCATTAATATCCATGAGATAAATTTGCATATGATGATTCTAAATGCATGTACATTTCTTCTCATGAATCTAAAGGGTGGATATCCTGAAAACCTGTCAGGATTCCGACCCTCGAGGCCTGGATTTGGACAACCCTGGATTGGAACATAACACAAGAGGTCCTCCCTGACTTTGTCCACATCTTGCTCAATGTCTTGCCCTGTGCCTGATCAAATGGCGAAGAGTTCTTGGCAAGTACTGATCATCGCTTCCCACTCCAGCCGCTTGAAGGGTTTGACTGAGGACAGAGCAAAGATCTAAACAAGAAGTGTCCATTGCATTCTTCTTACAGGCTGAGAACAGGGAACTCACTTCTTCCTTGTCCAAACAGGCTCTTTCGTTTTATGGGACGCTAAACCCATTACCCGCGGGGCAGCCAAACAGAAATGCCGCCTCTTTTATTGCTACCGTATCACTTATAACTAAGCAGACCCCTTGACTTAATTATTCTTGTTTTTTAGAAGCGATTACAAGCTATACGGCAGCATTGCATTTCCTGTGATCAATAATACATGTCTCTCCTTCTCTAATGGGGACACCCAGCAAAGCTGGTAAATGCCCTTTATCAGTGGGAAGCCATAGGGACTAGCAGCCTGCGCCTGCGCACAGTGCAGGAGTGGGAGCTTAGATGGGAAGCCACCTACTTCGAGGCACTGTCTAGTCCCCGCATGCTCAGAGAATCTGCAGCTTTCCAGAGGTCATGACCTGCCCAGCAGCTCTGGAGCAGATTTCTTGGGTCCAGTTACTGCCCGTACCCCAAGATGATGATGATGATAATATTATTATTAATAATATTGATAATAATAATAATAATGGTATTGTGATTTATGCAACATCTTTGCATAAATGCTTGCATAGAACATTTTGTATAAAATTATTTTTATCCACCGAAAATTGGTACTTATTGTGCCACCCTAGAAAGGGTGAAAGGCCTGCATCGCCCGTGCCTGCATTTGAAATTGCAAACTGCAGATGCCACGTGGCGCTCTGCCGCAAGCACTTAACTGGCTGGGTATCTTCCTGGCACGCTCGGAGTTAGCAGAAAGCAGATGTTGTATGAGGAAACATGGCTATATAAGGGCGATGCTGCCAGAGGGCAGGACATCCTCAGCAAAACATGGCGCTGTCTTGCACATGATGGTGGCACCTAGGCATATGATGGCAATACCTGGCAACACAGAACACATTTTTTGCTATTCAGAATCCCAAACTACCACAGTTTGTTTAGAACGCGCGTGATACTGTAAAATTCCCCATGAAACCGCCGACATGATTGCTTCAGCTATGTCCATCAGGGCATGTGGCCCTTCGTTCATCATTCTCCCCTCATGGCATCCTCCAAACCATATGTTTTTGTTATTGCGAAAAAAGACTCTCCTTCGGGGTCACTGTTCGCTCTCATTGTTATCAAGAGTTGGATACTTGTACTTTTACTGAACGGTTATACTTATACATGACTAATCTATGAAGGTGAACCTTTTATTCAGGGACGCTAATTCACCAACATGCCAGGGGTGGCAAAAGTGAATTTGCACACTTATTTATTTATCATGCTTACAATGGTAGAACCCTAGATTACTAGGAGCCATATCTTGGAAGTTGTAGCCTCACCTGCAGGCATGGCACATCCTGCCATGCCCCGATACTGCCAGCACATGCCCAGGTCAGCCTCTCGTTACAGTAAAGGACAGATGTGGCAGGTAGAATAATCATATGCAAGGCACATCTTAACAGATGCATTGACCTGCTTTTTTACACCAGATAAAGTCACCTTTGTGGGTATAGTTATATGAAGGTTACAGGCTGCAATGCCCACTTGCTGCCGTTATATGTGCAGTCTCAAATGTCCCACTACTGCCATCTTGCGCCAGGCAAACCCTCATTTTCTCACATTGTTGGCTTCCAGCTTCCAAGGTCTCCAACCTGCTTATCACCCTCTGTGATGTGAGGCGGCCATAGTGTGGCCTGGAGTGCTGTACACAGTGCTTTAAATGGGAAGGTACTTCCTGGTCCTGAGTACCTGCACTTCTTTTATTTACAAGGCATAGTACCGGTACTTCTCAGCAGTAAGCCAATGCTTTTATTGGGGAGGACTGGCACTTCTGAACTGTAAACAGGTACTGTGCTATAGTGAGTACCTGCACTTCTGATTTTCCATTTAAAGCACTGGAAGTACACGCATGTCACAGCCTTATCTGAGGCAATCATGCGACATGTGCATCTCCCTGTATATTTTCGGACTATGACAGTATTCCCTCCCTCTGCATACCAGCCTCAGAATGTGGCCATGCAAGTATGGCTCTCTGAGAGACAGCACAGGCACCTGATTTATCTCCCCCTATGTGCCAGCCTCGTTCCCCCGGCATGCAGTCATCTCGAGGCCCTGTCACTTCTGACAGCTGGCAGGGCAATCCTGGATTGCTTGCACTCAGGTTTGTCAAGTTAGGGTAACACCTAATATACAAGCAGCCTGCCGCGCGTCAAGGGTACGCTGGAGCACATCTCAAGCTCATTTTCATTTGACTTTATTACATTTGTATAGCGCACAAACAGAGGTATGTAAGTTACTTAGTTACAGGGGGGTGAGACATATAACGGTGTACGAAGTTCCTGGGGTTACAGAAGAACTTGGTACATCCGGAGCAAAACGGGTGCGCGTGTTAGTTGAACAGCCTGGTTTTGAGGGATTTGCAGAAAGCAAAGTGTGAAGGTTCATTCCTGAGGGTGGGTGGCAGAGCGTTCAATTGTGTAGCTCATCACATGGCCACTCACCAACAACCTTTCGTATTTCCCCGAAAGTGATACAAACTGCCCTCATATGCAGTGGAGTAACTTTGCTGAAAATGTTGAGGTGGACGTGGCAACTAAAGGAAAGGGGCCCCTGCCAAATGAGTGGGACAAAATGGCCTGCTGCAAAAGTTGGGGGACAAACATCCTTGGCTCAACCTAAAATTACACCCATGCACATATGTGTACGCAGCCACGCATTGACCTCTTCCAATCAGCGCTATTTTTATACATTCCACACTGACTCTACTGGATTGCAAACTATCACACACTCCATCCCTACGCCTCACTATCTTCCTCAGCTGTGCTAATTTGTCCATGTGCTTTGACACCTTCTCCCTCTTGGCTGTTTTTCCTCTCCTTTGCTGCCCTTTTTCTATTCTCTCACAGACCAGATTCTGGAGACCACTGGTGGAGACACAATACACCAATCTCCGGACAAGCCCCTGTGCTGTTAGACAACTGTGGTGGTGATTGGCACAATCTTATTTAAAAAATATTACCTCTTAATTGAACACTGCATAATGCAAGATACTGCCTCGGCGCTGCAAGGGTTGCCATCTTATGTGAGGAACATTTTGCAATGTCCCTTAATCGTCATCTTAGTCCACCTAAGGCCTGACATCTCTCTTGTAGTCTGCATATCCAAGATGCTGCCTCTTACTCCAGAGGCTGCCATCACCCAACAAATGCCAACTCAAATTCCTCTCCAATGCCATATTATTCCAGATTAAGCCCATTTGCCAAGTGTAATTATCATATGCATGGTGCAGCCTCAGATGGCCAGGTTCTGCCCAAATATGCCAAGTGCCCGCTGGGTCATGGATCGAAAGGGCAGCACAAGAGATTCCAAAAGGGAAACCAGGGGCACAAGCTGGTACTACTAGTGAGCCCCAAATGATATCCCTGTTATTGTGTCTGGAGGCGGCCCCCTGGGTGGTAGCGGTGCACGGTATAAGTCAACATAACATAACATAACACACATGGGTGCCATGGCAGCTGGGATATCACTAAATAGGCTTTTTAACAGCACTGTGCTATGAGATTCGGCTGTCCCACAATATGCATGTCCATTGCAGACACATGGGCAGACGAAAAAGTAGACATAGAAATGCTAATTTGCTCATAGAGGCAGTCCATGGAAGGTGGATTGGCTCCCAGGCTCTGGATACTTCCAACCTGCACCCACCCACATTACAGGTTTTCACACATGCCTCTCCCACTGTCCTACTAATCAACAGCCCCCCACTTTCTTCTTACAGTTCTTCTTACCGCCAATTCAGAACTAAGACCATCCATTGGCTCAAGATTCACAACACATAACAACCTCATGCTCTCTTGCTGCACTGATGCTCCACCACTATGATTGTAAATATGTACATTTAGGTTGTCAACTGCTCAGTGTAGATACCTTTTCATGAGACAACCGGCTTATTGTATATAGTATTGCTTATATTGTATATTTCTGTAACCTATGCCTCATCGGCGTGCATTGTTTCTTTTTGACGTGTCCAGCACTGTAACCATGCCCTGGACTTCATTCCCCTGTATGTAACCAAGCTTTGCAATCCTCGTGTTGCCTCTGCGCCTTGCCACCCCTTTAGGGGTTAGGTGCGCAATATAAATAAATAAATACTAAATACTAAATACACTGCCTTGCGCAGCAAGGCCACTGGTAGTGGCAGAAGGGTACTCTACTAGACCACTTACATTACACCCCAGCCCCTCGTTTCTGTTAGTGAGGTGTTGCGTGGGACAACTGGAGGAGCCCCTTATTCTGTATAACAGAGATCCTTTGTTCTACCAACTAAAGGACCCTTTTTCAATTCTGGAAGACGCTGAATACCATTCTGTTGCAACAGCCTTGCAAGAATAAAGTGCAAACCCTCCTCCTGAAATGCCTGCCTCTGGAAGGCATTGATGTCCACATCTGGAATCGCTGAGAGAGATGCCTCGACTAGCAGCTTCCTCCTGCCCACTAAACCCCCTTAGCACTATGAAGCCCCTATATATATACAATGTATGCAATAGAAGTGCATACAGTTCCACAGCACTCACCTAATGCATTGCAAGGAACTCCCTCTGATGCCCCATCACAGGACTCGCCCACCGGCATGCAGTCTCCCCCGTTCCCACGCTCCACTGGCCTTAGCTGCAGCAATACACTCTCACTCATCCCCCATATCTAGCCTTGTGCACTTTCATGGAGTCTCGTTCCTGTTCACGTCACTGGTGTCCTAGACTTCAGGGTAGCCTCACTTCAGTGGTCTCTCACTCATCTCACCATCACTGGCCACACACTTAGTGGACTCACTCATTCTTCTTCAATGGCCGCATGCGATGCAAGTGAGCAGTGGAGCAACGCCCATTGAGCAGACCGGGCTTCAGCCACCCCCCAAAATGTTGAGTTATGTTGGCTCGACCGGGCTGAACTATAGAGCTATGACAGAATAGGACCGGGCACAGACAATAAACAGTGCCTAGGGCTGCACGTTTAACAATGGCCCAGCGATTACTAATGTAAAGCGTGTCATTGTTAGCACCTGCATTCGCATGCATACATTTTTAGGCTATTGACATTGTCATGGGGGTGTGAGTACTTGCATGTCAGGGGAGTTAGTATCAGGGCATGGGGGACAGGAGACAGCTCATTCTCACAGCAGTTCCTACGCGTTTGTTTCAGACACTGAGAGACTTAATAGCCTGTAACGTTTCAGCGGTGCTAGAATAGTATTACCAGAATATGTAAAGAAGTTAGAAGAACCCACACAAGTTCGCCCCTCCCCTACAGTCTCTGAGGTTAGCCCGTCTCGCAACATTTGAAGGGATAGTGCCCCTGCACCAGACATTTCTGCTTCGTTGCAAATCTGAAAGCAGGGCCAGCCTTAGGGCAGGGCCATCCAGGCAACTGCCCGGAGCGCCATTAGCTCCCCATCACTCCAGTTTAGGGGGAGTCTTACAAGGTCTCCCCCGAGCTGGAGTGGTGTGAGAAGGCACAACATGAGCCCTATTGAAATTAAATGTTCCCTGCTCTTGGAAGTGGGCGCATTTAAAAACAATAGGGTGCTGATGGTGCCTATTGAAACATGTAGTGCCAAGTTTTTGTTTTGCTGCCCCAGGCGCTGCCGCCGCTAAGGCTAGTCCTGCCTGCAAGAGAGTCTCGCTCATTCCTACATGACTGTATTAATGTTCTTCACACATGCCACATTCACTTAACAGGGATTTTCTGAATGCCCCATCACTGATGTTCTCCTTTCCCCTATTGCTGGACTGCATGACTTCCATGAGTCACAACAGACATGAACTTGTCTGATGTTTTGGTGCCAGGATAGCTCAGTGGGTGTGCTTGTGCTACTGCTTGCCTTACAGTCATCTGCAAGTTCTTAAAAGTCTGAATGGTGTTTTCTTGCTCCCTGTGCACAGTGGGATCACCGCGCAGTCCCGTGAACAAGACCACCCTGACCCTCATCAGTGTCACCAGCTGCGTCATCGCCATGGCATGCGCTTCTCACATGGGCTGCCCGCTCATCGTCAAGATCACGCTGCACGTGCCCGAACACCTGATTGCCGATGGTAAGTTGGACGCGCCAATGCATCTGCTGGAGAAATGGGGTGCTCGGTTTTTACCAGGCACTGTTGACGAACTGCGCTTTGTTGCAGAAAATGCAATTCATTGATAAAAACATACAAAAAGACATGAAACAAGCAATACAGGGTACAGTGGGGAGTAGGGGGCTGCAGGGTTACCATTTCACCAAAATGCCTGGGGTAGCGGAAGTAACAGCACGTGACCGTTGACCACTGATGACATCACAGGAAGTGATGTAATTTGACCCCGCCCCAAGTGACATCACAGGAAGTGATGGCACACAACCTTTCACCCATGACAAAACAGGAAGTGGCATCACATAGCATTGTTCCTAGGTACACTAAGACAAATATGGTTATGATATCACTGTAATATGATATGCATTTTATATAATATGAGTGTGTACAGATGAGGAATCTGTGAATTGAGATGCATTTTAATGTATTGCAAGACAGGTGGCAGTGTAGCAAGGCTGCAGAAGTGGGAGCCTCTGACATGGGGAGCAAGAAGATGGCCAAGGTTGGTTACAGAAAAGGGCAGAGATTAACAACGAGTATGGCATGTATTTCCTTTTGTTTCTTCTCCCACCTCCACATAGCCCCGCCACCTCACGCCTCCACCCATTCCTCCCTACCTCCCTCCATTCTGAGGACTGTTAACCTCTCATGCACCCCGTCAACCTGTTTGCCCCACAGACGGTCAAGGAACATGCCCTTCTTACCTGCTCCTCCCTCATCGCATTCTTCTACCTCTCTCTGTCCCTTGGCACCTTCTTTGGCTCCTCAACTGACGTGAATAATCCTGCCATTTATTGTCCAGTATCTCTACTCATTAGTCTAAACCAGAAGTCTGCAACTTTGGTCTCCAGATGTTTAGGGCTATAACTCCCATTAGCCTTAGCCATAATAGTCAATGGTGATGGATCATGGGAGTTGTGGTCCAAAACATTGGGGGAGCCGCAGGTTGCAGACCCCTGCTCTAAACTCATCCAACAAATTGTCTTTAACAGATTGTCTACCCATTCATAACTAGACAATAAAGGCCCACACAACCCTCTTCAATCTGAATTCCAACACTCTAACAATATTGCCCTCACCCACATTTCCAAGTATCTGACACCTGCACAGTATAGCAAACTATCCATTACCATAATCCTTGGGGAACTCCCCGCCACCTTGAACAGGGTGGACCAATCCTTTCTTATCCAGACTCGGGCTGACCTTGGAATGCAGGACACCGCTCTAGACTGGGTTGTCTCTCTCTCTTTCACCAGACATTCTCAATTTGCTAGAACAAAGCCACCTCCTTCTCTACCACCTTCCATGTGTGTGCCCCCCTTGGCTCTGTCCTCAGACTTCTTCTTTCCACCCTCTAATTCCCTGTGCAGCCCTCCTGGTCAACAGCAGATCTCCTCCTTTGGGTATTCCTAAAACCTCTTTGCAGATGACATGCAAACTCCTGCAATTCCCTCCCTGAGTGACTCTTCATTGTCTCATGTACAACTCCTCCAATACTGAAGAGCCTACCTCCCTGCATCCAAACCATTCTAACCCACACAGCAACCTCATCCTTTGTTACTTTAACGTCTTTTGTGGTCAGAAATAACCTTCTTAATATTACAAATAAATCTGCCCTGCTTGATGTGAAACTCTGGCAAAAGCCTTATAATGACCCTTCTTCTTAGTTCCCTAGAGTACTGTGGCAGTCCCCTCATGGGCCTCCCATTCTACCAACTCTTACCCCACAGCAAAGTGCACAGCTTTGTCAACTGTTCCCTTGGTGGTCTTCACCGCTCATCTCCCAAAATCAAACACTGCCTCCACACCAGTTAGCTCTGTATCAAAAACCAGTCCCTCTTCAAGTTCCTACTGCTTGTCTTCAAATCAATACATCACCTGTCTCCTGGGACTCTCTTGCATGCTTGCCCTAACCTCTCGGCTCCTCGTCCACCTCATGCTTCCTTTTATCTTCACTCCTTCAGCCCCCTTGCCCAGCTCCAGTGGAATTCTCTGACTTGATACGTTAAAGACTCCCCTGACATCCAATCATTTCAAGCTAAAGCTTCACCTTCTAGACCTGGAAGGATCACCTGCCACCTACTCCCTCATTGCAACCTCCACCAGACTACGCCGTATCTAACTCCACCATGCACTGCACTATGTCAATACCCAGCCCGTTGTACTACTGTCTGACGTGTCTTTCTGACATACCAGATTTCCCTGCTTTATGAGCCCCATGAGGCACAAGTGTCTTGCTCATTACATGCCACTCTTTTGTACGGCTGCTGTTTCAGGACTACCTCGGTTGCTGTTGTTTGCTGATTTGTATGTTTTCTCAAGCCATGTTGTACCTCAATAAACACAAGTACAAATGCCATCCATGTAATTCAAGGCCCTCTACTATGGTGGTTCTAATTAATATCTGGTACTCAAGTGTAGAGGAGAAGATGGACACGTCATCTCTAGCTCCCGCCCCCTCACCTCCATCATATTGGAATAGCAGAAGAGCCATATCTGAACACCATGTATTGTCCAAATACAGCATCAATTGTATGAGCAAAGATATGCACTCAGACAACCACATCAAATGTGCCCCAGCACTGAAAAAGTGGAAGGGTGTATGCACACACAATTGGACATCGAAGAGCTATAAGTGAAATATGACGAGAGCAGAGTGACATAATGAGCAAAATATAAGAAGACACACTGAGACGATATGCAAATACTTAAAGTATAAAGATGTAACTGGAGTCATAAGAGGAACATGTAATCAAAGATGATGAAATCATATGCAGCAAAGAAATAAGTGAGGAGAGATGAAGTGAATGTACATACACAGAAACACAAGGTAGCTGAGACACATAGACGCTTGCTGCAGAAGAAAACATAATGTGGCTAAGGCTGCCATGAGAAAAATATGGATGCCAGACTCATGTTGAAACCCATGTAGCTACCTCAGAGACAGACCAGGGCTGCAGAGTCAGGAGACGCTGGAAAACAGCTTTGTGTAAGGAACAAAGAAGAGTCAATTGGCCTGGGATCCAGGATGCCACATCAAGGAATAATTGCAAGGCACAAAGGGAGTCAAGAGGATACATTACATATGTAATAGACATATTTCTCTTAGATTAAGCAAAGAAGAAAACATTTGCAAGTGCCACGTATTGGACAATCAAAGATGCGAAAAGCATATGCAAGGTGGAGTGAGCAAGTCTCCAGAGGCCAAGAGGAATAATGACACCCAGCTAATTAAATCAAATAGCAGTAAATAAAATGTCAAAATGGAGAAAATCGTGGTCTCTTTACACGTGACTCAGAAGTTGAAAACAAGGGCTATTAATTAAAGCTCTAGATGGAGATAATGGTATAGCTACACCTGTGAAAGTCCCAGAACAGAGCACTGGCTGCAAGGTCAACTATAAAGAAGAAGCCTTGGCTTGGGGCCTGACCGATGAGAGATGATGGACTAATTAGGCAAGTGGGTAGTATGACGTTGCTCTCTGCACCTGATTTTCATTTTGCTTACGTGCTGCTAACGAGCTGAAAGTCCAAGGTTGGGAAAGAATGCCAACCAATCAGAGGGTCTATGTAGCAGCATGCTAAAACAATGTTGCACAGACCAACCCGGTGCTGTTATTCTGCTATAATCTATTATCTATATTTAGAGGTGGTTAAAGGCATTTTTAGATAAGGGACATCCAGAGAAATTACTAATACTTGTATGACATATAGGTACATATGTTCCCTTAACCAATCCCTCCCTTCAATAGGTTTTACAGTTTGCCATGTAGGATAATGTCATAGCTGACGTACATTGAGGTATACAACTTTTGTGTAATCAAAATTGAAGTGCGAGTGCGTGGACTACAGTTTATTTTTCACCAGTTTGCCCTACTTTATTTGAGCTGACAATAAAGTAGTACTTTGCCATATTCTTTGAGTCTGTCCTGTTATTTGGGTCTGAGATCATTATTGGTAATTCCATCTAGCACAAGAGGCGGTTCAAGGTGCTACAGCAAACAAGACCAAGGATCAACTGGACATTTTCAAAATGAACATGCAATGCTTTATAGAGATGGTATCATTGTTGGCTTGTCTTCAGCATATCTGGGCTCGACAGCATATAGGGTTGCAATCCATTGACTTGGAAAATTTCCTTTCGTTGACTTCGGTATCTGGGCCTCTGGGCATGAAGAAATCACAGTTATTCCCTCCTTGATTCATAGGCCACTAGATCTTTTATTTATAGGGCGCTGCGGGAGGAATATTTTTTGGTCGATGTCAGCGTTTTCTGTGACTTTGCTCAATAAAGTCCGACAGCTCAGAGACCAGAACAGTATTGCAGGCCTCAGCATAATCCTACCAGCAAACTCTGGATGCCCTACTCATCATCACCATTCTCCTCCACAGGCTGAAGGCCCTTTTCAGGTCAAAGGCCCGCTGACGCCCGGATGCATTAGGACCCTCATTGCTTTCAAGTGTCCTGCATATGCGAATCTGACACTACTTGGAGCCTAATTTCAGTCACAAAGAGCATTTGGAAGCACTCATTCTGTTAACCAGCATAACACCAACAAAATGCAGACAAAATGGCATTTAGAAAATATGGCATTCGAAAAAGTCACTATAAACCATACTCTAACACTGAGTGTAGTAGTGGAGGTCATTGAGTGTGCTAGTGACCTGGAACACTGACAGTGTTCTGTAAAAATATCACACTGCTGGGGGTCCTGTAACCTTTGACAGGGTGCAGCTGGACACCCCTCCTCTGAGTGACACCCTAAATGACCACTTAGGCCCTGTGAGGGTTACATAGCACTGACTGCACTTCTGGTGGAAGCTAAACGGCTGAGGTTCTGAGCACTGACACGTCAGTGCTGCTGGAAGCTCACACTGGTATATTACTTAGCAGTGACGGTTCTGTGGGGGAAAGCTTACACTGCTAGAGTCCTATAGCACAGACAGTAAGGACCCTCACACTTAGCTCTACAGATAAGGGGTGTATCGGCCACTTTTACTCGTTAAAAATAGAGAAATACGCCCTAAAAATAGGGAGTAAAAACACTCCCAACAAAAAAATGGGAAACAGCCACATATGACCTTGTGCTCCATGGATATGTTTGGACCAGCAGTGCAACGTAGTAACACAGGAAGACATTGCTATTATTACTGCTTGATCAGAAGCCATGCACATGTATCTTAACGTGTATGAATAAATAAGTGCAAAGAAATAATTATAACTAAACATTTCTGTTTCCCAGTTAAAACATATTTTTACTCTCTTGTGAAATACTCCCTTTGGGAATTGGACTTACATTTTTACTCCCTAAAAAATCATTTTACTCTCAACTTTAAAAAATAGGGAGTAGAACACTCCCACTTCAAAATCTTATCTGGAGCACTGCTCACACTGCTGGAGTCCTACAGTAAAGCGGTGACAGTGTATGCCTGGAAGAAGACCTCCCCTGCCTGAGCCATTAACACATGACATGGCTTTATGGTAGCCATGCTGCAGGCATGTGTTATAAATGCAAAAGAACATGCACCGCAATGCACAGATAATAATCAAATGTGTACTGAAGGGGCTTCTCACACGTGAGCAGCCCTGTGTAGTGTGTGGCAGTCATGGTGCAGGGCACAATCGAAAGTATAGTGTCCACAGCAATTTGATAACTCAAAAGGTCGCATTATACCCCTTAGTCAGAGAAAAGTGATGAACCTATACAGTTTTTTTGTTTTTGTTTTGTTGCTTCTGGGTGGAAGCACTTTTGCTTTTCTAGCATATATCTGAGGCTGCACATGGCTGATATCAAGGGAAAGAGGAGAGACTGGGTGAGCTATTCTGAAGAGAAATGGGACATCTGTAAACTCCCATCAGAGCTGTTCTATCCAGGAAAGGTCACCTGCATTTCTTTTATTTATTTATTTTTTTAATTAGGGGCGCAGCTTCTTATTCAATTTGTGAATAAAGTGTACGGGGCAACGCACAATTAAACAGCTTTGCAATGTATTATTAAGTATGCATTGCATCTTTTCTGTCAAAAATTGATCAATCAGTTGTGCTGGGAATTTTTCTTTAAAATTCGTGGGGCCCATTTCAATGCTAACAATGCAAATGTTTGCACTTTTCGCCAAGTTGTAGAAATGTCCCTGCACATGTGCCGCTGAAAAGGACCTTTCCCGAGTGACGCATTTCCCATGAAATGCTGCATGTTGGCCTGGCCGTCCTTGACTTGGCACAACAGCTGCGAATTACACCTCAGAGCAAAACAGGGAAAAATGAAACAGAAAAGGAGACCCCAGTAGAACGCTCGGAAACCCTTGCGCACCTTCAGCTCCCAGAGGACGTTCTACACCCACACCAGGTGAAAGAAAGGTGGCGCGGAGCAGGAGATCTGTGCAGTGCTTTAAACAAGAAGACATGTCAGGATCAGGGCTCAAGTCGAGGGTATACACGTGGGGGACGCAAGTCGAGGGTACACGTGGGGGACGCAAGTCGAGGGTACACGTGGGGGACGCAAGTCGAGGGTACACGTGGGGGACGCAAGTCGAGGGTATACACGTGGGGGACGCAAGTCGAGGGTATACACGTGGGGGACGCAAGTCGAGGGTACACGTGGGGGACGCAAGTCGAGGGTATACACGTGGGGGACGCAAGTCGAGGGTACACGTGGGGACGCAAGTCGAGGGTATACATGGGGGACGCAAGTCGAGGGTACACGTGGAGGACGGATTCCACTTTATTCAGATGGCGGACTCAGTCCCTCCCCGCCAGCTAAAGAGAAACATTGGACGTCCTTTTTGAATTTATGACTTAAAGCAGACCTCCTGGATCAAACCCCAGTCCTCAGGTGTGTAGGCCAGACACTTCACCACTGCACTATATAACCTGATAAAAAATAAGAAACAACTAAAGGTGAAATATCCCATTTCGGTACTGCAAGTCCCAGTGAACACATTTGTATTGGTTCTTGGAGTTTAAAAGATGCACACCTTTTAACATTTTCAAAAACACTGTTAGAAGAAAATATCCTGTCTTGGTTCTGTGTGTGTGTTGATTTTATGAAAGGCAAATGCCATTCATCCTGAGCAATTTGGGTGGTTATGCAAAGCCAATTTAATGAAATGTGCATATTTCGCCTTGATATGCTAATTTCTGGCAATGTCACATTCCATTGTGTTTGTTGATGAGTCCCCAAACTTTAATTTTTAGGACATGATCCCTGGTCAGGATACTTGCTAAATCGCTCCAGGGGGCGTCCCAAACATTATTAAGAGGACATGGCGCAAACTGGTTGCCTGCTGACTCTAACACAAATTAAGATGAGTTATGTGCACGCGTTCACAAGGCAATGGCAACTGCCAGGTCGATCTATTTGCGTGGGGTCAGTTCAGAGCAATGTTTGGAGGTTCCAGCACATTGCTTAACGCCTTCTGGTGAGGGACATGTGTGCACTTGTACGAGGATGCCATCTGCCTGCGTCCCTTCTTTGCTTGCTGGCAGGTAATTCCCCCAGAGTGACAGCCACCACCTCTTCCTCCTCACACCATCTATTGTTTTCTTGCTTCAGACAAATCCAACCCTTCGAAACTAAGCCAGCACACTTTCATTTGTTGGGTTTCTCCAAATGCTAAGCACCAATGTACATACATAGACAGCCTTCAGTGGTAACCTGTCTGTGGCCTGTTGCCTGATCCTAGTGACTGGTACTTCCTGTGGTCTCTACACTGCTGTATCCTGTTGTAGAGTAATCTCAACTCTTACCTCATCTCATGCGTTTCATCCTCGACCAACCATAATGAATATGGCCCACAGGGGTGTTGCTAGGTCTGGAAAAGATCCGGGGCTGCGCAAATGTCGGGACTGTTGTGACTCGGGGATAGCTAGCCTTTTGGTTGTAGCCCCTGAGCTTCTATCCAAGGCTAAAACCAAAAGCCCCCTCAGCCCCCAACGCCTCTGAATACTATCGGCTGACTAGTAAGGGGCGTTTCATTTGCGCTCCACTCAAGCTGCAGTGGATTATGTACCAGTGCTCCCATTCTTGTCCACTCTCTTTCCGTCAAACATAGATTCTTCTCTTTGACTCATAACAAAGGCCACTTTTTGTTCTCCAATAGTATCCAGCTGAAAACTCTAATGCTTTGTTTACAGATACAACAATAAAAATACAAAAACACTTCCACACCACCTTCTCCCTAAACCGACTTCCTCTTTATTGAATCACTTGTGTCTGTAGTATGTAGTGTTTCCACTTCCATAAGTCTTTGCCTCACAAACCTGAACTCTGCAATTATAAAACGTTTGCTTCCTTTTGGATTGATTCTGTCCGTCCTCAAGAAGTTCTACAGGTTCCCTTCACTCCCGCGCACTGTCATTTTAAGACACCGTCAGAGTCTGGAGAGACCTTTCTGCTGGCCATTTGCTGGGGTTTGGTATGGAACTGTTAGTTGTGCTACTTCAATATCCATAGGTTAATGCTGGAATATGCTCTCCAAATGAACGTTTTGAATACTTTTGAAAAGTTTTACAATTGTTTAGCTTTGGAAAAACCTGTTCCCGAAAGCATTCCGAAAGCAGGGAACAGTCTTATTCGCTAGAATACGTCCTATTCTGAAATTTGTAACCTTTTTCCTATCCACAAGGCCCTCCTTCTAACTTTTTCCCAGCTCTCAAAACTTCGGGAAACTTTGAACCTTTTTGGCACAAGGCCCTAGTCAACTTAGTGTTGGACTTTCTAAATTGGGGTTATATTTCTATGGACTGGCATTGCAAATAATAACCATTGACTTCCCTTTCAGTATTGTGGAGTGGGGCATTGTGATTTTATTGCACTGGCTACTGGGGCTGTATATATGTATTTTATTATTAGTGTTGAGTTATCCTTTTACTTGCCTATAGTCATTTATATAGTGTTTGCTTGGCCATAAATAAATGTAGTATTTTTATAACTATGGCTAAGTGTAATCCTTAATTACTTAACTTGTGGACTCGTTGTGGATCCTTTAACAGACTCACCCTTCCTGAGATTTGTCCTTGACCACTCTCCATGCTACCTTAATTGGTTTGTCTACAGGTACCAGAATTTTCCCTGTTCACTAAATAGGTTGGTCTTTTATACATCTATCCAGCAGCCAGAGTGTAGAAATCCAGTTTAACAGCTCAGTGAAGTCAGTGACCTCAGATGGAAGGTGATTGGGCGATCTAGCGGTTATAACAAAGGAGGTTAAAGGAGGTCAAAACATCTTTGAAACGGTGAACAAGGGAATACCTGTTAAAAGACAGACCATTTAGACAACTGACAATCCAAATGACACTGACCACTGATGCCTCACTTTTTCTGGGTTGGTGAACACATTGCCAAGAATTAGCAGCCAAGGGGCATGGTCACAAGAGGAAAAAAAGTACCACTTAAACATACTGGATCTCCTAGCCATCAGGATGTCATTTCTATCTTTTCAAACAAGGTTGAACAGTGTGTTTGTCAACACACACAACACCACAGCAATGTCATACATTTCAAAACAGGAACACATTCCATAGCTCTGTCCAAATTAGCACAATAGATATAGGGTTGGTGCATCAAGAGTCATTTCCATCCTAGCACATGTTCCCAGGCAGAGCTACCTAGTGGCATAGATGTATTTACAACAAGGCAGCAGAGTGCCAGGGGAGCTGCATTTTATTGCAGCATATTTTCAATGTTCTTGGTATCATTTTTAAATGTAAAGCCAATTTTGTTTCTGTCTGATCCACAACACTGCAAATAATTTTGAGCTGTTAGCAGTCATTCCACTCTGACAGTTAATGTTTTTGATGGCCAAACGTGTATAGATGCTTGATATTTGTAAATGCATTATTGTTAGGGTGGCTTTTGTTTAAAAAAACAACAAATAGGACTCAATGGGAATGGGGAACACAAAGGCACCAGCACCGTTAGTAACGGTGCTGGTGCCTCAGTTATAGGTTGCCTACCCTGGCTGCTGTGTCTGCCAGGGTCTGCCCTGCCGGGCACAGCGGCTCCGGCAGGCAGACCCGTAATCTTACCAGCACCGTTGTTTCCGGACCAGCAAACTTGTAATGAGGCCCATAGTATTTCTAAGAGCACATGCATGGTCCACACATTCCAGAAGCAGCTCCAGTCAGTGTTTGCCTGTGTTCACCTGGGAAACTTGCCAACAGTCAATCTGCAGTGACGGATAAGGTCAGTGCAGCCTGTGCAGGGAGTACAGCAATTACTGTACTCCAGTTAAACCGCACCACTCTGAGTGCCAAACTACCTTATATACCTGCATTTAGCCTAGTGTGTAACTGGTTTTTTGTTGCACTGCTCAAGTTGTAGTTAAGGGTTCTTTATTATACTGTTGATCCATATAGCCGTAAATTGTAACCACACTTTCCCCACTGCCATATTGCTTCAATCTAGGTACATTTCCTCCACCACTTCTATGTATCGTGACATGCATGTGTACTTTGAGTCGGTGGGTGTTGGGCCACTACTGTGTATTTTATATCTAGGTGCATTTCTCCACTGCTCTTTCATTACAGTCTATAAGATAGTCTGCTAGATGTCTTGGCAATTATATGTGCACCTCACTTAGAGGGAGTTTGAGGGTGGGAAATGTGTTGCACTTAGATGGATTTTGGGGGTAGGTAATACATTTCACTTATATGGATTTTGGGGTTAGGAAATTCTTAGATGGATTTTGGAGGTAGGAAGTATGTTGCACTTAGATGTTTTTTGGGGGTGGGAAAGGTGTTGCTCTTAGATGGTTTGGGGGTAGGAAATGTGTTAGAGGATGTATTTGGATTACCCCTTCTGTGCTTAGAGATCCGTCAGTATGGCTTGCCACTGCTCCTGGGCCTTGTTCTACATCACCCAGCCTGTTGCATTCGGTAGACTAGTAGGATAGGCTGTGCATAGTACCCAAAAAAAATCTATGAGGATTGTTGGCTTTTTATTCCCCACAGCAAATCGGATGACACAGTGCCATCAAAGATAAGCTCCATCTGATCTTACGGTATGTGGACATCCGCTGCAGGCATGGTTATCCATCCACGCACTCTAGAATGCAGTTACGACTATGTCAAATTCGGTCTAGCAGGTCACAGTATGGTTTCGCGGCAGAAACACCAAACTTGCCTCAACACCTCTGCCATTAGAATACAGCAACAGCCTATGCCAAAATTTGTTCTAGCTGGATACAAATTGAGTCTCCTGCACTAGTGCTTTCGTGACCTCCCGCAGTACACGCCCACGTGCCTGACGTCTTGGATTGCTTACTGAAATCCTAATCTTGGCCAAATGCACACAAGCATATTAAGCCTCCTCTTACAACTATCCCATAACTGGACTTTAGTCCTCGAGTGCGTTCCAAAAACAAAGCGCATTGAGGCCATACAAAAGGGCAAATGGCGCTATACAAATGACGACTACAATACAATACAATATAGTGTGGGAAGGGAGCTGTGTCCCTTGCAAGTGAAAGGGCAAGACATTCCTAATAGTGTGAATGGCATCACAGCCCTTATGAGAAAGAGAAAGATGGGAGAGTGACCCCTTAGTAAGCGGGAATATAGTGAAGTGCAACAATATAGTCCCAGATTAGGAAGCAGTGAACCAGACACTATCCTCTTGGTGTGTATTACAAATAGTGGGCTCGTTGCTATATCCCCGCAAAGAGGACTTGTGGCAAAGAATCGTTTGGACTCTGTTTCCCAGTGAATGTAATTTGAGGCTAGAAGTAGCTGGACGCTATATACTTGTGATTTAATTTGAGGCTAGAAGTGCCTGGGCGCTATATCCCTCTGATGTAATTTGAGCCTAGATGTGTCTGGGCTCTATATCACGAGAATGTGTTGTTTTTACAAAACCTGGCTGAGGCCAGTATGCCCCCGTTAGGGAGAACCTTGACACGTTGAGTTAAACTGATCCCAAGGAGGAAATCCCTGTTACATTGTAGATACGTCTTTAGACCATATAGGCGTTTATTCCAACCACCTCCCATTTGCAAATACATTGGGCATAAATCCTTACTTTTCGAGTTACGAGTTTTGAAGATCCGCCCCATTCCCTCAGATAGGCCCCCAAACGCAAGCCGCAGTCTCTTGCCTTATCTGAAGCGCACTGTGACCCTTGAGCCACTGCCATGGACGGCACATGAGCTCCCATGCCACGACGCCAATATTGCTGTTTGGCTACTGCACCACGGACGTGGCTTCTGCCCCCAATGTACATCATCAAAGTGGTCTTCCTTGCAGAACCTCCAAAATCCTTTGTTGACGTGTGTTGAATATTCTACAAATCATGTGCCAGAGATGCTTAAAAATCACTAATAGCCGTCTGTGGTCCATCACTAGAGAGCGCATCCCGCCCTGCGGACGCAGAATGGCCCCATGTAGTGCTCCAGTGATTCTTGGTCACTGCTCCCCTATGTACTGACATTTCTTTTTTCGCCAATAAATCAGTCGTCATGTCCAGTCTGGCTTTAGTGGCTAGACAAGACTCATGCCCATGAAAGGAAGCACCCATCACCTGCTCCCACCCTTGATATGATGTTTTATTTGTATCGCGCTCATACAAAAGTGTTTCAGGGTGGGAAGAGGCAGGGGAGGGGAACAAGGGAGAACAAAACAACAATCTTACTGGGCTCAGTGATATTGAGAACGTGCAAGTGCAGGGGAGAGGGAAGGGGAAAGTGCAGGGGGAGAGGGAAATGTGGAAAGTGCTGAGCAAAGATTAAAAAAACAAGTGGTAGTGCAGCCGGCAAGTGCTAGGTTTAAGGCACAGACAGGGGGTGTCTGATAAGTACAGAAAGGGGGGGACTGTAGGGTTACAGATACAGACCCAAGTCCAAGGGTTGCCAGGAGGAAGTGCGGGTGTGAGGCAGGGTGGGCAAAGTACTTGGGCCCAAAATCAGAGGGTAACCAGGTGCATGATGCCAAGCAGAGCAGATCAGCAGGGGAGAGGTCAAGAGAAGGAAGAAGCAAAGAGGAAGCTCTTGAGGTGCTTCCGGAACCGGAGATGGATATCCTCAATTTTCAGAGTGTCAGGGGGCTCCAGCCTTCACTCTTTAGCTCAAAACGACCTTGAATCTAAGATCTCAGCTTGCACTTTTATTTTGGTCTGAAACAACTTTTGGCCCCCAGCTTTCCGCACATGCGCAGTTGTGGCTCTCAGGATATAATGCAATAGAGAAACTCCCACACCGCATTAGGTATACCCCTGTGTTAATAGTTCCATAGACCCATAAGGAAACTTGGCAGAACGTGAACCTAGGGCTAAGGAACGTGCGCTTCTCAGGGCAACACTGTCGGGATTTACTCCCTAAGAGTGCTAGCGAGAGAGGCTGTGGATGATGTTGTGGATACTGTGGAATGTTGAGAGCAAGATGCGTCCAAGCAGGAGATTCATGCCCTGAGAGTGGCAGCTTCCTGTGATGGTAGGCTGAGGCATGGCTGTATCTCTGGGTCTCGTACATTCCTGGATCGAAGTACTGCCAACTTGAAAGATGAAGCACAAAGAACTTCACTCTGATTTACCAGTGACTGAAGTGGATTCTCTGGACCTCACTCTCATAACATTTACCTTCAACTCACACAGATAGTCAAGTGCTCCAATACTCTGTTCTCATTGTTCTGGTGTTTCTTCTCCATGCTAACCCTCATTAAAAAAAAAGCCAGCAGACAATCCAAATGGACACCAGCGGTGCATTGCCAATCAGCACTGGTCTATCCCCTAGTTTGGGTTTGTTGTTAGTCGATGACCTATCAGATTTAAGGATGTACTCGCCACTACTATGCATCACTAATTTAGCCTCGAATAGCATCTATCAGCACTAGTCTATCCTTTGGTGTGTATAGTTTCTGGTAGTCGATGCCATCTTTCAGGGTATACTTCCAAATACTATGCATTACTAATGTATCCTCCAATAGAAATTAACAGCAGTGCCCTGTCCCTTGGTGTGCATTGATTGTTAGGCAATGCCAGCGTTCAAGGTACACTTCCACCTAAAGTGCATTGCTAATGGAGCCTTGAAAATCATCCTTCAGCACCGGTCTATGCCTTAGTGTGTATTTATTGTTATTTGATGCCAGCTTTGAGGGTGTACTTCCACCTATGGTGCATTGCTAATTTAGCCTCGAATAGCATCCATCGGCACTCGTCTATCCCTTAGTGTGTATTTATTGTTATTCAGTGACAGCTTTGAGGGTACACATCCACCTCATTGCTGAGGCAGCCTCGAATATGACCCATCGGCACTGCTATATGTAACTGACTGGAAATATCCAGGTAAACTGCCCGCCTCTTGTCCAAAACCTTGATGATGGTATGGCTGGTGACCGCAACTCGTTTAGGAGTGAATGGGCCTCATTCCGAGTTCGGAGGCAACCACGCCGCTATTTGCGGCATGGCTGCCTCCGAACTCGTCCAAACTCCGGCCTGGTGAATGGAGGCCCAATCTGCCATTACTGCCTCAGCTGTGAGGGAAGCGGGCACTTACTTCTGATCCCCCTTCTCATTTGCCGGCAAATTGAAAAGTAATTCCTCAATGGAGGGGCACCATTCAAATACTTGAGCTATCACTTGCAATGTAATTGATCAAGTGTAAGGGGGTCATTACATGTTCCCAATGTTCCCCGGTCCTGAAAAATTGCTGGTATAATTGCTGGTAATTCTGGGACTGGCAATTTTACCGGACCGGGGAGAAACAGGTTTGCCATTGGGGGCACTGACTTACCACCAGGCCTGACCTGCCAGTAAATCAGGTCATGGCTGGCAAATAAATGCTGGAATTACCGGCACCGTTACTACCAGTGCTGGTAATTCGGGCAATACCCTTCATGAAATGTTGATTTACCGCCCTTTCAGACGTTTGTAAAATCCTGGTACTACCAGGATATCAAGCAGTGAAAACGATAGGGGCAGTTTGCCAGTATCCTGCCGGAATTAGCTGCGGGATACCGGCAAACTTGAAATGAACCCCTAAGTCTTGCAATACCATCATTGTGCATGCATGCATGTACTGGGCTTTATATAGCGCAAACCTAGCTGTTAATCACTGGTGCACTGTCCAAGAAGGCGATAGATAAAATGATGAGGTTCAATAACATGGATACATTTGAAGGATCAGCTCCTAAGCAGATAATTGGAAGAACATGCAGCCATAAAGTGAATTTGTAATTTTTCACTTAGAATTCAAAGTATGCTACCCCACAGGTGCCTTGTTGTTCACTTTTAATAATGCACAAACTGGTGTTCGAATAATATATTTTTCATGATCTGGACAAATACTTACTGATATTTTCCATAGCGCAAGAATGCAAGGTTTCTTTAATCAATGGTCAAGTTGAGTGAAAATGTTTACTAAAGCAATAAAGCAAAAAAAAAAAAAAAACCGTTGGTCCTGGAATGGATCATATCTGAAATTCAATGCGGTTTCCCAATGCCTTTTAGACTTTGCAACACCCGAATTAAGTGCACGTCTTTTTGTGTCCCCTCTGTGCAGGAAGCCGCTTCATCCTCCTGGAGGGGAGTCAGCTGGATGCCAGCGATTGGCTCAACCCCGCCCAAGTGGTCCTCTTCTCGCAGCTGAACTCCAGCGGCCCGTGGATGATGGACCTGTGTGCAAGACGCCTCCTGGACCCCTGCGAGCATCAGTGCGACCCTGAAACTGGTAGGCATCAGCCGCTGTGAGTAGGACATGTCTTGCCAGAGTGGCACTGCCCTATCATGGGATGAGGTTGAATTGTTGGAGGTATATGAGCTTCTGCTCCATCTCTGATCTGGGCTTGTGCTAACCGTAGTACTCCAGCTGCCGCACCGCTCTGCAGAGTACTGGTAAGATGATTTGGAAGCGGAATTGCTCATTTCTGACTGGGTAACACTCCTGTCTCCACTGCCGTTGAGTGCAAACATCTCTGAACTGACCTCTGGTTGTCTTAAATCGAGGAATAGTGGGACACGCACACATGATTTATTGTAACCATTTGTTTTATAGTCCATATTTCTTCCCATTTTCCAAATGCCAAACACTCAAAAGCCTGTTTTCATTTTCATTTTGCCATCGCAGGAAAACAGTCATTGGTTTATTCACACCATCCTTGCTCAAACTGATTGTTGGAAATGGTGGCGGGTCCGGGGGTTGAGGAGGTGGGTGTTGCAGCTGGACACATCTTTAAATTCTCTTGGCTGAGCCTGGTTTCTCACCCCTCTGAGTCCCCGGTCTCATAAGAGTTTAACAGATGTGGCCATCACCCCATGCAGTCACATTATCAGCTTGCCATTGGTACTCGACCTCTCAAGCACTCAATGGGAGACAGCCCAGTATATATCTTAAGTGGATGGAGAATTAGTAATACCCCGATGTTCAAAAACAACTACAAATGAGCAAGAACAATACAATAAACGTATTCCTCATTGTACACATCAGAGCGAGCTTAGATGTAAGACCGGTATTGATGAGAATTTGGAAGGGTCAGGTAAACAGGATTAAAATTATAGATTCCTTTCAGAATCCTTGAAGTGAGGCTGCTTTGGTGCAGAAGGTTGGCTTCTGTCCCAGCCTTGTGTTTAGTTCCCTCCCTGGGACTATGTCGGTGAGAACAAAAAGGAGTCGCTCAACCATTCTGCACACAGCACCGTTCTGATGTCAAGAGTCCTGCTGAGCATAACATAATTGGTTCCCAGTTTTAACACTGAACACAAAGACAGGACGTTCAGAGACTCTCGCAGAAGATCTTGGTCTCTGACGATCTGGGCTGGCAATCTTACCAGGGATGATCCTGGGTAATCTAGACCTGAGGCTCCTGTTCACCAAGGAGGAATTTACTTTTTCTCTTTAGCGTGAGCGAGGGGACCCATGTATGTTGTTCAAATTACGCTCTACAATCTGTGTCACCGCATGCTCTCTTGTGAGGATATCACACTGCCCTAGTCCTTGGCAAATGGATTAAGGAGAGTCTGGATCTATCTGGCTTTTCTAATTCTGACATTCCATCCGGAGAGAGAGGGGATTTCTGTGATCACAGTAGAAGCCCACCACACCCTGCTTCAGAAGGAACTACACCAGACATGCAGTTATTATATTAAAGCAAATGCAATTAACCCTAAAAAGCTTTATTAAGCCGGAACTAAAAGGGATATCATACAGCATTGATTCCTGAAGGAAGCAAACTACACAAGATAGCTCTGGGATCTACTTCCCTTCCGCGCAGGAGAGAAAATAAAAACACTCGCCATCAATATGGATTGGTGAACATTGAAAAGGCAACATTTGGCTGAGTCACAGACAAGTACACGCGACACTTACAGAAAATAATTGTCACAATAAAAGCAATCCTGGGAGAATGTCCGTGCCATCACAAACACCGGCCGACCTTCACCTACATGATTGTGGAAATGTCTAAATGTACGACTTTGTGGCCATTTCTTTTCACTTTGTTTGCCTTTGTTATTCCACAATTCCAACTGGATCCTGTCTTGAATATAACAAGGGAACAGATATGTCACATTCCCCTATAGAAACAGGCAATTATCAGTGAAAGGAACTAAATTTGTAGCTCCAAAGAACCCTTCAACATTCATGGCAATACCCGACATTGGATATTTTCCCTCCCATATACAAGAGTGGGACGACCCAGTGTCTACAAGAAAATAAAATGATTTGCCCCCTATTGTCACAGCAAACCTTGGTTCCTTTTGGGGTTCTGGTGTCACAGATAGTACTGAAACATCAGCTCACCCTGTTAGCTGTCTTATTGAGGGTATAAGCTCATCCCCGACCCCCTGAATGGATTTCCTCCTGCCACAGTGACACCCCCTATCCTAGGTGTGAGTATGTGCCCTGTGTTTGCACTTTGCTGTGTTTGCATAGGCACTTGTTGAAACTGCCCTTGCAGTGGGTACATTTGTACTTGCCATTGCTGTTGTACATCCTGTATTTGTGGCACCTGTGCCTAATAGGACGTGTGATCCTGGGCAAAGGTCTCTCTTGTTTGGGTGCTGTATGGTGGTGGATAAGCTGTCTCCCCTCTTGAAAACTGTCTGTTTTGATGCACATTCCCTAGGCTCCTACATATGCCACAATGTGCCCTTTTATTCCACAATTCCAACATACTGTTTTACGCATCATGATAGCACCCATATCTGACATATTAGGATACTGTATCCTTAGAGCACTCCAAACATCTGCCCAGCATTTATTAAATGGTGCTCCATCAAGTGCTGTGTTTTGTGCTGTGACTCTAGCATACCCTGCTCACCTCCATATGTCGTCAGCCCTCTCCCAAGAATAGCTGCCAGTAGCCCTTTTATTTCTCCTACAGCCAGCATGTTTCCTCCTGTCATTTTCTTTAATTCGCATATCCAGTTAAACCAGGCAGCTTGCATTTTAAGTTGTCCTTATCCATTTGTGGTCATGGAATGTATTGTGATCTTGCTTCCCCCTTCTCTAACAAGGGGAACTGCAAGAACCACATCCCATAGTCGGATCCCAGTGCTCGTCTATCTATGGCAAGACTAATCATCCATATTCATCTTCTTGTTGGCAATGACCTTAACCTACTCACATACGGTGGAGACTCTCCTTTCTCACTACATGATACTCTTTGGGGAAGCTCAGGACATGATTTGGCATCTGGTGTTCTTTCCTTGGGCTGTTCCAGATTTGACAGAGTTACCTCTTTATCCATTGGTACGTTTCCTAGGGACCCCCTCCCTCGGCCCCCATGGCCCGATTTTCTTTCCCTGTCT
The DNA here is from genome assembly GCF_040938575.1 of Ambystoma mexicanum. NCBI lineage: Eukaryota > Metazoa > Chordata > Amphibia > Caudata > Ambystomatidae > Ambystoma > Ambystoma mexicanum. Next base: position 607,451,753 of record NC_090922.1, on the reverse strand, counting down.
GACATTGCTAAACCCCAAATGGTGCGACTATCCTCCTCTTCTCGATCTAAATCTAGATCTAAATCTAGCCTACTTAAGGACAATGCTCTATGTTGACTAGTGAGCATATTTTGTTCCTCAACCTGTGATTTCGATATTGGGTATTGTCCATTGCTCCCTCGTGTCCCATACTCACTATCCTGTCTCAGTTGTAGATATACCATGTCGATCCTTTCCCCAATACTTTTTGCATCATCTCTTTCTTCTTCTCATGCTACCTTAGGTAGTCCTGGCAATATTACCTCCAAATGGGGAACCTCTGTTTTTCTATGCAATTGTATTTCCTCGCTTGGGCTCATTCATTCCTTAAGGATGAGACTGGCAACCAACCCTTGCTGCCTCCTATTCTGTTTTATGTCTTTGTCCTCTTCCCTTCGCTTTCTCACATTCCCTTTTTACCCTTTCTTCCTCTTGCCTTTTTTCCTCTCTTCTCACTTGTCTTCTTTCTTCTTCTTCCCTCCTTCTCTGTAAAACTCCTGTCCTTCACTCTGTGTGCTTCTTTGTTCTCTCTCTTTCTTTCCTTCCTATCCCTTTCGTCTATCGCTCTTTGTCTATTGTCATACTTCCTTTGTTCCTCTGCCCGTTTTTCATCTTTTTCTTGTTCCTCCCTATCCTCCCCAATCTTCTTTCTCATTCCCTGCCCTTCTTTTATTTCCCATCCTTATCTTCCCTCTGCTTAACCTCTTTGATGTTTTGCCCATCTAACTTGGGTAGTATCTGTTCTTTGATCCTTTTGTACTGAACAAGCGTTACCTCGTCAGTCCTATCCTTTTCTCCCTTCCATCGCTTAATTTCTTGGTCTATATCTGTCGATATGCTCGACCACTCACCTCTTTCTTCCTTATCATGTATAGACTTACAGGCATCTTCCTTACTTTTGCTCTCATCCAGACTGTCGTCGCTACTGCAAGTGGGGGGTTCATATGTCGGGTTACTATACTCCGCCAATTCTTTCACTGCCTTTAAAGGATAAACTCCTATTTATTGTGGAGTTATACTCTTAATCTCGGACAAGTAAGAGAAGCTGAGGGCTCAACACCCTCCCGCTTATAATGATTAAGCATCCACTCCTCCGGTGGCAGATCGTCCTTCTCCTCTTGGTATATCTTCCAAAGTTCTAAAATTGCCAGACTTTTCTCTAATTTCTTTCCACTATATGCAGTATGTACGCATGTGGTCATGTGTTGTAATACCGCTTTTGACAATGATATCCCTTGCGGCCATGGCATGAACATTTTGTCAGCTGTGCCCTTTACCCATTCTGCACTGTACTGTTTGAGCTTGGGTGCATGTTGATACTTACCAGGTGGTTAATAAAATCTCTATCTTACTGCTTAACCGTCACCACTTTCAATCTTAAAAAAATAACAAATATGAGCCAGCACCATCAATCACCGCTCAATCCTCTTTTGTTTCAACAACCTGCCTGTCTTTTGATTGGCCCCAATTGTTTACTACACCTTAACTTCAAACAATGGTACTTCAAACCTTTCACAGTTCTATTACTTCTTGATACTTCACAAAACAAATAATACTTAAAATAATCACACAGTACACATTAGTAACCCCCATGATCACCTTCTCTTACTTATAACCGTTTATAATAAGATGTATACTTCTTTCGCCTCAACGTATTTTACCTTATACAGGGTTTAAGGCGTCAACTTTCACGGTCTTGACCATGCCTATTCCCTTGTATTAATACTCCCGTTGGAGTTTGAGACGTCTGCTTCTATTTCCCTTGAAATAGGATTACTTAGGATTTCCTTTATCTACACAAAATTTCCCGTTACTCAAAATATCACAATCCCGCCCCTTTATATTGCCATTTCCCTCAGTCTACTTACATTAATTCAATCAATTTGAGGCCTTCGACATCGACTCCTCCTTCAATCCAACCACTTCGCCTTCCATCCACAGAGTGCCAGTGGAAACCGAGCATGGATTTAGTTAAAGGGGACCTGGCCACTGTCTTGATTCTTCTTGCAAGTTTATTTCTATCGGCCACTCTCCACAGGAAACTCTGTGATATTCCAGCTAATGGCGGAGGATGCCCGATCGTCTGAAATTCTGGAACCAAACTGGTTTGGATCTGGAACCATCAGCACTGCTACCATGTGAGCATAAGGGCCTTAGAGAGGAAGGACTATAGAATGGATGGGATCCCACCAAAGTAATTGAGTCCAAATAACCTAACCAACTCAGGAAAGTGGCAAGGTACTGTTTTATTAGCAATGATCTAAAACAGGGAGGTTACAACGAACATCAATGGACGATTGCTCAGTCTCTCAATGATTTGCACACAAAATGCGCTTCTTATGGACGAAATGTGTCAGAGTGACTTCCTACTATGTGGGAACAGTGAAAAACCTATCAAGGGTCGTGATTGGTTAAGGGATACATCTAAGTATACATTTCTATAGGAGATAGGATTGTTATTGGCTGTCCGTTATCAGGTGGACAACTTATGCCTACCTCTAAAAAAACATGTAATTTCAAAAACATTAGATACACAATTTCTCATTGGTCTTCAAACTATAATGTTCTTCATTATATGGACTGATATAATTGGTTGGACGCTTGTGCCATGTCTGGAACATTTGGTTCATTTAGCAGCACGTAAACCTAGACCCAGGTGCAAGGAGATAGGACATGAAACTACCTCACCACCCAATTAGCCCAGAATCTCTCATCACCCATGCCATCTGCCATGAAATTGTATTTGTACTTGGCCTTGCAGAGTATCCTTGTTTTTGAGAATGCACGGAGTGAGGGCACTCGCTATCGTATCTGGAACTCCAGGTTCAATCTCTATTTGCATCCTTCGCTCACCTGACAGGAGACCACGATTTGGTCCATTATGCAGCTTTTAAATGTGCTAAATGAATTAAAGCTTTGCATCCGTTGTGTTCTTTCTTGCACCTTAACGTGAGAAGGTTCATCCTCCGCATACTCGTTCTTCTTCAGAGTAGATAGCTGACCTTGATTTCTAGAATCACGACTTCAGGGCAGGCATCATCGCTATGCAGCTCCATGAGCCTATTATTCTTCTGTGACACAGTGTTCTATTCCTGCTTCATGGGTTCTGGCTTACATGATACCAATGTCCAGTTTCTATATAATGATGGCTTTGCTTGCATTCTATTCACTACTCAGAGCCAGCTTTTATGATGACTTAATCTACTTTGCGTTTCAGCGTCCGTACACTTATTGAACTGTTGTTCTCTGCAGTATTTTGGGCATTTGTAATGTTCTTTTCAACTTCCTTACTTTGTCATTGGCCCTCTAGAATCCATACATTATATTTAGGCAGTATTTTGAGACGTTGTGCACACTTTCTTATGACGTCACTAGCTCCTCTTTGCTCTTTCTGATTTTCCTTCCGGGAGTTCCTCCTGCAGGTTATCATCACTTTGGGGGTACATTCGATAAGGTTCTCTCAATGGGTGTCTTCTTCCAAACTCTTGCTGCAGTATTGGCACAACGGCTTGTGTCAAACACAGCACAGTCTCATGTCTCCAATATAGGGGAGGTGGGGGGGATCTCCTGCAGATGTATACAGCTGCTCCTCTACAAAAGTATGCAAATACATCATAAGCATAATACAATTCATATATACAACAACAGTGATTCAAACTACCCACCAAAACCCCTGACCATGTCAACATCTGCAATGAAAGTATCCCCATCTATGACCTGGAGTTGTGGATCTATGCAAGGCAACTATGATGGCCTGAAGTACAACCACCACCATACTCCCCCGCTCCCTGCCAGACCCCCAACAACGACTTCCTCCCGTCTTTCCATGAATGGGACTGCGTTAGCTCCAGAGAGCGGAGGACACCGAGGCTTATTTCCCAATAACGAGGTGTCATTATAGTAAGGGGATTTGCTAATTTCAATAGAGCTGTTAGGCAGTTGGAAGCACCTCTTCCCAATCCCTTGTGTACCCATGCCCATTTTTTGTTCCCTCAGTTCAATTCTAATGGAATCTTGGTTATTGCTCACCTTGTGACATATTCTTTTGCAGTGTGTGGTAGCCTCTCTGATTAGCAAACAACAGCCATAGACCGTTCTGAACCAGTGAGTGCATTTTTTTATTAAAGATTCCCTGGTTTCGGGTGGTTCACTGGTACTTTTAGGACTCTCTGTTTTAAAATTAAGAGAACTGAAAATAACGAGATTTAGGGCCTCATTACATGGAATGCGGTAATGGTTTACTGTTACCGGTAAGGGTACCGGTACCGGTAAACCCTTACTGCCTTACTATGAGGTCCCTTTGCAGGACCCGACCTCAACGGCTGGTTTTACCAGCCGTTTAGGAACGGGCCCGCAAAGTGACCTTGGAGGCATCTACGGTACCGCAATTTGCGGTACCGTAATTGCCGCCTTGCCCATTCCCATTGAGCCCTATGAGGGCTCAAAGGGAATGGGCAAGTGCCATGGTGAATGGGGAATTACCGCCCCCACACACCTTGGAATGTGGCGGTAATTCTGCCATTCACCATGGCGGACTCGGTACGGTACCGGCGGCAACCATGGCGCTGATAGCGGCATGGTTACCGCCTACCATGTAATGAGCCACTCAGTGATTTATGAAAAAGGACCTTTGAGATTAAAGTCATCATCAGGAAGAAATCAGAGCAGAGGACACCGGGGTAAGGGCAATAACTAAAAAAAAGAAAGAAAATGAAGCTCTTCTTGAATACGATGCGCTCTTCTAGAATATGATGCACCCCAGTGATGAAAAAGAAACCAAAGAAAATTCCATCTTGGTGGGATTCAGTTTTAGTGATAGTGAAGACATGATAATGATGTTTTATTTATATAGCAGTTACGCTAAAATGCTTTACATAGAACATATTTACATATAACATCACCCAAACAAAGTACTCAATTATCGACCTTGGCAGGATGAAAGGCTGAGATGTCTTTGCCAGGATTCGAACCTGGAACCTGCAGATCAAAGCAGCAAGCGCTCAACCCGCTGAGCTATCTTACTATTGAGTCTGTGATAGTACCAAGTCAGTCCCGCTGGTGGACAACATCTGCCAGTGATGACACTCTGAGATCTAAATGAGTGTGTGTGCTGTGAAGAGACCTGCGCTATCAGCTCCATGTAATTGTTAAAGAGCACTGAAGAGAGTATAGCGTTTTGTGGACAGCCAAACCACTTGGTAGTGTGGCATGACCTGGTGGTACCTGCATGTACACATTGTGTTTAGGCCATTCAAGTACAGGCCCAACCAATTCCATGCAGGTGAACTGGATGGTAATCATTGCCTTGCCGCTCACCCAAAGGTCACTGAGAAACCAAGAAGCACCAACAGACATCAATAAATCAGGAAGCACCAACAACCATGCCATGTGCATCCTAGATGCCAAGTCGCCCTGGCATCTAGGATCTGGATGGCATCCCCCACTACCTGCGGTGCTGTTGCCTCGTTACTGCACCCAGGATGCAAGCCTGAATGATAATCCCTAGGAAGGCTGAGATTGGATATGGAAAGGCGAATTTGTTCTGCTACCCAGTACTGCTCCACGAATTTTATGATGAAAGGCACAAGGTGATGGGCTGAAAAGTAAAAAGATTCGCCAAGTCAGAGGTATGTTTTTTTTACCCCTCAAAATTACCCATTCTGCACTGTACTGTTTGAGCTTGGGTGCATGTTGATACTTACCAGGTGGTTAATAAAATCTCTATCTTACTGCTTAACCGTCACCACTTTCAATCTTAAAAAAATAACAAATATGAGCCATCACCATCAATCACCGCTCAATCCTCTTTTGTTTCAACAACCTGCCTGTCTTTTGATTGGCCCCAATTGTTTACTACACCTTAACTTCAAACAATGGTACTTCAAACCTTTCACAGTTCTATTACTTCTTGATACTTCACAAAACAAATAATACTTAAAATAATCACACAGTACACATTAGTAACCCCCATGATCACCTTCTCTTACTTATAACCGTTTATAATAAGATGTATACTTCTTTCGCCTCAACGTATTTTACCTTATACAGGGTTTAAGGCGTCAACTTTCACGGTCTTGACCATGCCTATTCCCTTGTATTAATACTCCCGTTGGAGTTTGAGACGTCTGCTTCTATTTCCCTTGAAATAGGATTACTTAGGATTTCCTTTATCTACACAAAATTTCCCGTTACTCAAAATATCACAATCCCGCCCCTTTATATTGCCATTTCCCTCAGTCTACTTACATTAATTCAATCAATTTGAGGCCTTCGACATCGACTCCTCCTTCAATCCAACCACTTCGCCTTCCATCCACAGAGTGCCAGTGGAAACCGAGCATGGATTTAGTTAAAGGGGACCTGGCCACTGTCTTGATTCTTCTTGCAAGTTTATTTCTATCGGCCACTCTCCACAGGAAACTCTGTGATATTCCAGCTAATGGCGGAGGATGCCCGATCGTCTGAAATTCTGGAACCAAACTGGTTTGGATCTGGAACCATCAGCACTGCTACCATGTGAGCATAAGGGCCTTAGAGAGGAAGGACTATAGAATGGATGGGATCCCACCAAAGTAATTGAGTCCAAATAACCTAACCAACTCAGGAAAGTGGCAAGGTACTGTTTTATTAGCAATGATCTAAAACAGGGAGGTTACAACGAACATCAATGGACGATTGCTCAGTCTCTCAATGATTTGCACACAAAATGCGCTTCTTATGGACGAAATGTGTCAGAGTGACGTCCTACTATGTGGGAACAGTGAAAAACCTATCAAGGGTCGTGATTGGTTAAGGGATACATCTAAGTATACATTTCTATAGGAGATAGGATTGTTATTGGCTGTCCGTTATCAGGTGGACAACTTATGCCTACCTCTAAAAAAACATGTAATTTCAAAAACATTAGATACACAATTTCTCATTGGTCTTCAAACTATAATGTTCTTCATTATATGGACTGATATAATTGGTTGGACGCTTGTGCCATGTCTGGAACATTTGGTTCATTTAGCAGCACGTAAACCTAGACCCAGGTGCAAGGAGATAGGACATGAAACTACCTCACCACCCAATTAGCCCAGAATCTCTCATCACCCATGCCATCTGCCATGAAATTGTATTTGTACTTGGCCTTGCAGAGTATCCTTGTTTTTGAGAATGCACGGAGTGAGGGCACTCGCTATCGTATCTGGAACTCCAGGTTCAATCTCTATTTGCATCCTTCGCTCACCTGACAGGAGACCACGATTTGGTCCATTATGCAGCTTTTAAATGTGCTAAATGAATTAAAGCTTTGCATCCGTTGTGTTCTTTCTTGCACCTTAACGTGAGAAGGTTCATCCTCCGCATACTCGTTCTTCTTCAGAGTAGATAGCTGACCTTGATTTCTAGAATCACGACTTCAGGGCAGGCATCATCGCTACGCAGCTCCATGAGCCTATTATTCTTCTGTGACACAGTGTTCTATTCCTGCTTCATGGGTTCTGGCTTACATGATACCAATGTCCAGTTTCTATATAATGATGGCTTTGCTTGCATTCTATTCACTACTCAGAGCCAGCTTTTATGATGACTTAATCTACTTTGCGTTTCAGCGTCCGTACACTTATTGAACTGTTGTTCTCTGCAGTATTTTGGGCATTTGTAATGTTCTTTTCAACTTCCTTACTTTGTCATTGGCCCTCTAGAATCCATACATTATATTTAGGCAGTATTTTGAGACGTTGTGCACACTTTCTTATGACGTCACTAGCTCCTCTTTGCTCTTTCTGATTTTCCTTCCGGGAGTTCCTCCTGCAGGTTATCATCACTTTGGGGGTACATTCGATAAGGTTCTCTCAATGGGTGTCTTCTTCCAAACTCTTGCTGCAGTATTGGCACAACGGCTTGTGTCAAACACAGCACAGTCTCATGTCTCCAATATAGGGGAGGTGGGGGGGATCTCCTGCAGATGTATACAGCTGCTCCTCTACAAAAGTATGCAAATACATCATAAGCATAATACAATTCATATATACAACAACAGTGATTCAAACTACCCACCAAAACCCCTGACCATGTCAACATCTGCAATGAAAGTATCCCCATCTATGACCTGGAGTTGTGGATCTATGCAAGGCAACTATGATGGCCTGAAGTACAACCACCACCATACTCCCCCGCTCCCTGCCAGACCCCCAACAACGACTTCCTCCCGTCTTTCCATGAATGGGACTGCGTTAGCTCCAGAGAGCGGAGGACACCGAGGCTTATTTCCCAATAACGAGGTGTCATTATAGTAAGGGGATTTGCTAATTTCAATAGAGCTGTTAGGCAGTTGGAAGCACCTCTTCCCAATCCCTTGTGTACCCATGCCCATTTTTTGTTCCCTCAGTTCAATTCTAATGGAATCTTGGTTATTGCTCACCTTGTGACATATTCTTTTGCAGTGTGTGGTAGCCTCTCTGATTAGCAAACAACAGCCATAGACCGTTCTGAACCAGTGAGTGCATTTTTTTATTAAAGATTCCCTGGTTTCGGGTGGTTCACTGGTACTTTTAGGACTCTCTGTTTTAAAATTAAGAGAACTGAAAATAACGAGATTTAGGGCCTCATTACATGGAATGCGGTAATGGTTTACTGTTACCGGTAAGGGTACCGGTACCGGTAAACCCTTACTGCCTTACTATGAGGTCCCTTTGCGGGACCCGACCTCAACGGCTGGTTTTACCAGCCGTTTAGGAACGGGCCCGCAAAGTGACCTTGGAGGCATCTACGGTACCGCAATTTGCGGTACCGTAATTGCCGCCTTGCCCATTCCCATTGAGCCCTATGAGGGCTCAAAGGGAATGGGCAAGTGCCATGGTGAATGGGGAATTACCGCCCCCACACACCTTGGAATGTGGCGGTAATTCTGCCATTCACCATGGCGGACTCGGTACGGTACCGGCGGCAACCATGGCGCTGATAGCGGCATGGTTACCGCCTACCATGTAATGAGCCACTCAGTGATTTATGAAAAAGGACCTTTGAGATTAAAGTCATCATCAGGAAGAAATCAGAGCAGAGGACACCGGGGTAAGGGCAATAACTAAAAAAAAGAAAGAAAATGAAGCTCTTCTTGAATACGATGCGCTCTTCTAGAATATGATGCACCCCAGTGATGAAAAAGAAACCAAAGAAAATTCCATCTTGGTGGGATTCAGTTTTAGTGATAGTGAAGACATGATAATGATGTTTTATTTATATAGCAGTTACGCTAAAATGCTTTACATAGAACATATTTACATATAACATCACCCAAACAAAGTACTCAATTATCGACCTTGGCAGGATGAAAGGCTGAGATGTCTTTGCCAGGATTCGAACCTGGAACCTGCAGATCAAAGCAGCAAGCGCTCAACCCGCTGAGCTATCTTACTATTGAGTCTGTGATAGTACCAAGTCAGTCCCGCTGGTGGACAACATCTGCCAGTGATGACACTCTGAGATCTAAATGAGTGTGTGTGCTGTGAAGAGACCTGCGCTATCAGCTCCATGTAATTGTTAAAGAGCACTGAAGAGAGTATAGCGTTTTGTGGACAGCCAAACCACTTGGTAGTGTGGCATGACCTGGTGGTACCTGCATGTACACATTGTGTTTAGGCCATTCAAGTACAGGCCCAACCAATTCCATGCAGGTGAACTGGATGGTAATCATTGCCTTGCCGCTCACCCAAAGGTCACTGAGAAACCAAGAAGCACCAACAGACATCAATAAATCAGGAAGCACCAACAACCATGCCATGTGCATCCTAGATGCCAAGTCGCCCTGGCATCTAGGATCTGGATGGCATCCCCCACTACCTGCGGTGCTGTTGCCTCGTTACTGCACCCAGGATGCAAGCCTGAATGATAATCCCTAGGAAGGCTGAGATTGGATATGGAAAGGCGAATTTGTTCTGCTACCCAGTACTGCTCCACGAATTTTATGAAGAAAGGCACAAGGTGATGGGCTGAAAAGTACAAAGATTCGCCAAGTCAGAGGTATGTTTTTTTTACCCCTCAAAATTGGCAGCATCTGCCCTGCCTTTCACAAATCTGCATAAATGCCCTTAGTAAGAGGAGGCATTTATTAATGAGAGCCACAAGGGTCGCAATTTCCTCAGGCATTTCATTACTGCAGATGGGATGAGATCATCTTCATAAGATGCTGGCTTTAGTGAAGCCAGAGCCTGATCAGGGGAACCATCAGCGAAAGGTTCAAAGGGATCCCAGACGGGGGCAACCCGAGGAGAGGCTGCAATGACTGAAGAAACAGGGCAAAGTCTTCTAACATTAGGCTATGTTGTCTTGATTTACGCAGTGAGTTTTCTTTGTATTTTGTGTATTCTTTTTTATTGTTTTACATTAGTTATATGATGTCTGTGTATGCGTGCACTGTTTTATGGACTGCAATAAACATGATGACGATAAATGACTGGAGTAATTACCTTTATGATTTTGGCAGCAATGATATTTTGAATAGTTTCATTTTGTTCAGAAGAATAAAGATGAAATGCAGTAATATTTTACAACCCTAAATAGTTCCCTTGGCCTTTTCAGTGCACAAGAAACTTGATTTAGCAAAAAACAGATGTTACCATAACCTCATCGACAAGGAGGACAAGCACTAAAAAGTGGCCGCAAGCTGACATTTAGTGCTTGGCAAAGCTCCACAAGAAATAAATACATTTTCAATACAGCAAAATTATGTGACCCAAGCACTACTTCTCTGCAGGAGAAAAGGGATGAGTAGTGGTTAAATCCACCTACTCAGCCCCACACTACCACCAAACCAGCCGTGATCCCAATCATAAAGGTAAAACAGACACAACCCGACCGGTATACCTCCTCTGTCTCTTTTGGTACCGTGGGTCGAGGGCAGGCTATAACTTCAGGAGGGGTGTGAGCTGGTAACAGTAGCAACCCAAACAGCTAAAGTACAATGGTTAAATAAAAAATAAATAAAACTCCAATCAAAGGTTTATAAAAATAGACACTTTTAATGAAACAATAGTAATGCAATCAACTAACTAGAAAACACTTAAAAAGACACCCCTGTAAAAGAAAAAAAACAGAGAGTGCAGACTTTTGTGGAAGGGTTATCTTGGTAGAAGAGCAGAGGAGGTCAGGCAATCAGATTTGGCAACACCGCCTATGTTCGATGCTCTTGGAAGAAAAAGGTGGAGAAGGGGGGCTTGAAACCCACGCCAGGGAGCTTAGCCAGCACCAACAGGGGATTCTGCACTTCCAGAGAACATGATCCTGATTCCATTTCAGCTAGCAGTGTGGCCTTTCTCTAGCAGCAGTCAGTCCTACCATTCCCTAGTCATAGTTAGGCGACTGACCTCACCTCTACCGTGGATGCCTTCTGTCTTCACCTCTATGGCAGATGACTTTGGAATCAACTGCACTTCTGACAGAGCTCCGAAACAGTATTCTTCTCTTGATGGTCCAGAGATTAATCAAAGTATAAGGGGATATCGCTTTCCTTTTAAAAGTAAAAAGCCAGTGTGGCATGGTCCAAAGCAAGAATAAGCTGAGGAGTAAGATCCAGGTTGCTGTAACAAGTGCCCTTTGCCTTATGACATCACAACCCAAGTATATTGCCTGCAGGAAATGGAGGAGACAGGAAAGGGAAGAGAGCCCCAACAGAAACCAAGATGGTACAACCCTTCTCTCAGCCCACCACTCTCTTCTGGCTAATTCTGTCCCTTTCCAGTGCCTGCTGACTTCAAAGGGACTCCAGTGGTAGACACCCTCCATTGAAGCATCCCTTCCAGTTAGACCTCCTCAGGGAAGTTGCTGTACCCTGGGGGTATGTGTTACCCTTCCTGCAGGAGAGTCAAAGGGGCAGCATCCTGGCAATTATTCCACCTAGCATCTGCAGAGACAGTCATGACAGGCACTAATATATATCAGTCCTTTCATTGCTGGGCACTGCACAAAAAACATGCACTAGTATGATATCACATTTCTATGGCTGTATAGTTGTGTACTCTTTACAGTCACCCTGTAGAACTAGACATGGTTATATGTCCAGATGTATGTGCTACCAGACTGACTAAGGCATACAATTATTGTAATTAGATCAGAGGTGCAAAATATTAAAAAAGCCCTGCCTGCACTAATTTTGTGTTCCAGCAGTAGTCAGAAATGTACATGTGACCTTTGAACCTGCTCTATGCCACTGCAGTGCTGGTGCTGTAGATGTCAGGAGACTGATTACAGCAAAGGCACATGCATACTATGGTTTCAGCATGAAGCATTTATGAAAGGGGGATCTGTTTATTGGACCTCTGTTTCAGAAACAAAAAAACCTGCATCATTTTATGTTACTAAAAATCCAAAAAGCTTGGGCTATTCCATCCTATCACATGAGCATTCTGTCAAAGTTTATCATCATCTTTATCTGTTAAAATCAGAGGTGTTGCTCGGGGGAGGGCAAAGGGGCTATAGCCCAGGTCTTTTAGTTGTATGCCTGGATAGAAGCTCATGGGGTACAACCAAAAGGCTAGCTAGCACCAAGTCCTGACAGTCCCGACATTAGCGTAGCCCTAGATCTTTTCCAGACCTAGCAACACCCCTGGTTAAATGCTATGCTATGATGTGTTAGGAGGTGTTTATACTGCACCAAATCACATGAGGGTTCTTCATATCCTGTATACTTTTAGAGAGGCTCTGACAATCGCAAAATTGTGAGGAATATCCGTCTATAAAATGTGGAGGTTTTTCATAATGTACATCTAGTTAAAGTGATAATCACAATTTCTAATAGCAGAAGTTTATAACAGTTAGCATGTGGAGAATGTTTGACACCGCCATTATGTTGTGATGGCTATTGCATCCTGTCTAGCTGAGGGTTTGTCGCAGTTTGTTCCAGGTCATATAGCTTGTGTAATGTCCTTTTTCATTGTGACTGTTTAAGTCTTGCCAACCGTAAGCAAAGTAATACAGAATGCATGCAGTGAGCGTCAACCCTCTGCTTTTGTTATGCATTTGTCAAAGTTTGAATATGTTCGGGTGTCTGACAGTTCTTGACCAACTCTCCTTTGTCGAAACCTGTACATGGTTTTTCACTGCCTGTATATGCATACATGCCAGCATGGCTCATTCCAGAAGTGGAATGCTAGTCCAGGTCTGGTCTTGACATTGCATTCTGCCACCTGTAGTCTTCGACTGGTGATGGGGAAATCCGGGCCTATAAGTCCTAGAATGCAATGTTAAAGCCAGGACTGGACTAGCTTCTTCCGAATGAAATGGGGAATGGTTGGTGTTTATTGGTCATGGCAAGGCTTCACTACAGCCCGTAGCTCCTGAGTCCATTTCGCATTCTAAATTAGATGAGGAGGGGTTTCACAGTCTGTAAGGGATTGTCTTCTGCTTGGTCTGAGGAAGGATTGTGGAAAAGGTCTCTCTCTCTGTGTATGGTGGTTCACTGTCTGCATTTAGGGAGTGTTTTTCAAAGTCTGACTTTGCCAAGGTCTGAATATGTGAGGGAATGTCACTTGATCTGTATGGTAAAGACCACAGCATACATTATGCATCGTGTGTTTATGATGAGGGTTTCATGTGGCGGAAGTTGACCAGGTTGATACGCTTTTGAGATACAAGGCCCTTATAAATGATGGCCACCAGGTTATTCGCTGTGTGAATGCGCACCATCTACTTGTCTTCAAACATTCATATGACTGACTCGTTGCTCCACATAAGCAACTCCTTCGGGAGCATTTCAGTTGGAGGCTTCAAGCCGTTTGGAGAACCTTTATGAAGAGTAAAGAAACTACATCAATAGTTTTTACACTCAGTCATATGACCTAAGAGTAAGTGTCGGTGGTTATCTATATATGTACCACCACAGACTCTCAGGCACTCTCCCGGTCTCCCAACCCCCTTATGATGGGCTCACCGGTTGTGCAACTTCTTCTCTGCCTTTCCTGCTCTTCTATGGGTCGTTCAGTGGCTCTCAAGGCTTTGCTTACAACCAGCAGTGCGCTCCAGCAGCATCTCTGTGCCGGCTTCCCTCTCTGGCTCTCCTCACCAGCTTCGGTCATCCGCCTTGGCTCCCTTCATTGACCTGCCTTCTGCCATGGCCTCAGAGCTCGCTAGGACACGTCACAGGTTTTCACACTGACTTCTCTCAACCTGCTGCTCTCGCCAGGGCTGCCACAGCACCCACAACACTCGCCAAACTCCCAGCCACGGCTCAGAAGAAACGGTCTCCCTCGCCCTTGTGTTGGCAGGATTTTAAATGTCCCGGCATCTTTTGGCTTCGATCAACCACTAGAGCGCTCGTCTAGGTTGGTAGTTCCAGTGTTCTGCATTAGTCCTTTGTTCTTCCTCGTCGCAGTCTATCTGCAAAAAGTATTATGCTGAGTCCTAGTGTCCGTATAAAGTGGTTGGACTGGGTCTATACTACAATGGGTCATATATGTTTTGGAATTCAATGATTTAACATACCCTGTGTGGAAAGGGGGATCCCATGTTCCTGCCAGGGAGTCTCTTTCCCCTCCCTCAGGTAGCCATCCCCAGGGTCAGGATCAGGTAGCGGCTACCCTTCCCTGTCCACATGGGATGAGAGTTACCTTGGACTGGGAGTGATGGCATGACTAGATTCATCACACAGGGCAGATAAAGGCAGGCTTCTTGATGGCTGTTGCAGGGTCCCAAATATTGGCTCTCTCTAAAGGTTGCATGGCACTAGAATGGGTAAAGACGGACTCATCAGAACACGTGCTTTGGCTATTAAAGGATGGCAGCTCAAAAAACAGGGAATAAAAACAATAATCACTGCACCTATCTGCAAGGGTATACAAGGTTTATTTCATGCAAAAGGGGTCTCAGATGGTCCCATAGAAACAAACTGACACTTAGCTTTCTGATTTTCCAAAAGGTTACAGTTTATATAATTCAGTCATATGGCAAATTTACAATAGTATGCATAATAATGAGTACAGCATAATCCCACCACCGTCATTGGCTACCGCATATAGAACATGATAATCCCCCCCTGTAGTCCCTTGACCGATTGGCTACATCTACACTACCCCCATTCTGCTAGACACGTGGCCCGCTACATTGCCACTGTCGAACCCAGGTATACGTTTGGTGGGTTCTAATCAATAGATTTGAAAATACATGTATATGTGCTGTATATTTTTGTAATTTACTGTAACTACTGCTTTTTGTAACATGTTTAAGAGTATGCGCCCATTTGCCCCTGGGCCTTGGTTTTTTGCGCTTTATAAATAAAATTAAATCAAATCAAATCATGTGATGTGCACCCTCCTGTTCCAGATGCAATCAAAGTAATGTGGCAACACCAACTCTGCTTTAATTAGACAATAGGCTTCCTCATTAGCCCAGACGCCATGGAGCACACAAGCTGCACTCCTGACCTTGTAGTGAATTTATTAGCATCACCTCCACTCCTTCTGTCGCAAATCACAGGATATTCCAGGCACGGCTCCCCCATTATCTCCTCCCAAGCTCAGGAGCCCAGGGATGACATCACCAGAGCACCGCTATCGAGTCGAATTTTAAGGATTTGGTTGCTTACGTTGTGTGTCTAGGTGTAATTCATATGCGGTCTCTGCTATGGGATGAGGGCAGTAGTGTTCTAAATCTTTGCCTGGCTCTTTGGCATCACAGAGCCTCGTGCCCTATTCTCATCAATTTGTTCTTCGGATGACGCATCCCTTCCTGCTTTTACCAACTAATATTCAATTTCCACTAGGTTCGGGGCCCGCAGCTGGATACAATTAGTGTTTATCTGCGCACCAAGGGTGACTTGGACCTTGACTTCTCTCTTGGGAAACGAGAAAGGGGATTTGTTTTTGGAGCTGAAAACCCAGAGCCACAGCTCCAGACCAAGGCCTGCATTCACTTTTGTTGATCGTGTGCTAGGCTTTAACATTCAAAATGGTGGCACATTTGCCAAGTTAATACACCAACCTCGCCTCTACCACACTGCCTTTATGACTCCATCTTACGCTTATTTCAATCGTTCCCACACATCATGCTATCGTATGTCACTAAAATACATCAACTAAACACTGACCTATAATTCTGCCCTATTTATGACCTATTCAACCACAAGATGAATGCATTTGTTGCTTTTTCTGTGTTGCTATATTGAAGTATCTAATATGTAGTAGACCTAACTAAGACAATTTATGCACTGTCATCGGCACAACCTGTACTTGTATCCCAACAGCTACAAGCCACAATTTGGTGATGCTTAGAGTAGGGGATTTTATCCTAAATGTAGACATCATAGGAACATGCCAAGTGCCTAAACCAGTCACATCAAAGTGCATCTGACTGAAACCTCCAACTGCTCATAGATTGGCTGAAAATGGTCCACACATCTCTGTGGTTTAGAGCAGGGCAATCTGGCTTTCTGGTGGAAACCCTGCCATCACATGATCTTGAACAAAGGAAGAGGTGAACAGAGGGTGGCTCACGCAAAGTTGCTAGGGGTGATCTTTTTCCTGAGTGTGGCATCTCCAAGCCTTCACCACCACCCGAATGTCTTCTTATAAAGGATGAAATCTACAAACACCTTTTTATGATATTTTCTGGTTAGGATCTGTGCATGGCAGTGGGGTGAAGTCTCACATATCCTCCCTGAATATTTTGTGACCAGCCACTGCCATCTGATTGAATGCCATGCTGCAACCTTTTGTACTGAGGGAAACGGATACCCGTTGAATTAAACAGAGCCCATACTATTTTAGTTGGGCTGCATCCCTCCATTATCCTCAATATGATATGAAAGGTTATTTATAATGCAATTAATATCGAGAGGTTTCTAAGCGCAGACCAGGGATCGAACCTGTGTTGCTCCGTGTCGTCTTGCTTCCAAGGTGAGCACATTGCTCCCGAGACCCAACTATACAATACCAATAGAAGCTACATTTTACATAATCTTGTATCATCATGTCCCAAAGGACCTGTGCAATGCACATCCAGTTTGCTGCTCCACACTTGTTGGAGGAGCTTAAAATGGTCAGGTATTTCACAATCTAAATAATGTCGCTGTGTCACTGCCTGCATCAGGTGATAGTTTCTCACGTGGTATGCAGAGTGTCACATTTTCTTTCTGCTGAAGGTTTTTCGTTCTGTGATACAGCCCCTCGTGTTGCCCCATATCGATGAGGGGGACCTTTCGAAAGGTACCTTGCATCCTCCTTCCATGCGGCTGCATGGGTGGTATATGAAGTGAAGGGTTTTGATGGCATCTCCTGTTCCAACTTTCCTCCACTGGCTACCTCTGGAGCTTAGAATTATTTTCAAACGGTGGTGCATCACGTATTTCACCACCACCCCGGCCGACTATTTATCTGCCACATTGCATGCTGGGTAACACTCAACCTCGCATGGATGGAATCAGCTGGGTATTTTTATCATAAAGGTAAGGGACAGCCAGGCTCAGCGGCTGGTTTTTCCTATTGCAGGTCCCCGGTTCTGGAACTCCCTTCCTGCAACTTTGAGCTTGGCCCCATTCTTTTGGGTTTTTGACATGGTTTGGAAGTGTCTTTATTTCCCAGAAAAGCGGCCCGGATTACTGCCTTCTGGCAGCTCCATGAGCTGTGCTACACGGTCCTTGTTTTACTATTCTTTGTAGTCCCAGTCATCCTCTCGCCCTGCTACTTTGATTCTGCACTTGTTGTCAGTGGTAGAAGTGTACCGAAAAAAGTAGTGGAACTGTGGACTCGGCAGAGGAGAGGGTAGGCAGAAGCATAGGGCAACATGTGACAAGGTGTTGCGGCCGGGGCATTGCAATAGTCTAAGTGACTGGTAACTAAGGCTCCTATTACAACTTTACACTTGCACAAGGACATGAATGGACAAATCCTCTTTATAGAATGGTGCATATGGTTGTAAAAAGTAGAGGAATGGTAAACAGAAAAAAATTAAAGTAGTGGAACACCGCTCCCGACAGTTCCCGCTCACTTCGATCACTGCTTGTTGTGTGCCTGATCTGCACAGCGCTGTGTATGCCACGGGGCCAGGTTCACGTGCAATTCAATACAAATAAACCGTTGTTCGTTTACTATTAATTTTGTAACAGTAGCTAATTTTTTTCGTCTTTCTCACTCATCTTTCCTTTTCTGTATATTATTTTTTTCATTTTTGTATTCCTTTTCTCTGTGCTTTTTCTTCCCTTCCCCCTTCGTCGCGTTTGGTTTGTGTTCTACATTCCCTGCGCTTGTTCTTTTCTTCCCCCACTCCACGTTCTGTTCCATCTTCTCACATTACTGATCTCTGCTCTTCTCCCTCTGTTCCTTGCATGTCGCTCTCCTTGCCTTGCTCTCCTCCCTTCTCCCCGCTGCCTCTCACTGTGATGAAATAACCTCCACAACCCTGCCCCCCCCACCACGCATGGACAGCACTGAGCAGCAGCTTGCCTGTTCAGCTCAGCCTCTGTGCTCCCTGATCTCTCCTTCACTCCTCCATCTGTTGTGGCAGGTGCCTCAGCTGTGACTGCCCTCACCTAGGCTGCCTTGAAAAGCCTGCTGGCATCTTTAGCATTCACACTTCCTGATTCGCTTTGCATGATTCTGCAGCCGCGTGCCGCTTTACTGCAGGATCTCGCGATAGCAGCTCGCCCATCACATCACCTCTGCGTGCGTTAACGGGCCACGTAGCCTTTAACAGACTAGAAATACTTAAGTTTGCCTTTGTCTGCTTCGCTTGTGTTCTTTCTTGTGTAGGTTGTTTCTTTCCTTCGGGTGCCTTTAAGAATTGTGTTATGATCAGTTGCGGCCTTAGGGCAGGGTGGGCAGGGCGGGCAGGGCGACCGCCTTGGGCACCATTAGCCCCCTTGCCACCCCAGCTCGATGTAGTCTTTCTAGTGCTCCCCCGAGCTGGCGTAGTGGGCGATGGCACGGCAGGTGCTCTTTTGTTATTAAATGCTTTGCATCAGCACCCTGTTTGGATGATTACGTCCCCACTCCGATGCGGGAGTGAGGTGGTTTGCATTGCAATAGCGGGCTCAAGCCTTAGCGTGAGCGTCCTATTCAAGTGATTAACTCCCTGCCAGGCGCCAGAGTGGGGAGTTTGAAGAAATATGGGCCGCTCCTGCCCCCGCCCCTCCCCCCTGTTGACCAGAGGCACACGGGGAGGCGGGTGGGTGCCAATTCGGTCAAGGCGCATCAGTCGCTAAGGCCGGCCCTGGTTATGATGACATTGTGAGCGTGAAACACACAATACACCATGTAGAAGTAACTTCCCGTGGGCCATTCCTATATATATAGAGTAGACTCTTGTGAGGGGGTAACTGGGAGAGTGGGTAGCGGTTTTACAGGCCTCAGCTGAACTCGGCAACTGAAACTGATTTGTATTACTTCTTGCATAGCCACTCACGGGTCTATAGCTTGCAGAGAAATTGAAGATCTTAGGCAACTCGAGAAGATGTTGCAGCCAGGAGCTATTCCAACTCCCAGTCCCAAGCTTCCACAGTCAGCCTTTTTTGGAAAGGATCTTTTTTAGGTGCTGCTGTTTGCACATTGGAATGCGCTTCCTCCAGAAATCTGTGCCACTCCTGATTACTTACTTGCAATTTAGAAAAGTTTTCAAGTCCTGGTTTTTGAATTCAATATTTTAGTACTTATAGTGGTCTGTATTTTTGGAATGCTCTTCACCAGAAGCTTATTATTATTATTATTATTATTATTATTATTATTATTATTATTATCATTATTATTAGTATTATTAGTATTATTATTACTATGATATGTATTGAGCGTGGACCTATCTTTGAGAAGCAACAGAACGCTTTACAGAGGTATACAACAGTACGGATTCATAACGGAGTGCTTTTCAGAGCTAACAACAGAACAGATATACAGCCGGGGTAGGATACTGAGGGGCACAGAGGAGGGGTACAGCTGTATAGGGTGACAGGGAGGAGAGGGCCGGGTGGCATCTAGCGAGTCAGGTGGCTCGAGGGGGGATGTGATGGCCTAGGTGTTGAGGCAGAGAGATTCCTTGAAGAGGTGGGTCCTGAGTTCTTTTCTGAATTGTAGGAGTGATGGGGGCGAGTCTGATGCTGATGGGAAAGAGGTTCCATAGTCTTGGGGCATAGGCAGAGAAGGCTTGTTTTCTGGTACTTTCCTTTTTGCAGTGGCGGATTTCAAGTCTTCAGTCTACTGGCCTCTGGTGGTGCACTGTCTGCCGGAGATGCTGAGTTTCTCTGCGAGGTAGCTGGGTGTCTTGAGGGCCACTGCCTTATTTTTTATTTATTTATTGGACATTGGTAAGGCCCCTATACAACAAATGGTTTTTCAAGGTAACACAAAACAAAAGAAAGTGGGGGGACTAGGGAGAAAGATAACGATAATGGTCCTACCAGGCCTTGTGACATTCGGATTGTGCAAGTGCAGTGACAAGAAGTGCGAGGGGGTGCCCGGTCTACAGGAAATGCGAAGTGCAAGGGTGGGAAGGGAAGTGCAGGGTAAGAGGGGAGAGTGCAAGTGAAAAGGTGGGGGTGTAGGAGGTGGAGAAGAGGGTGAGTGACAGGGATTGCATGGGGTGCAGGTCACCATGCTAAGTTATGTTACGTTATGTTGATTTATACCGCGCACCACTACCACCCAGAGGCAGTCTCCACACGCTCGCATGGCTCTAGAAGAAAAGGTGGTGGGGAGGTTAGTGAGGATAGAGTAAGAGGATAAGTTCAGAACCAGGAGTAACTGGTGTCTGTGAGTATTGTTTTTCATGTGGGGGTTGGTGCGTAAGGCTCAGTGCTTTGTAACCATATGAGTAAGAGTCAGTGCCTCTCATGTGTGCTAGTGTTTGTGTTGGTGTTAGTGTGTTGTGTGGTGTTGGGGTGGGTTGTGGGCGTGTGCACAGGTTAGGTAGTGTCTATAAGGGATCCAGAGTCGCTGGTGGCCGTAGCTGTAAGACTATTTGGTGTCTTGATGTGTACTTGCGTTGTTTGATTATTATTTGGACAATGTGTGGTGGTTCACTCTAGGTGTGCTGCCAGCATCTGAGAGATGGTAGGTGTGAACATAGAATTGATTCTTGGTTAGTTTATGTGTAGTGTGACTAGCCCAAGGTCTGGAGTGGTGGTGTCGGTTATGTCAGAGGAGCAGGAAAAGGAAAAGGGTTAGTAAGATTTCTGGTTTGTTGGAGCTTCTGGGGTGACTATTTGGTTGCCGCCTGATGGTATCTACCCAGGATATTTGGTTGTGGTTCATCGGCCCATCTTGTCTCCTCTCTCATTGTTTATCTGTGATTTTATTGCTGCCAGTGTCCCTTTG
The DNA here is from genome assembly GCF_040938575.1 of Ambystoma mexicanum. Lineage (NCBI taxonomy): Eukaryota > Metazoa > Chordata > Amphibia > Caudata > Ambystomatidae > Ambystoma > Ambystoma mexicanum. Next base: position 607,430,463 of record NC_090922.1, on the reverse strand, counting down.
CAGCTGTCATTGTCTGTTGAATAACCAGGTTTTGAGTTGTTTCCTGAAGGCAAGATGGTCTTCTGTGGTTGTAATTTGTTTGAACATGGTGACATGGCAACTAGATGTGAGAATGCTGTTCCACCCAAATTACTTTTTGGTAATGTCTTGCCTCTATTTGTAGGTCATTACTGGATCTTATGACCCTTCTTGGGTGGTACCGGCTAATCTTGTCTTGGAGGAATTCAGCTCCTTGTCTGGGAAAGGCTTTGTGTGCAATGCAGAGTGCTTTGAATTTGATGCATTGTTTTTACAGGTAACCAGTGTAGACTTTTTAGTGCTGGTGTGATGTAATATCTTATGTTTAGCCTTAATAGAATCCTGGTTGCTGTATCTTGCAACCTTTGGAGTTTCTTGGTCAGTCTTTCTAGCATTCTTAAGTAGAGGCCATTTGCGTAGTCAATTATTGTAAGTATCAGGGATATGATTGTGAGGGTTCTGTGTGGGAAGGAGAGATAGGGGAGTAATCCTCTGAGTAGTCATAGGAGGAAGAAGCATTTTTTGGTGATTGAGTTGAGTTGCAGTTCCAGGGCTAGTCTGATGTCCATTAGTATTCCTGGGTTATTTACTACATCAGTATTCTCCGGTTGCGTTCCCCTGCCGGCCAACTTGTCCAGTTGTGGGTTCCCTCTGTCGAATCCTGCAAATGAGAGCATTATTTCCTTTTTTTGCCGGGTTCAGTTTAAGGTTGTTCTTTGTCATCCGATTGTGGATGTCTGTGAGGCAGTTGTTGAGGCAGTTATTTTGTTGCTGCGAAGTTGCGGTTGTAAGATCGTGATCTGTAGATTGGGAGGAATGCTATGTTGGTTCGGTCGTTGAATTCAATCTTAATGAGGAGGGATTCACATTCTTCTACATCGGTTGTGATGAGTTGTATGTATGTATGTATTTTATTTTGTATAGCGCCGGTAGCCCGTGGGCAGCAGAGCGCTTGCACTTACAATACAGCAATAACAAGACAGACATAAAGTAACGAACACTGCGGCCTATTAGGGACCCCGAAACATTGCTTTCCCCAGCCTCTTCATCTGAAGAGGTATGTCTTCAGAGATGCTTGGATGTGTTCTTTTTGTATGATTGCAATTCTGCCTCCTCTTTGGGTTTTAATGTTGGCGTGTATTAGTTTAGAGTTTTCCGGTATGGCTTCCTTCCTGATGGGTTTGTAGTTGTCCGGTAACCAGGTTTCTGTAAGAAATAGTACGTCAGTGCCTCCTTTGTTTAAAAGGTCATAGATTACTTTTGAGTGTTTTGCCATGGATCTAATGTTGAGAGGAGGGGGTAGACTGTGCTGTGGGCCTGGTGCTCTGTAGAACTTGGAGGGAACCAGGCAGCCAGTCACTGCGGCACACAGGAGTGTTAGAGGGGGTGAGGGAAGGAAAAAAGGGAAAAGGCGGGTCTTGAGGAACTTTCAGAATTTAAGGAGATCCATCTCAAGCTTGAGAGGGGCATGGAGTCCATTCCAGAGGGAGGCACCTGCAGAGGAGAGAGATCTACCCTCACTCTCTGCTTAGAGAATCGTCAGATCTGCAGAGAGTTGGAGGTAGAGGACCAAAGAGCTCTAGCAGGGAGATATTTAGGGAGAATAAATCGGATGTAGCATGGTCCCATGCCCCAAAATGCCTTGTGGATGATGCAGAGTGTCCTGCACTTGATCCTAGCAGCAACCAGGAACCAGTGAAGAGATTTTAGGGCTGGAGAGATGCAGTCCCTGGGCTTGAGGCCAACGATAAGTCGTGCTGTCCTACTCTGGATTAGTTGAAGGGGCAAAAGGAGGATAAAGTGAGATTGAGGAAGAGGTTGTTGCAGTAGTCCAGCCTAGAGAGGACCAGACCTCTGTAGACATAGGGCCTCATTAGGACCCAAGCGGTAAGGGGTTTACGGCGGCGTAAACAGCGCCGACCCTTACCGCCTGATTCCGAGGTCCCTTAGCGCCATGGATGATTTAACACCTGCTTTTAGCAGGTGTTAAAATCCATGGCGTTAAGGGACCTTGTTGTTAATTACGCCACCGTAATTTACGGTGGCGTAATTAACGCCTTCCCCACTCCCATTATGCCCTATGGGGCAAAAATGGGAATGGGGAAGGGTAAATGGGGAATGGGGACTTACCGCCCCGCCAACCTCGGAATGGGGCGGTAAGTCCGCCAACCACCATGGCGTAAACGTAGTTTACGCCATGGTGGTAAAGGTATGACCCAGGCGGTAACTTACCGCCTGGGTCGTAATGAGGCCCATAGAGTTTCTGGGGTAAGGTGATGAAAGAGAGAATGCCTCTGAGGAGGTGCAGCTTATAGTGGGCCTTCTTGGCAAGGTCTGCGATGTGAGGAGAGGAGGAGAGAGAGGAGTCAAAGATGACACCAAGGTTTTTTGCCTCACAAGTGGGTGAGGGGAAGAGATGCATAGAGTGCAGCCAGAGGGTAAGAGGGAAGGAGGCAATAGGGGTCCCAATGAGAAGGATCTGAGTCTTACTGGCATTAAGGCAGACATCAGTGGCAGCACACCATGCTTAAATAGTAATCAGACAGTCAGGGATGACAGAGGAGGAAGAGGAGGCATTAGAGGGAAGCTTGAAGGAGAGCTGCATATAATATGCATTACACTGGAAGTGAGGAGAGAAGGAAGAGATCAGGTGGGCCAGAGAGGCAAGGTAGATGTTGAAGAGCACGGCAAGAGAATAGAATCTTGAGGGATGCCACAGGTGGAGAGTTTGATAGGGGAGAGAAAAAGTTCTGTCAGAGAGGAATGAGGTCAACCAGACCATTACCAGGCCTGTGATTCCAACAGTGTCACAGAGCCAATTTGTGGGGTGTGGCATGATTGACCATGTCGAAGGCAGAGGAAAGATCAAGGAGGATAAGTACGGATAGAGAGTTAGAATGGAGATTTGAGAGCAAGTCATCACAGGTGTAAAGTAGAGAGGTTTCCATGCCTCTGGCTGTTCTGAAGCTGGACTGGTGGACGTGGAGACAACCAAAAGATTTAATGTGTTGGACCAGGTGGGAGATGACCAGCTTCCCAGTGTAGTTTCAATGAAGTTAGAGCAGTAGTTAGCCAGGCAGGAGGGGTCACCAGAGGGCTTTTTGAGGAGAGGATGCACAAGGAAGTGCTTGAAAGGTGGCGGGGAGGCGTCTGTGGCAAAGGCTGATTACAGAACTCAGCCAAAGCTGGCGCAAGGTATGCACTCTTTCCCTTGATAGTTCTGGAGCAGCATGGGAGCACCTGTTTGGAAGACACTTTCATAGAGATGACTTGTCTAGAGACCTCCTCCGGTGCTATGGGCGAGAAAGAGGAGATTATGAGGGAAGGAGAGAGGGGGCAAGGTAGGTCTGAGAGCAGGGGAGGGTGGAGGGGGTGGAGTAGAGGAAAGTGACGACAGGATGTCCTGCATTTTAGTTAAGAAGTGGGAGGCCAGTGAGTACAGAGGGTCAGGGATGGCAGGAGAGAAGTGGAGACTGCAGTAGGATTGGTGAGTTCCTTGAAGATTTTAAACAGTTCTCCTGTGTTGTTAGTGGCCCCAGAAATGCAGGCTTGGATATGGGCCCTCTTCTTCGAGTGGATGGGGAGTCTATTACCTTTGGAGCAGGTGGAAGACCAGTCTATCAGAGGATGTGCCTGATGCCTGCCACTTCTGCTCAGCCACTCTGCACTTGAACTTCAGAGAGGCAAGACCGGAGTCATAATACGTATTACGCTTGGATGCATGCATCATGCGGATCCTCATGACAGGGGCAGGGATGTCAAGGGTGTTGGTGACATAGAGGTGAATATTAGCAAGGCCAGAGTCAGTGTGGGAGTATGTGGCAGGAGTGGGAGGGGGAATGAAAGTGGTGGCAAAACTAGCAACTGACACTCGCTCCATCAGTCGAATGACGGAGAAGGAGACTGGCAGTGCAGGCAGAGGCTTAGCCGAGGGACCTAAGAGATTCAGGTGGGAGGACAAGAGAGCATGGTCAGACAAGGAGAGAGGTGTAGTGAGAGTGTTTGAGATAGGAATATCTTCTGGGATGAGAGCATCCGAGGTATGGCCAGCTGAGTAGGTCGGGCCAGAGGGATGAATGGTGAGGGTAAGAAAGTCACAAAGGCTGTGGAAGAGACCAGTGGCTGAGTCAGGAGAGTCAAGGTGAATATTGAAGTCTCAGAGGAGGAGAAGCTTGGAGGTGGCGGCACGGAGAGAAGAGGTGAGGTCAGACCACTCTGAGAGGAAGAGGGAGACCGAACCAGGGGTCCTGTAGATGGTGGTGATAGTTAACGAGATGGTTGGAGAGACACCAAGCCTGCAGATGAGGCATTTGAAGGAAGAGTAGGTCTGAGTGGGAATGATAGTAGCAGGAACCCATTCAGGGAAGATCAAGGCCACTTCGTTCCAGACTGGTTAGTCCTGGGCTTAGAGAGGTTCTTGTAGCCTTCCAGGAGGAGTGTGTCAAAAGCAGTGTCAGAGCTGGCAATGAACCATGTCTCAGTGAGAGCAAAGATGTCAAGGTCAACATCTGCAAGAAGGGGACAGATACCAGAGGAGTGTTAACAGCAGAGCGAGAGTTGAGGGTAGCTAGGTGAAGCTGGTTGCTACCTTTAAAGGTCTTCCGGGTAGGGGTACAAGGATGTGGTACACCCGTCAGTGGAGGAGAAGGGGCAGGATTGGTGGCAGATGCAGTAGTGGCAGGAGAGGGGAGGAAGTTGATGAGAGATTGAAGACGCCTATCAAGAAGAAGGAGGATGGACTGAGAGCCCTGGGCCATGACAGTGTCATTCTGATAGACATTAATGATGCACCTAGAGGATGAGAAGCATGTCAAGAGTACTTCCCATATGGTGCCACATTAATGGGCGATGAAGAGAAAGGGGAGAGGACAGAGACCATGTGTGGGGTCCATAGGTCCGGAGAGGGAGTGACAAAGAGGATGTCTGTGACAGTCTCCCTGGACGAAGCATTGAGGTAGGTGTCATCGCTGTGCAGGCCTGGATTGGAGACCAGGACATATTTTTTGATCTTTTCTCTTCCAGACTTTGAGAGAAAGGCAGGGTAGATGATAGAGTAGCAGTTAGAGTAAATGAGAGGGATGGAGAGCACCATGGAGGGAGAGAGCAGAGAGTTGGAAAGGGGGAGAGTGAGAGAGGGAGAAGTTGCACTGTGACACTGCACAATGCACGACAAACTCAGCAGGTGGCCTAGCAGCAAGACATTTGCAAACAAATCATATGCACAAGGCATCCTCGGTCGCCAAAAACAGGGTTCGTAGCTACCTTCAAGCAAATTATAGTGGCTGGTTGTTGCCCTTTCCCAGAAGGTTTCAGCAGCAACTGCCACTGTGCCATTGAGTCAAGCCACTCAGACCAGGGTGAAAAGCAGAGACAGGACAATTATAGGGGGGCATGAAGGGTGACAAGTAGTTCTTAGCTGAGTGAGATGTAGCCGAGATAACTTGAGGTGCTACGAGTCAGAGGTAGCTGGGCCTCCCACTGCTCCTGCAGCAGATTGGATGGAAGGCAGACCTCAAGTAAAACAGACCCTGCTGCAGAAAATGCGCAAAGTGCATTGAATCACCAATCGCAAGGCACTTCTTGGAGCAAGGACATCTAATTTTAGTAATTGGGCTTGGGGGGCAGGTGATTTGTGCGTGCACTGGTAGCCAGTGAAGGTGGACGAGGGCTGCAGTGATGTGGTCGTATCTACGCAGACCCTTGATGAGGCATGCAGCTGCATGTAGGACACTTCTCACGGGCCCAAAGGAGGATGACTCGAGGCCTTCAAGGAGGGCATTGCCCCCATCCAGGTGGGATACAACAGTGAATCTGAAGCTGTCCGGAGGTAGGAAAGGCTTGACTTTCTGCAGGATGGAGAGCTGATACCAAGCTGTCTGAATGTTCTTAGCTATGTGTATCTTGAAGCAGAGGTGTTTGTCGATGTGGCACCCAAGGGACTTGGCGCAGGAGGAAAGTTTGGGTCTGAAGCCCTCAGGGTTCATGGTTGATAGCCAGGTCTTTATGCCTGGATTAAATCTGAGTGCAAGGGAGGCTTGTACCAGGCTTGCAGAAGCCCCGTTGGATCATAAGAGGGATTTGAAGATGATACACTTGAGAACAGGCAGACAGTGGGGAGATTGAATAGCAGTGAGGGGTGAACAGTAGCGTTCTGGATACGTTGGAGTCTGTAAAGTATGAATAAGCAGAAGACTAAAGTAAGCACAGTTTCCATATTCCAGCCTGGGTGAGATGAGGCAGTGTGTGGTTATCTCTTTTGCTAACGGCAGGACATTGTGTAAAAACATCTGCATTTTCATCAAGTGAGTGCATATCTGCAGGTTTAACACCAGGGAAAGTTTGCCTGAGGTGGTCACCAATAGCTTGTCATGGTGAATGGGGACAGCATAGCATTTGGTTGAAAGTAGCAGGGTGAGTGGTGCTAGTGGTCTGGAGACAATGCAAACATTTGCCTGTGCTTCTAGCTCACAATGGGAAGGGGTGCTGAATGAAAGGTGCCATTTGGAACTTTTTAATGGCCAACGTTTCCTTTCTGCCTTAGATTGTGGCACTGCACAGCGTGGACACCCTAAAGAAAATCATGCTTCCTCCTTGCCCAATCAGACCCCTGATCCCACCCCCCCAACCCCTCCCCTGCTGGGGCCTCCCAGTGGCTGGTCAACTATTATGATGGGAGGGCGTCCTCTACCCTCCCCTCCACACTATTCCAGGTCCGGAGTCCCCCGAAAGGGGATCCTTGTGTCCACATGGTCCTCCCCCGAATCCCCCAAACTCGGAAATTCTGGGTGAGTGGGAAGAAAAACACACAATGCAGCCAGATGTCAAGTCGGTGCGGGTCCAGGTTGCAGGAGCACAGTGGCAAACAAATCCCCAAGGGTGAGGCAGAAATCTATGCTTAATTTGCACTCTGGCCTCGCCTTTATGCAGGACTTGTGTACAATCGTGCCCCCTCCGAGCCGAACCCCAGCCCGCAAAGCCGGACTTCCCCACACTGGTGAAACCAGTTTGCTCTGGTGTCTAGTCGGCACCACCAGCAACTCCAGCCCCAGCCAGCCCCTCGTCCCCCCCAGCCATCCCAACCTGGCATCCCTGCAAAGGGTGGGTCTTTTGCCTTTTTGGGCTCTGCAAGGGGGCACTGCCAAGGCAGGAGTGAACACACTAGATGCACATTTTGCATGCCACTCTGGCCACATTTTTATTAAAACATAATGAAACCAAAATTGTGAATTTCCCCATATAAAACACCCACGCAATAAGATGTTTACACTGACAGGTGTTCCAAGCAGACCATGACTCCTGCTCCCAATGGCGGCGCATCATGGTGAGGCCCCTGTCCCTTCCCCTGGAATTCCTGCAGTTTAAAACGGGACAAAGCATCAGCCGCATTGTTATGAATGCCAGGCACGTGTTTAACCCAAAAGCGCACATTTCCAGACAGACACAACAACACCAACCTCTTCAATAACCTTAACACCATTGGGTACGCTGCTCTTTGCCTTTTAATGGAGCAGACCACAGACATACTTCAGGCAAGATCAACATTAAAAAGACAAAACGACTCTGGCGGTTGAGTTGGTGCGGGTCCAGGCGGCATGAGCATAGTGGCACGAAATCCCCACGGGTGAGGCAGAGAACTGTGCTTACCTTGCACTCTGGCCTCCCCTTTATGCAGGACTTTTGCGCCATCATCCCCCCTGCCTCTCCACCGTGCCCGAGCCAGCGAAGCCAGCCTGCCTCACGCTGGTGATACCAGCTTGTTCTGTTCTGCCACTCCAGTACTCCGGTACATCCCCATTCTCTTTTCAGCCCCCGTAGGGCTCAATGGGAATGGGGATGATGCTAACAACGTACCCGTTAACCCAGGCGTCCTTAGCGGGTCCCGCGAGCAGACCCCGTAATGGGGCGGTAAGGGGTTAACGGCTCCGGCAGCTTTACCGGCACCATTAACCCCTTACTGCCCTCCTCGTAATGAGGCCCCTTGTCTTTTTTCTGAATTCCTGGGGGACATTCACAGTTCTGCTTCAGGAATTTTGAGCATGCTGCATTCTCGGAAATCTGTTCCAGAATATCCTGATTGCTCCTGGAATAACAGTTAAAAAGTGTAGTGTACAGTGGCTCGTGGAGCACCCAGTGAATGTTTCCCCGTGCCTCCCTCTGTGACATTTGAGGTTAATCATGAGGTTTTAATGCACAAGGAACTCCCCTACTCTCTCTAGGTAGTAGTTTGCCTCCCTCGCAGAGAATTTGAGTAGGGTGATTCGCTGGCTGGGTTAGGGTTTGTTTTATGGCACTGTTACCTTTACCATCAGTTGGGTGGTGGGCAGAGCATGCGGTTGGTACTGTGACTGTCACAGCCCCCACACAGATATGATCCTGCTTGTTGTATAACCTTTAAATCAGGTAGAATCTTGCTTCTAAGAACTCCCAAATGAGTTATATAGCATTACATTTGTCTTTAAAACATCGGGCCATTTTCAGATAAAGCTATCATGTCTGCATGACTACAGCTTTCAGGAAAGCCTCTGGGGAGCTTTGCTTATGAAGATAGGCAATAACTTACACGAATGGCGCAGAGTACCACTGACGTTATCTAAGTACTGCATTTTCATTGTGTCCACATCTTGCGGTTGAAGTCTCAGCAGTGTTCGCCAAAGTGACAGATTTGTATGTACGTGTTATCCTGCTGCTGCATGCTGGGAATAACCATTGCATGTTATATTATGTTAGAAACCTTTACAGCGTGCACGTTTACCCGAAGGCATCTTGGCGCAAGGATTGTCCAGGTCACAGCACGGAGTATCAGCTAAAAAAGAAAGGTTTTCAGAGCACGCCTAAACGAGAGATGGTTCTCCATCCCCTTAAGACATGTGGGGAGGCCATTCCATAGTTTGGTGGCTGCGAACAAAAAGGCTCGACCCCACCACTCTGGAAAGATGAACTCTAGGGATGACCAAGAAATTGGCCACACTCGAGCGGAGTAGACGAGCCGGAATGTAGCGGCAGAATTCTTCCCTCAGATATTCAACCCCATGTCCTGACACTGCCCAGTGAACCAGGCAAAGAGATTTAAACTTGATTCTCTGGGCAACCGGAAGCCAGTGGAGATCACGCAGCACTGGACTAATGTGGTCTGCATACAGCGAGTTGGTTGCCACAGACAGAAAAGTTGAGAGCAGAAGTGACTGACTCCTCTCAGAAAGAAAGGAAGTCAACCATGCCAGGACGGCTCCAGACAGGCCTGCTGTGGCGAGCCGTGAGACCAAGATGGAGTGGTCCACAGTGTCGAAGGCCGCCGAGAGTTCTAACAAAATAAGGGCCCACACACCAACCTGATCCACCAGCATGCTCCAATCATCCACCACGGAGACCAGGATACTCTCTGTACCCCACCCCGGATGGAAACCTGACAGAAGGGAGTCAAGAAAAGAGGATGATTCTAGACATGAAGAATGAATAAGTGAGACAAGTGACTCAAGCAGCTTCATAAAAAAAGGAAGTATCACCGATCATTTACTGGAGCCTCGTGCTTCTGGAATAGCGAGTGTGTCAACGAGACATCCGAAACCAGTCAGTCCTAAAGGCAGTGCTTAGTTTGTGGGGGTGTTTGCCAGGACTCAGCACTGGCACTTATTTTTGAGCCCCAGCACTTATTGTCTCAGACTCCCTTTGATAATGAAGCGGTGATAGTCCGTGAATCCATCAACCACAATGAGCAGGTGGGAGCTGTAGTGTCACCCCAAATATGCTGACACTGTGGGGAGCATCAGTGGTGGGGAAATGGCCACCTGCAGTGTCACAGGAGTGCTAGAAAATATTTGAGACCTGGCATTTATTTTTTTTACAAATTAAGCCCTGCCTAAATGAATGTTCAGTGGCCTACACATGTAAGTATTTCTGCAACAATGAAGGGCCTGATTCAGAGGAGCCTTATGTAATGACGCAATCCCATTGAAAAATGCTCTGTGAATCAGGCCCAAAGTGCCTCTGTTGATGCCAAGAACCTGCCCATTCTCTCAAGAACGCCTCAGCGCCGGCTGCTTCCCACAACTGCATCAGTGTAAACCAAGCGATCACACCAAACATCCATGTAAACGCATCCTCCTTTCGGCCATATTAGTATGCCTGTGCATCGGTGCAAGGGCAATTAGCACTAGGGCAGAGATTGCCAAAGTGCAACAAACCTATCCTTTCCGTTCATGTTTGCCCTTGTGCTGATTGCACACGCACCAATGCAAAGTGGCAGTACTATAGACCTTTATGTTTGCATTGTTCAAACCTGCTAAATTGGTGACTGCAGAGATCAATACAAGTGTGTAATGCGCCTGTTCACAGGTCCGGTGGAGGCACTTGCGCTGTGTGCATGTTTCTGCAGAACCTGCATCCTTGCATATGGGATCTAAACCTAGGCACGGAATAGTGGGTGTCATACTCGCCTGGGGACACTTTTCCGCTAACGTGGCATCTCACGCATGTGTATCTTTGCTGTAGTGTGCATCCGGTCCAGTATGCAGTGGTAGCCAATCAGGACCACAGTTGTGTAGGGCGGCTGTGATTTTTCCGGGACAATCCCGGAATGAGCCCCTCTCTCCCCCTGTCCCGATGGGGTTTTTGATTTAAAAAAGAGAGGGTCCTTGTCTTTGGATAAAGGGAAGGTTACCAGCATGAAATGATTGAATATTGATGGCGGACAACAATTATAAGCCAAGCAAACATCGGAATAATTAACATTTTACATGATGTCCCTCTGACATCCCAGGCGTATGAACCCCCAAACTTTCACGTACTCACTATAGGCATTACCAGTTTGAGTCACACAGACTGACTAAGAAACCCCACAGATAGGAAAGCATGTAATATCAATCGGAGCAAAAGCTCCTTTCTTAATAAAATGCTTACATTAAAAATCAAAACTGTACAGTTTATTTGCAGGATAGCAGTTCAGTCCTGGAAATATTGCATGTACATACGGCAAAAAGGGGGCCGAGAGGGTCTGCCATGCTAGTCCTTTTATGTTTGTGGCCGGCCCGGTTTTTTATTTTGGAAATCTGGTCACCCTATCCACAGCAGATGTCGTTGGTGCTATTGAGTGATCTGGGCAATGGCGTGCCGCTGTATCTCCTGACACACACAGCTTGGCGCGCGACTTGACTTGTCCTTGTGGGAATGACAAGCTTCCGCCAGGAGGATGGTCGAGCCTGAGTCGTTTTCTGACAGGCCTTGTTTTAGATTACTGTCTCGGGGGGAGCATGAGAAAACAATTACATGTGTCGCAGTAGGGTCCAGACAACTGCAACAACTGAATCCTCACATGAGTGTGCTTGTTTCTGTCCCCAGGGGAGTGCGTGTGCTACGAAGGTTACATGAAAGACCCGGTCCACAAGAACCTCTGTATCCGGAACGAGTGGGGCACCAACCAGGGGTAAGTCTGAGTCGCCAAGACACTCCACACTCTGTCTATCTCCCATTCTTGTACCCAGGGCAGTTACTAGACAACTTGGTGCCCAGGGCAAACATAAATATGTTCCCCGGCCCCATGAGTTTGCGGCACACTCCCATGATGCAAACTTTGACTCGTTGCAAGCACTAGCTTAATCACTGCTCAAAATCAGTGTGCACAGACGCAGCCAAGCAGGTTCCTGAAAATGCCATACGTGGCTGCAGTGCAGCTGACCAAACATGAGGTGCTCAGGTACTGTGTCATATTTATACCAGGGTGGGGGAGTGGTGTTACAAAAAAATGCAATAAGGGACTGATGTGAAGACTAACTCCTTCATATTAAGAACTGGGACGAGGAAGAGGAGGGGACATGGAGGCAATGGATCATTATATGGATTAACGTTTATGTATATTTTGGCAAGGGGCAGAGGAGGAGCCTCTTTGACTCTCTGCCAAGTTTACAAGCAAAGTGTACAGTCACTTAGTTATATTGCACATTCTGACAGAGGGCTCCGGCCAGGCGCAATAGTTGCCTGTTTATAATGACTGTGCCGCATACACAAACTTTTGGCATCATTTTCAAAGTGTACTGCTCATAAAAAAAGGGCAGAGGCCAAGTTTCCGATTTCCTAGCATGAGAAAGACAGCCAGTCCTGTTTTTGCTTTGAATTCTGGGACTTGTAGGTTTTTCCCTTAGAAATTAAGGAAAACTACAAGTCCCAGGATGGAAAGGAAACAAAAAGGACTGCATGGCCTTCTCACGCATGTTCAGGGAAATCTTGTGATCTCAGAGGGGTTATTTCTTTTGTTATCCTGTTTTTTCCCCACCTCAGTGGATGATCTTTGAACTTAAGTGGCTTTGAGAAATATAACTGCAAAATGCATGGCTTATATAAGGAACATGAAAAAAAGAATGCTGTGTTTAACAAAACTTCCAAAGTCTGAAGAGTCCTGTCTAGAGAGTTAATGGGGATTGATCATCAGAATATCACCCTTTTGTTCCTGCTTGTGGGATAGGTGTTGCCTCACAGCGTGTGCTTGCTTTCTTTTTGTATACATTAGCATTCTGCTCTTAGACCCAGTCCGCACATGCAGGCTTTAGTGACTCACACCAGACATTTCAGTGGCATGCTGCTTGCCTTTCACATCAAAGACGCATGGGCTTTTAGTCAAACAGGAAAATCCGGATGCCCTGGTGGACGGGCAGCAGAATGGGCAATTATTAATACATAAACAAAAACGAGAGACTGCTGCCGCAAGTTGATATCAAAATGGTTAACCGATTCAAAACCTTGTATCAACTAATAATTTAAACAATGATTCAATCAAATCCAAGTATTTAAGTGCTAGAAAAAACACACAGACGAATAACGGGTATTCATAAAACATGAAAATGTTGTTTTACTATTAATTTCTGCCTTTGAGTAAAGATGATACATAACATGTCAACATGTATAGCCCAGATTGCAAGCTTCAATACTGAACATATCATACCTAGTATTGTAGATATGTGTCTACAGTATTAAAGTATACTCTAGTTGGTCACCCACAAGGGAAAATGGAGTGGGCAGGTGAATTGTGAAAGGTGCAAGAGACCCAGTGCTGAAACAAATGTGAAGACCTAGAGCTGGTGGTCACAGATTACCAAGAAGGAAAAGATCAAATAAGGGTATCTACATGAAAGTTCACTGTTTTGCTAAAAACTTCAATGGGCATTTGTTACATTCAAACAGACCATGTCTTGAGTCCTGCCATTCAAAAATATAGTTTAATCTCAATTTGCAACAGAAATCACTACATGCTGTCTATTTTAAGACAGAATGAACCTACTTCAATAGTAGTTCATGGGCTTTTAGGGCGCTCTTCTTGCTGACGTCCTGAGTCACATTCACACCTGCCTTTGTTGTGCCTCTCTTCCTTCCTTTGCACCGGAGCAGCCACCCACGTGGCCCTCCCCTTAAAACTGAGCTGTTGGTATGCTAGGGCCTGTCTAGATGTCTCATGCTAACTACAGCTGTGTCTGGCTGGGTCCACCTAACCTAAGTAAGCCTGAAACTAGGCAGCAGTATGTTTACCATTCAAGCCCAGTCAGCTGTAAGCATGACCACCTCAGTATAACAGGGATAAAGTGGCTGTCCTCATAGAGGAACGGTAAGCACGACTGTCTCAAAATGACCATGGTTTGGTATTGCTGCCCCAACATGACCAGGGTAATCATGAACATCTCAGCATTGTCAATGCAAGCACGACCATCACCACATAACCAGGGACAGTCATTACTGTCTCAACATGATCAGAGGTAAGCAGGTCTGTCTCAACAGAACAAGAATACGCATGACCGCTTCATCATAGTAAGTCTGAGCATCGCATGGGTAAATATGACCATGTCTACACACTCAATGATATGTCTGACCTGCTCAGTTCAACCATTAGATGCATGATATTTAGGCGTTTGTAATACTTTGCATTCCTCCTTTATACTGCCTCCAAGCACTAGAGGGCTGGGTGTGACAAATCAACTTGCAGGCGCCAGTGGTCCAGGGATCAGTATTGGTTTCTAAACCAGCAGTCAGCCCCACACCTCTAGTACACCAGAAGGGATACAAACAGATTGGAAACCCAAGCAAAATATGAATCTCCTTGCCCAATTTTGGTAACGTGGATTGAACAGCAGGCTTGGTTGTGGATCGTTGGTTAGTTGCACAGCGAAAATACAATCATTACCAAATGATAAAAAAGACTGTCCAGTCAAGGTTGTATAAAAATATCTACTTTGTTATTATCACAACAGACAGTTCTAGCACACAATGAAATACAACCCACCCTGGAAAGGAATCCAGAGGACAGACCGTTTCAAAGACAGAAAAGGGATGCACTCTGAATACTGGCAGGGGAGTAGTCGGTATAGCAAATAATTGCAATAGTTCAAGAATACTTGGTTTCAACAGAAAAGGAGCAATGGGTTGTAAAATGTTACTAGGGGCCTTCAGAGAAGGACCAGAGGGACACAACCACAATGTACCTTGTGCTGGAGATATTCTTGGTGCTCAGCAGGGTCGAGTCGGTTTCAGGGTGCTTTGCAGCTTCTGCGACAGAATTCCAGACAGGAGACAGCTGTGGGTATCAGGCTGCAGGCAGTTCAGCGATGAAAATGTCCTTTAAGGGGGATGTCAGTATATGCTTGTCGATGTACTCCTCCTAGCTTCTTCAGTGGGCTTGTGTCACTCTTTAAGGCGGATGCCCCAAAGCTGAGGAGAGTGTTGCAGGCAGCTGCCTTGTCTTTGGTTTGGTTCAGAGACTCTCTGGCACTCCCCACCTAGGAAGCTTGCTCCAGAGCCTAGCAGGTCATGCTGTGTACTGGCTTGGTACTGTTTCTGGAGTTGGATGAGTGGATAGCTTGAGAAGGAAGATGTTTTGGAAGAGAATGTTGGAGCTACAGCGGTCCCAGGCCCCAGAAAGCCTTGTGGATGATGCAGAGGGTCTTGAACTTGATCCTTGTGTACTACTAATCCGACCCATCTTCCTGTTTGGTGTGGATCAAAGGGTCTCTCTGGGTACTGGGGCGCTCTGTGGTTCCTGATTAAAGCACCAGGTCTCTGTTAAAGCTGCTGCAAGACCAGACTTTCTGGCTCCATCATTTCACATACTTGTACCTTCTGAATCAGGTCTCCCTGCTAGGATGACTACTGTAAACACACAGTCCGAGACATGACATTTCACTGTCAATCGGCATCAGGTTGACACAGTGCATATGAAAGGGGGTTGGGGTTTCCTGATCATTTGTTAGCCTCTGCAGCCAGGCCCCATGTGGGCCTGTTTGAATTAAACTCTGATTAGTAGGTGAATGTTGCCACCAGTTACATGGCTCAACAAAACGACATGACAGATCCATGGAGCCTTTGTTAGTTAATTACTCTGGCCATGGCAGGGGGAAGGTTTGGCCCTCCCCCTTATAAAGATGCATAGTGTACCCCACCTGTCAGATCTCAACTAAATATGACAGTGGTGACTGCACTCGTAGACTGTTCCACCCAGAGTACATGGGTCTATGCGTATGTCTTGTGCTGGGCATAGGAAAATGTGTGCGGATTAGCCCCACACATTTTGCAGAGGTGGATCTACTGTCAGTCAATTGCATTTAAAACATTTAAAAAGCCCAGGCGAGCGCATACCCACCGTGTGGATGGTCAAATTCCCCACACTGGAGAACAACAGGATGAGGCTACAGAGCATAATGTCAGACAATAGTCGAATGACCTCCTGTTTCCCAATCAGTGCTGTACATGCAGAAGAGCCATTTTAGATAATTTCATAGCATGTGTAGAATGAACATTGAAGCCTTAAGTTAAAAGGAGCCCAAGGTGGCCACCCAGGCCCAGCAAGCAAGTGCTGCGCTGATGCCGACAGATGAAATGAGGTCATTGTTGACGTCATTTCAAGAAGTTCTTCGGGTAACACGTTAGAAGGAGGGGACATTCCATTGTCACAACCTTGAAAGGCACTGTTTTATCATTGGTTCACTTGTACAGTTGCTCACCCAGTTTGGCAGATATTCCTTTATTTCTATTGCAGTTATTACCACCAAATGCAATCATATACCCAGGTAGTGCAATTGAATGCCTCAGCAGTACCAGAACAAGATACTTTTTCCCTCTTTCCCTTTCTTGCTAATCTCCCCACTGCCGCTGTGACCGTGTTCTGGTCCTCATGAATCTCACAGGATACTAGGCCTTCTACCCAGTCGACACCAGCACCGTCCTCCCCACTGCAATGCCCCCTGCGGGCTCCCTGCCTGGCGGCTGTTCATCCCACCCTTTGGATTCACCCGCCCTAGCAGTTAGCCTAATGCCCCCTCTCTTGCTTCCTTTGGCACCACCGTCCCAGGACCCCACCAGCACTTTTCCCTGCCCTCTCCATCCATTGCTATCTTCTGCACTTCTCCTCACTGGACTTGCACGACCGAATGTCACAAGGCCTAGTATGACCAAAATTGAATATTTACTGTATATTTACTGTTTTGCCAATGTTTTCTATTCCCCTTGTTGCCTACCCACTTCACCTTGTGGCACAAGGAAACACAATTCTGTTGTATAAGCGCCTAACAAATGTTCAATAAATAAAATAAAATAAAGACAAAGAGGGGCACTGGGCCATCATTAAAGCTGATGTGTCCTGAAATGTAAGAGCCATCTTGTAGTGGGAACTTTTGTCTTCTTTGCTATGACCCTATGGTTTGGCCTAGGTGTTTCCTTATCCGGATGAATCTGAGTGTGGCTGTGCATGCCTGGGCATGTCTGTTTGAGAGTGTTCCTGTGTTTATCAAGGTGAGGCTGGATGCTCTTCTGTGTCTACCAATGTGTGTGCATATGTGAGCATGTGTGTTTGTTCACGCACAACTGGATATCCAAATCTCTCCCATGTCAGGCCTGGGTTTCAATCCTTTTCATACAGAATATTAGTCCTATATAAAATGCCTTTCTTCCTTTGCATCACTGATACTGCGCGGTGGGGAGATTGGAGTGGTGCGACAGGCTCGCTTTGAAGCTATTGGATGCACAGCAGGAGGACAGGAAAGGCAACTGAACTCACAGCTCATCTTCTCAGCACCCACCCACTCCCACTCCCCCTCCCCCTCGTGCTGCACTACAGGCAGAGAAGGCAGCCTTAGAAGAACAGAACCGTCTTGGTCCACCCTGAGGAACAGAGTGCTTTGAACCTGTGTCCAGGGAGCAGAGGCACGAGGAGCCTAACACTTCTCCCAGGCTAGTATATCTGTTCCCGTTCACTTATGGAAGAGGAGGCGTGCGGTCATGAAGAGAGGGGAAAGGCGAGCAGATGCTCTAGAATTCACCCGGAAGGATCCTGTATGCAACAATCCAGACATTCACAGAGAAGGGGTATGTGCAGGGCGGTTTCTAGACAACACCATAATACGCTCCCGCTTCATCCCACGTTGCTCCTCTACTGCTATCCCGCACTGCACTCACTCTCCAAAATAGTTTAATCATTGCATTTTAAATGCTGTTTTATTGAATTGTGCTTAGGATTAATGAGTAGTCTATCTATACAACAGTATTTTAATAGAAAATAATGTTTTAACATGTTTTGTGTTTGTTGCCTAAATGAAGAACACTCTCTTAGTGGATGCTTCCGCAAAAGTGTCTATTGCTACTGATGTAATCTATTTTTCCAACAATTTTGCTCTCAATTGAAAGTGAAGCAAGAGCCGATAGCTCTCTTCAGTTGGTCAACACAGCACTCAGAGGCTGTTCCAAATGATCTGGAAGAATTGAAGATGGGTGTGAAATATAGGGAAAGAGTGAGGCGGGGGTAAAATAAAAACAAAGCAGTTCCCAGGCAGGGTCAGACTGGGACAAGAAATAGGCCCGGTCACCCAAAAAAAAGTGGCCCACCTTTCGCCTCAAAAAAGTGGCCCACCCCTCGCCTCACGACCCTTGACCTTGCATGACATCACCGGAAGTGATGTCATTTGACCCCACGCCAACGTGACATCCCAGGAAGCGATGAAACATGACCTTTCACCCCTTGACAAAACAGGAAGTGGCATCAAATAGCATTGTACCTAAGTACACTAAATTACTGTGACTCCGAGCAGACGTCCAAGGCCAAATGATATGTTATTGTATAGCACTCACATTAATTTCTTTTTTATAGAATAAATATGCATACAATATCACCCAACCTGTGTTGGTACTCATTTATCAAACTAAGAAGGCTACAGGTTTTTTTTTTATTGAAAAAAGAAATGTGAAAAGATTTTTTTTTCCAATTTTTATTTTTATTTTTTCAAACCAGCCCAGGCGTGGTCAGAAACCGGCCCGGCCCCCCAGGGACGATTTTGGCCCGGCCACGGGCTGAAAGGTCGAGGAGCCAATCCAAGCCTGTTCCCAGGTATATCAAGTACGGCTAGGTCATACAGAGTGGAAGGAAACAACTTCAAAGGTCTTTAGGGGAAGACTAGAGGAGGCAGGTGGGCTATGAGGTGAAGCACTCAGGTTGGCATATAATCTGCGTATCTAGATAAAGTATAAAAACTGTTGCCAAATAGTGGTATATGGTGAGAGTAACAGAGTACGTAGGAGGGTAATATCTAGAAAATGAAATGAGTAATTAGGCATTTGATGGCAAAATCTACCTAATGGGGTGCGTTCTTGGGCATATGTTAAGTTCTGGCAAATAGTTGCATGCCAGATAGATCACTCATGTGCAGTGTGCTGGTTTTGGAAATGGGACAATACGTTACAAGTTTGAAACCCTGCTGTCACAGACTAGGCCTGTCTTCATTCTGAGGGTGAATTATCGAGTAAGATGAATGGGAAATACTAACCCACATGAATACAGACCTTAGAAGTAGTCCAGCTTCATGATGCTCTATCAAAATCACCAAATTATACTACATGATACAAGTACAAGGCCAACATATTGAAATGCCTCAGGAATTGCGCTAGCTGCTGTTGTCTGATGGCAAAAGTGGACATTGTGTGTACATGCCTGACAACAATGTGAGTTCCTTACTCTATGAGGACACTACATACAATAGGTTTTGTATTAATATATCCTGGCAAAACCTATAAAATGGTGTTAACTTTGACATGCAATTGTAATGCTAGGCAAATCATGAATGTAATGAGCATGTGATCGCAATACCTACAGTAGCAAGAAAGAAAACCTTTTTCACTAGGCACATGTCAAAACTATTGACTTTGTCATTAAATGTAGCTACAGTAATTGTTTTCTACTTCGCACTGTGAGAAACCTGAAGGTGTCTCCCCAACTAGTCCCGGGCTCTGTCATCTAGGTGGCCAGGACACAGCCATCACTAGTGGATCCAGTTGCTCGGAGTGGACCAGTGTGGGAACATCACCTGGATCGGGGGTCCTCGGGGATTGGAGCGGGAACACCGACGGGTGAGACGCAGTATTCACCTTCTCATAACGCCTCTTCCCTATCCTACTTCATAGGATGCTCAACCTCTCCATGCCCCCAACCCCCAATTTCTAACACAAACACTTTTGCACAGCACGAAAGATGGCGGACAAACACCAGAGCCATTTACCTAACATGTCCCAACGCAAGGGTCTGGCAAAGTCAGGCAATTGGCCAGAATCACATACACCTGACAACCTTTTCCCTGCCCCACATGGATAAAAGGTTGAGCACGAGATCACAATACGAGCAAGGCAAACCGCATGATGAGAGAGATAATCCAGCACGGCAGTTCAAGAAGAGGAGAAAGGCGGCGAGAAGCAAGGGGGTGACAAGGAGAGAAGCGACCTTGCCCTTTCCGACCCAGACCTGTGATTCCTCTGTGGAAGAAATTGTAAGACCGCAAACAATAGCTAACGTTTGCTGTAATTGATGTTAACGGTACACAGAGCGCTAATACGCTGATAAGCAGGAGAACAGGAGGCACTTGCTGCCGTGGTACCGTCCTTGACTCCGATACAAAGAAAGCCAAGAAGTTCATCACAGCTGTTGAGTTGAGTGGAGAACCGATAAGAAACCGAACTGTGTTGAATGAAAGTTGAAAGCTGCAGAAAGTTCATAGAACAGTAAAGGTTGCAGGGGAAAGCCAGCTGAAAGGGTCCGGCACCACGTGGGTGCCCTGAGAGAGACTCTAGCTGGTTCAGATCTTTGTTGTAGCAACCAATATCATAAGGCCATGAAAGGGCCGTAAGAAGAGTGTCAAAGTGGTCATACAGAGGTCTAGCAAAATCCGCTGTACAGTAGAATGTCTTTAACCAGCAAGTAATGGAAAGCTAAGGAGAACGAATCCTGCATGCTGAGAGAAAAGATTGGCAAGCGTGAACCTGACAGAAGGATGCCGATAAAAAGGCCGAAAGCCTGATGCCTCAAAGAACATTTATGCTGCTAAGAGTGAACCCGAGAAAGGGGGGTTCACCGTAAACTGTTTAAAAAGACATTAAGAATCATTAAAGTAACAGAGAAGATTGTTTATTAAAGTAACAGAGAAGATTGTTTAAAATCCTTTGAATACAAGCTACAGGGAATCCGGCAGAGGGAGGCTTACATTCAAAAGGGGTCTGAGCCAGGAAGATAGGGATCTAGGGGTGAAGAGGCATCACACAACGTATAGACGGAAAGGAACTCTTTGTTTATTATTTTTTATGCAGCAGGTCCTCGGAGGTAAGAGACTTTTTGTAGAGAAGAGACTTAAACCGCCAGAGGTCCTGATACCTGAGATTGGAACTTTAGGCTTGTGCGAACAAAAGCTGGAGTGTGTGCTGCGCTCCAGAATCCCACCTTCTCCCGTGCTGAAAACGTGGGGAAGGGAGAACCCTTGCTACTACATCCTGACTTATCATTTGAGAACACTTCTTTCTTTCTCAAGAAACCTCATCCCACACATTTTATGTATTTAGTTGTAAGGATTGACAATCCTTGTTTTAGTATAGGCCCTTTTATTTTGACAAGACGTCACTAGGACTGCCTTATTATTATTTGATGGTCGTAGTTTGCTCCCATCTTACATTTAGGTTTAGATTAGGCATTTTTCCAACCCAGTTATGCAGTTTAATAAACCCCTTGAACTGTGATCAATTGTGTCTGTCTTTACTATTGCCACCAAGGGTTCCTTACAGCACATACATTTTGTTCACAGAAAATAAAACACACACATGCACAACCACCCACCCCACCACCATTCGCCCACCTCAACCCTTCAATTTTTCCAACTCTTGGCCCCTTTGCAAAAACTGTAAAGAACAGCAACCAACATAATGTGTTCAAATATTCCTTTCTCCATACTTAATCAAACTGTTTTTGCCCCAGTAAAGAGCATAGTTTGGCATGGTGATCCCACGTGACCTGAACACTTTGTTCCAGCCCTGGGCATTCGTGCAACATATCAATGGATTCTGAGGGTTCTAATGTGTTTTTTGAACTTGTTGAACATACCTAAACATAATGCTTTTCAAAAGAAACTTGCTCAGATTGCATGGAGTCACTCATTTGATAGCCCTAAAACATTGACCCAGTAAAACACCATGAACGAATGCCAATTCCTCCCCATCGCATATAATGGCTTCCTTTTCTGTTTACCTTAGTCCCCTACTCTTGCAGGCTATCTCTGGCCCTTTTAATTAAGCCAGCAAAAAAGCAACCCTTTCATTCCATTATAAATGCCCATCACAACATTCTTACAAGCCCGTGCTTTGCAGAAATAATCACACTATTTAAACATGCTTAGTTTTGCAAAGAGATGATAATTTGGGTGGAAGACGTCCTGGCACCCGAGCATCTACCCCGAGGGTGACTGTCTTTTTTTTGTCTCCCCCCTGGCCTTCCCCTGTCATGGCACTCATCCCTCCCCCTACTGCCAGATCCCCACTCTTGTCCCACACACGCCCATGCCCCTCCCAACACCACTTATCTGCAACTCTCCTCGCGTTGTCTTGGCCGCCTGCTATGAAAATCAAAAAGGTGCTACTCCCTTTTCTGTTTGCCATGACTGCGGCCATCTTTGTTTCTTTTTTCTTTGGGAGATTGGGCACGTGTCAACTGCGTAAAGCTCGCCCATGCAAAATAAATACTTAGAAATGGTATGCAACTCCCAGTTGCTAATAGTGATAACTAGCGATATGGGGTCAGTTAGGGCAAGTAACAGCTATCAGGCCCCAGCTGGCAGACCATTATCAGACCAGACCTCACCCATAGCTGTTGTTATTGCTGTATTAGTCTGATAGATATTCGTGCAGTAGGCTTACAATAGTCCAGTAAAAAAACTTAACAAGTAAACTGCTGCACATCTAGAACACTTCGTAAACTTGGTGAGGGTATTTTTCAAGCACAACATAGAAACAACCAAATTGCGACCACATCAAGCCATCCTAAATAAATCTCCATCCAACCTGCAGCAAAACCCACGGTATTACCCAAATTGTTTGTTTACAATTGTTCGAATGAACAATTGACCGAATTTAAAGGGTCACAATTGTCCTTTTCACGGTTGACCATATATATATATATATATATCGGTTTGGTATATATATCGGTTTGGTTATATATATATATATATATATGGGTTTTGGGGGGTTTGGCGTTGGGTGGTGGGTTGTGGGGGGTTTCCCCCCACATATATGTTACAATTGACCTTCACAATTCGGTCAATTGTGAAAAGGTCAATTGTAATTCGAACAGTTGTAAAACGAACAATTCGTATACAACCAAACTCACTCCTATTTCCTATTGCTTTGATAGGTTACAAGCTGCTGAACCAGGAAAGCATCGCAAAAAAACGAACCCAAGCATAGCAGTGATGTCACATTCCGCTCGTTACACACAATCACATACATAAAGGGGGCACCCAGGTGATAGCCCTTACCATTACCAAAATCTCCAGTCTGTTCATGGAGCAAGGAATGTTTGCTGGTCATTTGATACAAGGCGATATCAAGCTGTTGTAAAAAGAATGCTGTCCCCTAGGACCAAAGCAACTTCTCTCTCTATATATAAAGTCAGCTGGTGATCAGTCATTTCATGAGTAGAGATTCTGTGGAACAACACTGCCTATTCCACGCCAGCGCTGGGTCTTGACGTTACAGATGAGTCAGAGGACACCAGACCAGTGAGACTGTTGCAACAGCTGCTGTACTATATGCCTTGTTTGGCACCCATGCTACCCCCAGGGTCCATTGTATCTGGGTTGAGGCATTGCTGTAGGGGCCTGCATGGGTCCGGTCATTCCCCCAAGCACCTGTTAGCAAATCAGGATGGGCGTGCTCTAGAGGACCAAGATCAAGGTAACCACTCACCCTTAGCGTTTACCTTACACGTGCATCGCTTTTCTCAGGTGATAAGTCACTGCAATCTACCACTAATAATGTACGCCGATGATTCTCAGGTCCACCTCTGTCTAGGATGTTGTCACACACCGCCCGACACTAATACCACAGGATGATGGAAATATGTCAATATGGAGCCAAACCTGCTTTGTTACTCTTTGTTACAAGATAATAAGTCATCAGGCTTCAAGAGCCCCAAACCAGCTCCCCCTTCCCCTAATAACCAACTCACCTCTCGATCTACTGGCACCCTTATACCACACATGTACACCGGCACGCACAGGAAAATGAGCCCGCCATCATCACCCACCAGACACTAACCTCAGCAGTGCCCTTCAGAACTCATTGTAAAGGCTGCTTCTTCATTCCCACATCCCCATCCCCACCTAGGGGGGTTTAGCACTGCCCTTAAAGAGATCTTGGGGTTCCCCCTATAGGATAAAGCTTACACCAAGGTGTCTCTGCCACAAACCTCATAGACCCGTAATGCCACTTGCCACCCAGTACTTCTGGCCTGCGCTCATCAACCCCACATGTTGTTTGCACCCGCCTCTGCCGCGACATCCCCCTCCACCCCAACCAATTTTCTTGCACACCCCCGGGCTAGTATAAAGATACCAGGTGGCGGAGGCAGGGGTGGACTGGGAACCATAAGAGGCCCTGGAATCCAAAGTGGCCCCTTATTACATATTTTCAGCCAGCTCAACCCTTTTCCTATGAGAACATTTGGAAATAAAATAGGTTAGCACACAATAGAGGCCCCGGGTGCAGAGGCCGACCGGGAAATCTCCAGAATTCCCTATAGGCCATGCCACCCCTGGGCGGCGGTGAGCTGAGCTATACAAGACCACTTGACCTTATATCACTTGAAGATTATGGAATATCTGGGGAGCAAAGACAAGCCATGAGCACCTTCAAACCAAGAAGGACGACTAGAAAGGGGGGCTTTTAATATTAGAAGCACTAATCTAGGGTACCATACACGTGGGGAAGAAACATACGTTTTATAATGCAGCCGATGATGCTATATCTAGTAGGAGAACGAACATTGTGTGTGTATGCTTGCTGCAACAGCTTTGAAGGGAGAGGACATTCAGGCTGGTTACGCTTAATGAAAAAGTCATTTTGAAGGTTATAGGCACGTTAAAAGATGTATGGCGCAGACTAAGGTACATATCGAAGAAAGGACAGTCAAGGACACAATTCATCCTAAAGGCCTTCAAATGTATTATTTAGAAAAGGCTGCCTGGTTAAATCGTTGGGGCCTTTCGTGGTGGGAGTGGGATACAAGGAAAAAGTGATTGGAAACAAATTAAAAGGTTATTTAGCAGACACCCGGGGACAGGGCCACCACCCATTTCACATCGCTGGCCCCAAAGGCATTCTACGAATATCCTTAATGACTTCCAACGCATCTTTAGCCTTGAAGGTTAGGAGCCAAAACAGGGTCAGAAATCCACTTCCAGCTAGCTAGAATAACATGTGTAACAAGGAAAAGGAAATGTCGGGTAGGAGGTCAAAGCTACTTGCAAGCCCATGCTTATGGGGCTCTGTTTGCTGCTGAGGAAGGTCAGAGCTTAGTTCCTGTGGAACCATGCTCACACCCTGTTTAGAAACAAGGGAGCTTGTGGCCAGTCTAAAGGGGGCGTAGAATCACACAGACTCCCCAACCTTTCCCGGCTGTGCTATTCTGGAGTCAGACAGACAGGGAAGAAGGACTGCCTGATTCCAAGATGGCCGTCTTCATTTATAATCCCTCAGGACATAGGGCCTGGGGGCTCTGTAGTTTGTTCAGCGGTGCAAAAGTAAGTAGGCTCACTTCAAATACCTAGCTTCTAGTCTGCTACTCACGAGCCCAATTGCACTTCCTGATGAAAAATTAGGCCAAGCAGGAGGCAGGATGGGGTTTTTGAGAATGCTGGTGTAAGAAGACAAAGGAACTGAAGAAGTAAAGCAGAAGAGGGAAAAGGGAGAGCGAGGTATGGCGCCAGGGTGAGAAGAAGAGGAGGAGGAACATAAGGAGAAAGAGGATGGAGAGGGCAGGGTGGTTTGTGGTAGAGAGAGAAAGGGATGAGGAAAAGGCAGAGGAACACTTAGAAGGAGAGGATGGCGAGTAAAACGAGAGGATGAGGCAAGTCCTGGGAGGAAGCAGGAAGTTCTTAACGTCCTAGGCTAGGAAGAGGCTTCTAAGCTGCTGGGGGAAGGCCTGAGCAGTGGATATGGATTAGAGGAGGAACTTTCTGCTCGAGCCAGAAATTCAGAAGGAGAAATCGGACACTAGGGATGAACCTTCCCAAACAATCCCGAAATGGAGGGGGGCATTGCTGAACTCCAACAAGGGTGGGAAGTTGAAGTACCCTGGGGTCCAACTGTTCATGCAGATCCTGATGCCTGACCCACTCACCCCCAGATGACTTAAGGACGCTGGGCGTGGCGCCTGGTAGCTGGGTAGCTGGCAGGACATACTCAATGACATTATTACCTACACCATGCCAAGGAAGACGAGTGCCAAGAAACAATTGCTCTGGGTACTTCAAAATCCAGAAGACTAGGTGACTGTTTTGAACTACCCTGAAACACAGCCCTTATTCAAGGGAGTGAGGGAAGGTCTGAGGACCACGGACCCTAGGAAGCCAATCTTGTGTACAGATTCTAGATCCAGCACTCTTTCATTTGCAATTCTAAAGCCTCTGGTGTCCCACAGAAACTCTCATATTGGTTTCAAGTCACCTGTTCATACCTGAGCCATTACACAGAAATGGTATCTAAAGGTGTGACAAATCAAATTCCGGGGGGCCCGGGTGGTCCAAGGGTACATTTTGGTTTCTAAACCATCAATCAGCCCCACACCTCTCATACACCAGAATGGATCCAAACAGATTGGAATAAACAAGCATACAATTAAAATGATAAATGGCAGGCTTATCTCCGAAAGGTCGTGGATCGTTGGTTAGTTGCAATACAGCGAATAATTATTATCCAATGATAAAAGGAGTTTCCAGTCAAGGTTTAATACAAATATCTACTTTAACATTATCACAACAGTCTAACAGCACTACGATATACAACCCACCCTGTAAAGGAATGCAGAGGCAAGACAGTTTTAAATAAAGAAAAGGGAAGCACTGTGGATAATGACAGGAGGGTATGGTTATTAACCACAACAGTTTGTTAAGGTTTCTTGGCTTTCGCACACAGGTGAAAAAGCATCTTAAAATGTCTCTGCAGGCCATCTCGGAAGGACCAGTGGGACAGAACAGAAACACAATCTACCTTTTACTGTAGGTGTTCTTGGTGCTCGGCAGGGTCAATTCGGCTTCAGGGCACATTGCAGGCTTCTGTGACAGAGTTCGAGACGGGAGTCTGTTGCAGATATCAGGTGGCACGGCGGTTCGGCGAGCAAAGCTAGACAAACAGCTACGGGCTGGCCTACACGGTGGCACAGGGTCAGGAATCATTGCGTCAGTGCTGATGGGTGGGTCTGAAGCACTCGGTGAGACGTCTCTGATGTTTGTAAGTGACTGTGGCTGGACAACGGACAATCACTGCTACTAGCTGCAGGTCTTTACAAAAGAGCAGGGTGGTTGCATGGAGTCTTTATCAGTTTATCAGGCTGTTCATGGCAGGCAGAACTTTTGTCCTCCTGGGATGGCATTGTGCCCTCCTCTGCTGTCAAATTGCAACTAAATATGACAGGGCAAATTGTGTCAGCGGGCTGTGTCCATGCCAGAGTGCACAGGTCTATGCTTTTGTTGTAGAGTGAGCATAGGAAAATGTGTGTGGATCAGCCCTACACATTTTCCCGAG
This sequence comes from Ambystoma mexicanum, assembly GCF_040938575.1. Taxonomy (NCBI): domain Eukaryota; kingdom Metazoa; phylum Chordata; class Amphibia; order Caudata; family Ambystomatidae; genus Ambystoma; species Ambystoma mexicanum. Next base: position 607,403,376 of record NC_090922.1, on the reverse strand, counting down.
GCAGTTCTACCATCATTCCATTCCTTTCAAAATTTCAAAAAAGCCCAGGCGAGCCCCTACTCACCATGCAGATGGTTGAATTCCTCACAAAAGGTAACATTCGAGTGGTTTGCTCAAGAGAGACCTTTAAAAGAGGCCCAGTGTGGCTAAGATCCACCCAGGAGAATCTAGAAGTTATGAGCATTCTTGATGATAGATTCTGATTTAGGGAATACATCAAATTTGGAGCAATAGCAGATAATTAGTGGGTGTTAGACATACAAATGTTTGGTGAAAATATGATGATTGACATCAAGGAACATATTGTTAACCATTTGGACAGAGACTGATTCATTAGTATAAATCAACACGGGTGCATTTATCGATAATTAGTCTTGTCAAACTGACTAACTGAGTTGTTGGGAATGTGTGCAAGATGTGGAGCAAAGAATTAAGTGGATATGCTTGTGGTTTTAGCAAAGACATTGATCGAGCAAAACACACAAATTTGCTGTTAGTTTTCTACAAGTGGGGACTGTCCATCATTTATAGACACAGAACTCATAACTGGTTGAAATTGGAGATTCAGACATCAGTGACACAGCTACCCAGATGTGTACAGTTTATAGTGGAGTACCACAAGATTCTATGTCATAAATACTAACTTACACTTTAATGCAATGCCAGATCAGTGTAAAGATCAAGATTTCATTCACTGCTGAGAATACCAACATGGGCAGGTTGGTAAATACTTGAGCAGAAACATCAACATTACTAAGGTAGCTGGACGCCATAATGATACTGGCAGGCCTGGGCAAATTAGGAGTAAAGTGGAGACATAACGTGATGCATTTATGCCACAATAAGACACCTGCATAGAATTCATACAACTAGGTAATACAAGCCAGACAATGAATCTAGATACAGTAATTGGCATCCAACTGAGAGTTTGTGCATAGTGACATTCTGCAACTTTCAGTGGTGGTTGTGTATTACCCAGCATTAAAAGATGTATTAAAAGCAGAACCACCCAAGCAGAGCACTCCTTTTCTCTAGAGGAGCTCTGATCCCCCTACACGGGAAAGTCAGATCCTTGCCATCCCAGCGGCACCAATCTAGAACACTGCTTCTCTGAAGATTTGCACTCGACTGGACCATCTGGCTTTTGGAAAAGCCAGAGGATCTGGCTAGTTCCCAAGTAGAGTGACGATTCCACCATCTTTCCTGAGGGCTAGATTGTGGATCGGCTACTGTCAAGCATTGTCATATGAAAGATCGCTAGAGGCCATCTAAATGTGAGCGCAAGTAGAGCTGAAGCAGTTATTGTACCACTGTAAAGGACCTTTTTCAGGGCACAGATAGAAACTGTGCTTAAAATATGCTTGCTAAACATGAAGCAGAATATCCGTAATTCTGAAATGATTCAGAGATGGATCACCGGATGGATTAATTGAGTTTAAGACGAGAGGCTGAATCAATTGCAGTTTGCTCTCCTGAAATAATGAAGGTGTAAAGGGGATTTGAGCCGTCTGCATACTAATACTAATGGATCATATCAGGAATTAAACTGGGACTTGTTGGATCAGAGAACGAGACCACGCGGAGCCACCCACCAAGGCGAGAAGGAGAGGGTCAATTGCTGTCAGACGGAATTAATTTTGTAAGTATGAACAGTGTCGCTAAGGACGTGGCTCCCAGCGGAGCCACTGTCAGTGCTTTCAAGGTCAGAAGTCAGTTCACAGAGACTGGCGGGTGCAAAGTCCTTCTGGAAATGCCAGGGAATGTGGATACAAGGTTGCTTTGGCCAGACATTAAGGTGTGTCTTCCTTTTAAGATATGAGATGGGCAGGGTGAGCTGTGGGTTAGATGGGGGGGTTTGAGGAGAACCAACCAATTACATAAAGAATTTGTCCAAATCGGCCAAAACGACCACAGGGAAAAATGCACGGGTAAAGTGCAAATGTGGAAAATGACTACAGTCAAAACCTGTGGAATCATGGGAAGAAGTTGGAAACTGGGAAAAGGCGCATTTTCTGTGATAAAGTCAGGCACCCAAGCAGGGGTGTTGCTTGGGTGCCTGGAAAGGATCCGGGGCTACGCTAATGTCGGGACTGTCAGGACTCTGGGGTAGGTAGCCTTTTGGTTGTAGCCCCTGAGCTTCTATCCGGGCCTACAACCAACAGACCCAATGCTATAGCCCCCTCCGACTGCCTCTTGCAACCCCTTCGCACTCATGTTCTGCACCCGACTTGGAGGCTTTTCCCATCCCAGGAAATCTGGCCTAGCCTGGAAGTAGGACAGGGAGGGATCTGCAGAAACCTCACCCTCCCTCCATCTCTGTGTCCTGGTCCGGACTTGTGCAAAGTAATCCGCAACACTGAAGAGACCATAGTGCCTGTATTATGGGTCTGCTATCCTAATGCATATTTGCTGGTTGCTGAAGGAGTAAAACCCAAACCCAGAGCTATAGGTTTGAGCACCCCAGCGTGCATTTCATACTTGAGCCCACAAGGGCTGAAAGCACATGTCCGTCAGCACCACAGAGACGGCCACCCCCATGTGATGATAATGCTGCGGTTGAAAACCATTCCCTGTGCTGGAAGAGGAGGAACCTGCATGAAGAAGGCAAGTTTGCGAAGGCATGCATAGATTGCAGATCATGGTCTGGGAGGCTGGCCTAACAAAGACCCAATCTGTCTTGCAGTCGATGGGATGAAAGAGCTCAGGTGACTGGAAGCAGTGCAGTGCTCAGGTGACTGGAAGCAGTGCACTGCTGGCTCTCACACATGCACTGTGAGCCGCAGACACCGTGATCTTGAGGCTGTGGCGGAGGCAGTGGTGGAATGGCCTACAGGAAACTCTGGAGATTCCTGGTGGGCCTCTGCACCATAGGCCTCGTTTCAGTGGAATAAATAATGTGTTATAAAGTTTCTATTATATGCTAATATGGGGACATTTTGAAACACATTTGCAGGCCCAGTTTTGGGTCCCAGTCCAGCTCTGGGCAGAGGGAAACAGAGACACCTGCTGAAGTAGGATGGCTGCAGGGAGCATAGGTGGAACGCAGGGGAGGACCATTGCTCAGCCGGGAAGAAGGCAGGACTTCTGCTTGGAGTCAAGTCAGCCAGTGGCCAGCGTATCAGCTCGAGGCAAATCAGACAGACACAGAGAAGACGGGGCAATTGACCACACATAGCCACATAGCCAGTACCTGGCACCCTCACAATGGGATAACATTGGCGACCAGTCACTGCAAGTAACGGGGAGCAGGGAAGTGAGCATGACTTTGTAGAGGAGCAGTTGGTGCCTATGCAGGGAATCCTGCCCTCTGCTTCCTGTATGTTGGAAGCCTGAGATTGTGCCTTGCTTCACACCAGCTGTTTTTTCAGTTCCACCACGAGAATTCGAACAAAGATATCAACTGAGAAAATCTAATCAAATGTATCCCTGAACAGATGACAATCTGAGGGAGGAACTCCCGGAAGGAATATGAAAAAGAGTAAAAGAGGAGCCAGTGTCATCACAAAAAGATGAGCGTGACGCCCTGAAGATACTGGCCAAAGAGAATGCATGGACTTTACAGAAACTGATGACGAAGTTAAGAATCGAGTATACTTTCACATTTGAAGAAACAATTGTATGTGTGTGTGACGCACTGCAGAAAATAAAAGCTGTTCAATAATTGTACAGATGTGGTAATGCAAGTAGACAAAGTGATCAAAGAAGCTGGCTATACGTAGTGAATAGACTGCAGGCGAAGCCGCCATTGTATAGAAGCTGGACATTGGTTTCATGAATTTTAGTAAGCCCAGACCCATGGAGAAAGGCAGAGAGCTGTGTCACATCAAAAATTAGTTGATGTTCGTATTATTACCAAATGATAAAACAGACTGTTCAGTCAAGGTTGCATAACAATATCTACTTATTATAACTACAACAGACAGTTCTAGCACACTACAAAATTCAACCCACCCTGTAAAGGAACACAGAGGACAGACAGTTTCACGAAGGAAAGGGGTGCACTCTGGATACTGAAAGGAGGGTAGTCAGCAAAGCCATCAGCCTTAACTGTTCAAGGTTACTTGGTTTGTTTCAGCACCAAGCGGGCAAAGGGCAAAGGGTTGTAACTGTCTATGGGGGCCTTTGGAGAAGGACATGGGGAAAGAACCACAATGTACCTGGTGCTGAAGAAGTTCTTGGTGCTCGACAGCATCACAGCAGTTCCAGGGGTCTTTGCAGCCCTTGAGACAGAGTTAGAGACAAGAGACAGCTGCAGGTACGAGGCGGCAGGCAGTTTGGCAAGCAAGGCATGGACGCTGGGTGATGCTTGTGTGGCACTCCTCCTAGCTTCTTCGCAGGGTTTATGACATCCTTTCAAAGCAGACGGCCCAAAGCTTAGGAGAGCGTTTGGATGCAATGACCTTGTACTTTGTCCAGAGACTCTCCAGCACTTCCCACCTAGGAAGCTGGCTGGCAGAACCTAGTTGAGCATGCTGTGTGCTGTCTTGGTACCAGTCCTGGACCTGCTGGATGGGTCCTCTGAGTCTGGTATTTCCCTCTGTTCCCTGCTAGATGTTTAGGGGAGGGATCTTACTTCCCTCTTGAAACTCCTGCCTTCCTTCACTGGTGGAAGATGTAAGGAAGACTGTACCTTCAGCTCGGGTCCAATGAGTCCTTCTTCTTACTCCTTTCAAAGTCAAAGTCTTCAGAAAGGCTAAGAAAGGCTAAACCCACCTTAATGAACCAATTCTGGGTCCCCATCAACAATCTTCTGTTATGCATGAGGCTGGGATCAGAGTGCTCTGCAACAGGACAGACAAGGGGTGACAACATATACCTAAGTCCCACCCTTCTCCCTGTCTGCTGTAGATCAAAGTGTCTCTCTGGTTAACTGATCCCGCTGTGACTCTTGATTAAAGTGCAGGGTTCCCTTTAAGTTTGTGCTGGTAGCAGACTTCCTGTCTTCCCCAAACCACATACTTCTCCCCTCTGAAAGGGGTCAGCTTTGCAGGGGTGTGCCTATGGCAAATAGTGGACCCAGACATGCATTTCACTGCATTTCATAGAGAGGGGTGGGAACTAGCTTCAAGTTGACACATTGCATACCAAAGGGGTCCATTCGGGCAACCCAGCCCCTTCAGTCTTGCTTCAATGATCTCTCATTAGTAAGCACTGCCACCAGCCGTTGGACAAAGGAAAGCAGATCCATGGGGCCTTGATATTTAAATTAGGCTTCCCATGCTGGAGGAAGGTGTGCCTTCTCCCCTCCTTGAGATGATTTGATGTTCCCGGGGATGTCACATTCCAGCTGAATATGACAGGGGAAGACAGCGCCTGTAAACTGTGTCTTCCCAGATTACATGCGACTATGCGTTTTGTGCAGGAAGCAGATGGACTGTGTGTGGAATGGCCTCACACAGGCCTCGGAGGTTGATCTCCCATCATTCATTTATCAAAAAATCAAAAATCCCAGGCGAGCGCACTCTCCCAGTGAGGATGGTCGAATTCCTCACTGTGAGCATAGACCTTCAGTGAACCTCCAGCCTTCTTTCCATTTGTGTTGGATGGCAGATGAGGTCTTCCGTTCCATACCTTGCATCCTCTATCCTGGGAGATGAGAGGCTATGAAAGCCTAGTGTTGGGGTGGCAGGCGGGGTGGTGGACAGGTAATGAGTGGTGAGTTACCATTGTTCATCGCCTCCTGTTGCCTCTGCTCATCACTTCCTGTTACCGTCGCTCATCACGCTGTTCCCCTCCAATTGACCCACTATCCATCAACATCTCTTCAGTCTATCAGACAATTAAGTTTTTTAACTTGGCATTGTAACTGTTGATTTCATCTGAGAAATAAAGGGAGTACAGCTTCACTCTTTCTGCTAGTTTGGGCACAGCCTGACCCAAGCTATTTCGATCTCACCCATGTGACTTGAAGACCACACTTTTCAAGTAATTTGACGCATTTATTCCTATTATATGATGAACTGTGGACACCTTTAATGTTGATACATGCTGTTTCTAACAGAAGAGTGTTTGTTTCTCATATTCGTTGTAGCCTTCTTGACAGATATCAGTTTCACTGTGGTCTTATCTGCTTGGTTTTGGGCCAGCCCTGTCTTCTCAGAAACTTGCCTTGCCATCAGTAATTTCCAACTGCGCCATTCATTTGAAAGTCTTTTCCTTGTTCATGAAGTTTCAGGGTTGCTAAAGTGCGTTGTGGAATCAGCCAGGTTCTATACATTCCTATGTATATGCATTGGTGCATCACCGCAATCTAATTCACTACATAGCAAGCCTCATGAACACTTTTCTCTACTTGCGTTTTAGCAACTGTACACATGTAAACTGATTTACATAGTCTTCAGCGTTTCTGTAGCATGAGCATCTTCCTCTCGAGCAAAAATATTGCTCATCTGTACCATCTGTTCTTCACTTCTTAGAGAATACTGTTATGTTTCCTCTCTCCATTCAGCCTCTAGATACGTCAACTCCTATTTCATGTGACGTCATCAGGCTCTTTCTTTGTTCAAATGCACATTTTTTCTGGTACTTCATCCAAAAGAATACTATGTCTCTGTGCATCTAGGTAGGGTTTCCTTAAAGGATATCTTGTCCCAAAGGTCCTCTGTGGTAGTGGTATACTGACTGGGACTGCACATGCCGTCATCTCTGGTTCCCAACATATAGGCAACATAGGGGCAGAGCTTGGAGTGAGGATGTCTGGCTGAACCTCTACAACGTTCTCCACGGTGTCTCATATAGAGAAATTCTACTTGCCCATGTGTGGTTTGCTTTCTAAAGCTGTGTTAGTTTTATTTTCATTAAGTTTTATCTGGATTGCCTTTGACAAGGTATCAGCTTGTAAAGTAATCTTTGGCATGTGCTCCAGGCAGTAAGACCCATGGCAATTTAATTAATCAGCCGAGAATGCCAGATGTGGGGTCTTTTCAGGTTTCTTCAAATATGTGGGAGCCCAACCCAGTTGTTCCTGATGTAAGCCTTCCTTCAACTCCTTCCTCAATCAGAGGGAA